>NC_081175.1:14754637-15354637 GCF_012432095.1 Onychostoma macrolepis
CCAAGCGTTTTAGTGCCTATCCAGTCAGGCAGAGGGAGAAAACTGCTACATAAATGGGTGCTTTATGCCAAAACATACGGGATAGGTGCTAGATGTTTAGCAATGTGGGTGTGTGTGTGTTACGGTTTCATAATTGCCAACGATTGACCTTCGAGCATTGATTGTCACCATTGACAACTTGCAAAAGAGCCACCATGTAGCAGTGATTAACTACTGTACCTCTTTCAGAGGGACCTTTATTGGGGCTTTATAAAATGAGGAGGGGGATCTTACACACACATTCAAAAAATGTTAGACAAAAGAGCACAAACTTTGTTCTAAACTGGCCATAAACAACTCCCCAAAGTCAGAGCTAGAAACAGAAAGTGGCTTGTTAACTGACTGCTTAAAATATTTAAAAATAAATGAACAAACAAATAAATGAATTAATTAATACTGATAAAATATTTATTTTTATGCATAATTATTTTGACAGGTCAATTATTATTAAAAATGTTTATTCTATGTCCTGAGAGTTCGGCATAAACCTTTTACATACCTACATTCTTTTTTTATCATGGTATATAAATCACATTATTTATTTACTTATTTACTGAAAAAAAATAAATAAATAAAAGTAAATATGTATTCAGATAATGCAAAACATAGCAAAATATGTAATTGCATTCACAAATCTACAGTATCTCACGAAAGTGAGTACACCCCTCACATTTCAGCAACAATTTTAGTAAATCTTCTCAAGGGACAATACTACACAAATGACACTTAGATATATTTTAGAGTAGTCAATGTGCAGCTTGTATAGAAGTACAAATTGACTGTCCTCTAAATATAACTCAACATATAGCCATTATTGTCCAAATAACTGAGTACACCCTAAGTGAACATGTCAAAACTGTGTCCCAAGTGTCAATATTTTGTAGGGGCACCATTGTTATCTAGCACTGTCTTAATCCTCCTGGGCATGGAATTCACCAGAGCTGCTCAGGTTTTGTTGGCATCCTCTTCCACTCCTCCATAATGACATCACGGAGCTGCTGGATGTTAGACACATGGTGCTTCTCCACCTTCCGCTTAAGGATGCCCCACAGGTGTTAAATAGGGTTCAGGTCTGGAGACATATTTGGCCACTCCATCACCTTCACCTTCAGCTTCATCAGCAAGGCAGTTGTCATCTTGGCTGTGTGTTTGGGGTCGTTATTATATTGGAAAACTGCCGTTTGGCCCAGTTTCTGAAGGGAGGGCATCATCTTCTGCTTCAGAATGTCACAGTACATGTTGGAATCCATGTTTCCCTCAATGAACCTCAGCTCTCCAGTACCAGCAGCACTCATGCAGCCCCAGACTATGAAGCTACCACCACCATGCTTGACTGTAGGCAAGACACAATTTTCTTGGTACTCCTCACCAGGGCGTTACCACACATGCTGGACACCATCTGAGCCAAACAAGTTTACCTTAATCTCATCAGACCACAGGACATGGTTCCAGTAATTAATGCTCTTGGACAGGTTGTCTTCAGCAAACTGTTTGCAGGCTTTTTTATGAGCCAGCTTCAGAAGAGGCTTCCTTCTGCGACGACAGCCATGCAAACCGACTTGTTGCAGTGTGCGGCGTATGGTCCGAGCACTGACAAGCTGACCTTCCACTTCTGCAACCTCTAAAGCAATGCTGGCAGCACTCATGCGTCTGTTTTTTGAAGCCAGCTTCTGCACCTGATGCACAGCACAAGGACTCAACTTCTTTGATCGACCCTTGCGAGGCCTGTTCCGAGTGAAACCTGTCTTGGAAAACCTCTGTATGCCACTGTACTGTAACTTCTTATAGCCTAGGCCATCTTTGTGGAGAGCAACAATTCTAATTCTCAAATCCTCAGAGAGTTTTTTGCCATGAGGTGCCATGTTGAACATCCAGTGGTCAGTATGAGAGAATTGTACTCAAAGCACCAAATTTTAACTGCTCTTAAACAAGATACACAAATTGGTATAGTCCTGTCAAGCAGACAAAAACATGAACATGATGAATAGGACATGTGGCTTTGCATGGTTAAACGACATATAGCTGTTTTCACGTAGGGTGTACTCACTTTTGTTGCCATTGTTTTGACAATAATGGCTGTATGTTGAGTTATTTTCAGAGGACAGTAAATCTGTACTGCTATACAAGTTGCACATTGACTATAAAATATATCCAAGTTTCATTTCTATAGAATTATCCCTTGAAAAGATATACTAAAATGATTGCCGAAATGTGAGGGGTGTACTCACTTTTGTGAGATACTGTATATTTCTACATCATAATCCATATATCCATATGGTTTATGGAGTGTCACGGAATTAAATATTTTATTGACAAAAATTTAGACAAAATGTTAAATAATAATAATAATAATAATAATAATTGTTTTGCATTCATCAAGTCATGAAAATGATATATTTATATTGCTTTATACATGCACATCTATATATTATTAAAATTATTATGAAATGTATTTTATTATTTTATTATTACATTTATATTTATATTATTATAAGATTATTCATAATAAAACAAGTCCAGCATTACGTAACATTATTTACATTAGGTGACATAAATTAAACCTTCTCAAAACAGTAAAACGTTATAAATATGATTATCTGAGCCATGTTTGAACCTGTTGTGAAATAGCCGACATAGAAGAAACCTGTGACTGTGACAGTTTTCTGCTTGAAATCCACAGTGGATACAATATTGTATAAACAACAGGATCTCTACCCGTTGACATTTCTACCAGCATACCATATATTTACCATTACAGTCCCTTCTCCAACTCAAGTCAAAAATGACTTCCAGGAGAACAAAACCCTGAAGCCAGCTCTATCTGGCACACAAAAAGCGTTCCTAACATCTGTTGAGAGCTGAGCAACGAGAAATATGTTTTCTTTCTAGTGTCGGTTCCGGCCATACTCTGAGGAGAATGAGCTGGCGTGCTGCACTGAGATCTTCATCTGCTCTGAGATCTTTGATGTTGGCCTTCCTCTGCTCCCGTTCCCTCCCCCCTTCATTCTCCTCTGTTTATTTAACCTTTACGGAGTCCTCATTAGCCGGCTCACCCACGAGAGCGTGCTGGATTGTCAGTAGAAGGCTAAATTAACAGTTGGAGCATTGATGTGACTAATGCCTTGAGCTGGGATCATGTTGGTCAGTATGTTCTGTGTAATTACTTCATCACCATGAAGCAGTTTTCCTAAGTGATTAATCGCATATGGTTTTTTACCCCCCCACCGCCTTTGCCCCCATGTCGAAAGTGCGCAGAAAGTTTGTTATCTGGCTGTTAAGCAGCGTCCGCCAGGGCCCCGTGAAAGGATTGCTCACTTTAAGGGCTCAAAGCCGCTGACATGTACCGCATTAATGGATTCCATGTCCTGAAGGCGTCTCGCCCAGCATAGCGGAGCAAAAAGCAAGTGGAAGGGGATAAAAAAAAAAAGAAAAATACAGTCAAAAACCCACCCACGCTCTAATAGTGTTGTGGACATGGTCTGAAAATGCATGTGTGTAATTTGGTAAGTAATTAATTAGGCATGACAAAACATAGACAAGGCGCCGCATCCGTAATCAGCATGCGCCTCCGCCAGTGGGAAGAGTCCGGCGTTTTACAGAACAAAAAGATGGGCTCTCTTTTACTCCCTTCCAGAAACATAATTATCGGTAGACAAGGTGGCACACGGAGGAGCGGTTCAGGGCCTTACAGAGTAAACAGAGGGAGAAAGAGAGCGAGCGAAAAAGAAACAAGAGCAAACAAGCCAGAAATCCAGCCAAAGAAAGCCAGAGAGGGTGGTCCCTGCAGAGGTCTCATGCCCCAGGCCGCTGGTCACACTCGCTACAGGGGCACACAGAAGCACATGCTGTCTCACTGTAGCATGCAGATGACAAAAGGGAACGGCACATGGAGACCGAGAAGATGGAAGGAAACGAAGGTCTACAGGTAGAGCGCTTGTGATCTTTCAGCTTTGGCTGTGCTGAAACCTCATTATCAGACACAGAGACGTGAGGATTGGGTAATGAATCCCAGCGCTATGTGTGTGTGCGAGCGTTGGCTTGGAGGGAAGGCTCGGCGTTTGGAGCGAGCCCAGCGAGAGGGAGGCGCATGCCGGGCCAAGCGGACTCCTGAAGATAATTGACAGTTTGCCTCAACAGGTTGCAGCTTTTCTCTAATACGCTCTCCTGCAGCAGGCCGACCGACATTTGATAATTGGGTGGCAGTGGTGGGTGAGTTGTCCCCTGACCGAGGCCCTTCTCCACAGCTGGCCCTTGCTCAGACCTGTTTGACAGCTGCCGACGAGATATGGGGGCTCCAGAGGCCCTCTGGGATACAGTCATCAGTCAACAATACTAAAAATAACCTGAGGGGACTATGGCATCACACTGGTGGCCTTTTTTTTTCTTTTTTTTTTTTGATGGCATGGAATGAGATGACAGGAAAACGGGGGTGGAAACGTTTTGCCATCAAGGCAGTGAGAGCTGGCCAAAATTACAAACTGGAGGAGAAATTTTGCTTAGAGAAAACCAAAAGAATAAACTTAACCCCAGAATACATGACCCCCAAACAAGTAGCATAATTGAAACTAAATTGACATTCACAAATAATATTAAAGTAATATACAGAGAGTCAAGTAATTAAAAAAATATTATTGAAAAAAACATACAAAAAATATCAAAAGTCAAGAAAAGGGTCAAAATTTGTATGAAAGTAGTGAAAAAAATAACCTTTGACCAACAGTGCATGTAAATACCGATACTTCAACACTTTTTAGAAAAACATAGATTCACCTAACTATCGTGATTCTTTTTAAAATGATTTAAAAATTGATTGGTTTACCTCAGAATTGATTTTTATTTCCTTATTCTATTTTTCCTAAGAGGTGATGGGGAGAAGTTAGCATTTTGTAATTCCAACAGAGGGCGAAATGTATCGGTGTGTTCGACTTGAAGCAGCACCACGCAGACAATCAGCGTAAGACATCAAAGTACCTCGAGAGCGATTTGAAAGCATGCGGAGCGTCTGTTCTCTGTAGCTCTCGCGGTGCTTTGATGTCATACAACGATCGTTCTGCGCGCGCAGTGCTGCTCCATTAGATGACGTCATATACGTTTAAAGCCGGCGTGAGAAAGCAAAACCATGACGGAGGCAGAGGATCAAACCTCTTCCAGAATTATTTCTGCACCTTCACATTTTGAATCCCAACTGAAACTGAAACAGTATGCAAAGTAACATAGCACTTTATTTTATTTCATAAAGTATTTTTTCTGCACATTTTATTGAATATTTGACTATTATATTCATGTGCAAGTTCAGGGTTTTGGTACTTTAATGTTTCATGGTTCGAGGTACTTTAAATATACACTATGTTAGGGCTGGGCGATATGGCCTAAAAATTTTCACAAAAAATCCAATTTACAATTTTTTTTCCCCCCTACTTAAAATCAATCTGCAGATGACAAAGAAATTGTTCAAAACAACTTTTAACTTTATTTTGTTTTGATTTTCCCTTTCGGGATTTGATCTGGATTTCCCCCTTAGGGTTAAAGTACAATCAGAAACAACAAGCCAAAGAGACAAGATGGCAGGCCCTGCCATTGTAAACAGTGAAAATGTAACATAACATAACATATAACATAAAATGTAACATAAAACATAAAATTATGTGACCCTTTTTGATAAGTTTTCTTTAAACACAAGTTTAACATCTTGCTATTCAGTAGATAGGAGGTAGTTCTGATAAATTATGTGACGATGACATCATGGGGGTTAGGGGGTTTGCCCAAAGCATGAATCCGTATTCAGAAAGGCATGGAAAACTAATAACGATTGCTAACGGTTGCCTGTTACAGTTACATTACAGTACATAAAATGTCACTTACCACATAAACAGAGCAAGGAGAGATGACTCAGGACGATGACGAATGATTTGCAGATCATGAGCAAAACTGACAAACATCTAATCTTGTAAAATGTGTGGTAAATACTGCCGCTCCATAGTATAAACACGGACGTGCGGTCGCCAATCTCAAAAGTGAAAGTGAAACTAAAAAGCGATCGTGCATTCAAAAGCAGTTGCAATGCATAATAGCAGCTCCCTGAATCCCGCAATTTTATATACAGTATGATGATCACCCAATGATAAAACTTCGAGGGAAAGAAATATACATTTTCCTCCGATCTTGTATTTATTCTCCGCAGTGAGTCAATGTCATGGACGTAAGGGCAGAGCAAGTTTAAATATCTTTCTAGTCTATATTTCCATCTTGTAATCCCGCTGTTTTGGGGATTTAAAAAAAAATAAAAAATATTTGTAATAGAGCAGACACTGACTGTTGTACACGTCATTTTCTTTCCGAACACGTTGGGATGCGGCAGATTGCGGGGGGATCACGAAACCCTAACTAAACTCTAATATGGCAAACGCGCGTGGGGAGGACTGAGCCCATTCGGGACTACGGGAGCGTCGGCGGATGTTAAAGATAAAACCGATTTTCATTCAAACAAATCGACGTGAACTAAACATTCAAGTTAATCGATAAAATCGATTTATCGCCCATCCCTACACTATGTATGTGTATGCTTCTGAAATAAAAGTTTAGAAAGATGTGATGCATTGTTTTTGTTAATATGAATCATCATGTACAGTCTCTTTTAAGGGTATAATCAACTATTTTCCAATGTCTAGTCTTTAATAAGCAAACAAAAATCACAATAAACTGTAATATCGAATCGCAATAGGAACTGCTAAGATGTGTGCTTTTTTTAATTGTGACAGTCTGTATATTAAGTGTGTCATTCAACTTTTTCCCATGGTCTAGAGTTAAAAAAAAAACTGCAACACATATCAATATGGAATCGCAATACTTGTAGAATCGAAATTCTTAAAAAAAAAAAGGCAATACAAATCGTATTGTCACCCAAGTATCGTGATAGTATCGAATCGGGAGGTGGTATATTGTCCCATCCCTAATATGTGACCCTGAACCACAAAACCAGTCATAAGGGTCAGTTTTCCATTGATGTATGGTTTTTTAGGATCTGACAACATTTGGCCGAGATACAACTATTTGAAAATCAGGAATCTGAGGGAGCAAAAAAAATCTAAATATTGAGAAAATTGCCTTTAAAATTGTCCAAATGAAGTTCTTAGCAATGCATATTACTAATCAAAAATTAAGTTTTGATATATTTACAGTAGGAAATTTACAAAATATCTTCATGGAACATGATCTTCACTTAATGTCCTAATGATTTTTGGCATAAAAGAAAAATCAATAATTTTGACCTATACAATGTATTTTTGGCTATTGCTACAAATATACCCCAGCGACTTAAGACTGGTATTATGGACCAGGGTCACACATATACATATATACACATATATATATATATACACACACATACATAGATCCACTAGAAAGAGCTCCACAATGAAAGAAACCCAGCAATTGTAGCACGAAGTGTAAGAAACCAGATGGACTTCCCAAACACACCCACTTGTCGGCCCTGGCAGGTAGGCGGGAGATCCATGGGATGGGCGGAATGACAGCACAAACATGCTAAGCTGATTTTGTTCTAATGTATTAAATTCACTCTATTATGGATTACCACAGCACATTTTTAAATGATATATAAAACATGTTTGGGTTGAAATTCCATCAAAAATAACTATATTATTGTGACATACAGTACTATATTCCATTACCATGACACATATGATTTTGGTCACACCGCCTACCACTAGGGAACGCAAACTGTTCTGTGGTTGCTGTGAATTTAGTTCTAAAACAGGAAGAAATGGCTATAATGTTTCCCCCACTAATTCTGAAGTGTCCTCCCACTCTCTAAACTAACATGCTCTTTCCTCAGAACCGACAGCAGCACAAACAACCTCCTAGCACACATTTGCAAAGCAGCTAAAGCCCCCTGAGTGATTCCGCATTTTCCTAGCCCTTCGTAATAACCCGCCGCTTATTCCAGCTCAGGCCTGAAGCTAATGGATTCAGGAGGTTGTTTCCTCTCTCTCTGTCTTTTTTTAATTCAATGGCTTCCAGCCAATTGGCAATAAGAAACTCTGCTTACGGTTTAGCTTTCCAACTTCTAAAGTCTCTCCCTCGTTTAATGCGCAGGGAGAAAACAATTTCCTGATTGTCCTCTACATCCGTAATGAAACATTCAAGCCCTCCACTGAGGCGCGATTATGAGAAGCCAAGAGGGCAGCCGTAGTGAGTCTGCACACTTATAAAGATGATAAATATCAATACCGTGGGCCTCCCAGCTAAACGTTAGCACAACTAGCAGTTTACCCGAGTGCTATCAACAAGGATGTAGGCACAGGCTCTTCCGAAACATCTGAGCTAGTCAAATATGTAGCTGTAACCATTTGGAACGCATTTTATTATTATTTGTACGAAAAGCGCACTAGTGAAATGAAAGAAACCTGACGCATGTGCTCTGACGTGATTACTAGGACCAAGCGTGCATCAGACAATAAGGACGTTTCCGTTGAATAACCAATTCAAATGATTCATGAAGAAACTGTATCTCTTAAATGAACCACTTTGGGGGGGTGAAATGATCCGGCTCTGCATCTTTTAAATGAACCGCCTTGGGGATGATTTTACCTTTCTGTATCTCAGCACATCTGACGTTGGAAGAATTCGACATTTAACAAGAAACAAATCCACTGCGGCATGTTGGTGCGCTGTGTGCCCGCCTGTGAAGGGCATGTAAAAAATGGACGTCACCATTCATCACAGTCGGCTGAATGTACTAAATCTTTTTATCCTTGGACGTTCAATCAATGTTTCCGTGGGTTACTCCGATGGAAAGATAGGCCAACACATCTTACAGAATTGCTCTTTTTTTCCTCCTCTCTGTCTGCTCCAATGAAGCCAGATTAATCTATTTGCATGCATTGATATGAAATCTGTTCCCGAGATTCCATTGAGTAGCAATGAAGGGAGAAATAGACAGGACTATCTTCCTCTTTGAGATCCTTTTGCTTTCAGATTAATCATTCCACGCAAGCGTCTTTGCACACTATAATGCTCCCTTCAAATAATTAAGCAGGGGCATAATTTCTTTTTTTAAAGCTCTTACTGAACGCTGATTGTTTTTGTCTATGCCTAAATTGGAAAACAGCTCTGCAAGGATTGGGTTTTATATTACATATTTATATTATAATCATCTTTCAAAAGGGCAAAACAACAGGGCACTGGGGAATTTTGGTTCATACATGACATTCTACTGGCAGCATTCATAATATAAGGAGACTGAAATTAAGAGAATGAAAAACAATAATTAGCATAATGATAAGAAATTGTATCTTACACACAAGTTCCATACTAAACTGCAAAACATTCTGCATATGATGGAATGTAAAAACTTTGCCCTATAGCGGAGTGCAGCCAGTGTAGAGCTTTAAATTAAATCATCCTCCTATTATCTTTATTTAATCTATCTACACTGAAACTTGGATAACTACCAAATAAGGATGAGAGATATACTAGCCATAATCATTATGGTTGGGAATAAAGAACTTTTTCCAAAAACATTTTTAAAAATTGCTAACTACAAACATACAAAAAGCCAATAATAATAATAACATAAGAAGTAATGGATTTAAAAATAATAATAATGATAACACAAATAAATAAAAAATTTTAATGAACCTGTCAAAACATTTTCTGTTTATTATATATATTAGTTAGGGCCCAATTATTTGAGAATTAGGCACACATGCTTCATCAAAAGTAGTGGAAGAATCGTTAAAGAACTTTATAGTCAATTGATGTTTGATCTACAAAATCGATGCAAACTGTTCCCAAGATAACAGTTCGCGGGAAGAATATATCATGTTTTGTGCCTTGATTCACTCTGAAAGAAGAAAAAAAAGCTGTCAGGACAGATGTCCTTTTGGTGTATCTAATGCTGTGATTTGATTAGACTTAAAATGTGGTTTAAAACCTCACTCCATCTGCAATACAATTAGGTTTTTAATGGTGAACTGGTGATCCAGTCCATGCACTGATCTCCATAGGCTTATCTTCCTCTGTGTTGCTTTTTAATGGTAAAATGTTACTGCAATTATATGGTAAATTTAAACTATAATTGGAAACGAGCGCTTCATTGGAGGGACCTAAATCAATCTCGGGTGGGCCATGAACTGCTGAAAAAGGTGAAGTCCTTCTCTGTAGAGCAAGTGACACCACACGAGACAGCACAGCATCGGCTAATAGTGAACGGACACGAGACAGAGAACTAAAAACATCCAAGTCTTTGCTATGTGATCTTTGAGTGAGTGAACAGAAAGAAGAGGAGCTTGAACATTAAAGCCCGGTTTCACAGACAGGGCTTAGGTTAAACCAGAATTAAGCCATAGTTCAATTGGGAAACTTAAGTAGCTTTTATAAACATGCCTTAGATAAAAACACTACTGGTGTGCATCTTGAGACAAAACAATGAAACAGACATATTTTAAGATCAGTCAGTGCAAGTTTCTTTCAGTTAAAACAGCCTAGACATGTATTTTAGTCTGGGACTAGGCTTAAGCCTTGTCAATTAAACCAGGGGTCATTGTAAACTTAAGCATTCATTCATCATAAATATAAACCAATACAGAAATATTTATTCAAAATATGTTATTTTAGTATTGAGATCAGTGAATCAGTTTTTATTTACGCTCCATATTTATTTGAAGGTTAAAATTTTAGTGATTTTATTGTGTATTTGTCATTTTTAGTAGGTTATATACTGTATATCTACACTTGACCATCCAACACTAGTGTTCACTTTTTTTTTTTCCCTATTTCATCTACATGTGTTCTTTTTATTTATTAGGCTATAAAAAACTTGTCGCAGCACTTACACAATTTTGCTTCTATTGTCCTCGTATACCGTATAAAATATTATTTTATTTATATTTTATTATTTTGTAATAGTTTTAATTTTAGCTCCAGTTTCAGTTTTAGCCAACTATAAAAACCATGCTTTGTAAAAAAAAAAAAAATTATAAAATTAAAGCCAATCATGCATATGCAAAACGTTGTTGCAAATGTTGCAAAATTTAATGTGAATATCTAATATTTCCACAATCTATTAGCAGCAGCAATTTGGTCAACTAGTCTCACTCATCCACTTGACCAATTAACATTAATAATAAATAATGAAAAATTCTCTGACATCTGAACTGACAATTGCAAAATCTGCTTTGCAAGTAGCTAAAAATACAAGTAGTGTAGCTTAAGGTGTGAATAACACTCTTCTTGCTCACTAAGGAAAATGAAATGTCTGGACTTCAAACCGCTGCTCTTTGAATAACTGAAAAATCTCTTGACTGAAAATTAAGCAATTTTCACCAATGCCTGTAAATACCCAGCGAGTGCATTACAGTGCAACACAAACCCCATGACACTTCACCCCTCAGCTTTAAATGAGTCAGACAGACATGGTGTGATTGAACCAATCTGCAGTGAAATGTGTCCCTGCAATGCAGAGCAGCCATTTATTTCTTTTGTATTCCCCCGAGTCGACACAGGTGGACAAGCCACTCCTAAAACAGCATGGCTGCCTACACCACGAACACAAGGCAATATTTCAGCACTGTTTAGTAAGCAGGCCTGTTCCTTCACATTTTCAAACAATACCTTGCAAGAAGGCCTTTTCTTTCATTTCCATACAAAGCCTTGCTGGAAGGACTTTTCTTTTCATGTTTTTTTACAAAGCCTTGCTCCCTGCTGACACAAGGCTACACTGTTTATACACGCTTAGATTGACCATTTGCATTAGTGCATTGGACGAACAACCCTGCGTTGTGAGATTCGCACTCTCTCACTAACAAAGAAGTTAATTGTTATGAATAAAAGACGAGGTCTGTAATTTCTGTGAGAGCTTGGAATCTATATATAGGGAAGAAGAGAATTAAATTACACTGCTGTTCCTTAACAACGTTATTTAAATTACATTAGGCTTTGCAAAATCTAATCAATAGTTTTTAGCTTGTTTAACCAATTCACCACGACAAATAGCTGGCCCTCCTTTGCAAAACAAGCATGAAATGTCACATCAAATGGGCCGCGACCTCACACGGTGCAATGGAGGGCAACACTTGTGAAGAAACATCGGGGTCCAAAGCACTCAGTTCTGAAACAGAATAAATTAGAGCCATAAAAGCAAAGCCTCACAAAACATTATAATGGCAACATATCCAAAAGTTGCACAGATTTCACTATTTCAGCAGCGCATAATACAAAACAACATTCTAAAGCATTTGAAGCACTGTACCTTGATAAGTGAATTAAAAACCATTTCATACAGACCAGAAACGCAGGCATCAGCACTTTCAGATGTGCTGCGGTTGTCTGTATCATGCTGCATCACTCAGAACTGTGTCCAGAAAACCTGCTAAACAACACTTCTGTTACTGCACAAAAGTACTATGGCAATGAGAGGCACTAATGATAAAGCCTACAGATTCTATTTAAGCAATCAAAGGCAGCGCCAATAAGTGAATGTAGTAAAATAAATAGTTCATCCACCTAGAACAGTAGTCACAAAAATTTAGATTACTTGCATGAGACAAACAAATAAACTAATAAATGCCTCAGATGGACTGTTTGTAAGCTTCTCACTCCTAAAGGCTTACTTACTAAATATTACATTAACCTCATTACGGCATCGTGTGCCTCGCTCACATACTACAGCACTCTAGTTGAGCACAGAGACCATGGCTTTGATTCCCAGGGAATGCATAAACGGATTAAAAATGTATACCATCAATGCAGTGTAAGTTGTTCTGGATAAATTTAGACCTGCCAAATGCACAAATGCGAATGTAAAGAAGTCTGGAAAGGAACCGTGGACTGAAATCCTCAGAGACAAAGCAAGTCTTAATCTCTGCTGTTCTGTGGCAGTGGCTTTTGCTCTATGGATCTTCAACCTCCTGTTTGCATACCGCACACGCAAAGGGATTGCTGAGGCAGGACAGAACTCCCCTATTAGTGAGTCGTTGAGTGATTTGTTTGTGTCGACTCAAATGTTATTGTTCAGCACAAGTCGTTCATTAAATCCTGCGTCAGTTAAGACCACCTTAATCCAGCCCTTGCTCGTGGGAATTCAAATGACTCAGACGGAGGCTGTTATAACCATGCTGGAGGTCTGGCTCCATTGCAGCTGCTCGCAAACGTAGTCATTACCCAGGAGAGAGCTGCTCCAGCCAGGCAGGACAGAGGTGAGGGCACCTTTAATGAGTGGTTCTCCAAGAGAGGAGCTACTCCAAACAAAATCCTTTCATTTTAGGTCATCCTCACTTCTGGCCTTTTCACTCAAGCTACAGGCTCAAGTGAAGTCTAAAAGAGAGAAAATTAGCTGCTCATTCTGACATGGCTGTGAGCGTAAATGCTTATTCAACGGATCGCTGAGAAACAAAACCCCGTATGACTTGGAATACGCAACGGTTTCTGTTCGCACAGGGATTTAAATAACTCATGGGGCTAATTTCCGGATTTTACAACTGCAGAAAGTGTTTCCAATGTTGGTTTAAAAATAAAATAAAATTACATAAAAAAAATAAAATAAAATTAAATTAAACTAAATTAAATAAAAAGGGAAATAAATATGAAAATAATATTCATAATTTCAGTATCTTACAACTGCACAATGTGTTTCCATTGTTGGTTTAAAAAACCAAATAGCTATGTACATAAAGCTAAACATATTAAATACTGTATGCAAAAATATTATGTAATTAAATAAAAATAAAATTAACCAGAAAATAGGACAATTTTAATAAAGGAAATAAATAAATATGAAAATGAAAAAAAAAAACTGTACGTAAAATATAAAATATATAAATTATAAACAAAATAATATTAAATAGGAAATATGACAATGAAATAACATACATAAACACCATGTAAATAAAACATTAAATATTAAAAAAATAATAATATACACATAAAATAATAAATATTTTTAAAAATAAAAATAAAAAAATAGAAAAAAAGAGATACAGAAAACACTCTGAATCTAAATGGTAAATTTACGATAAAACATTTATTTAACTGAACCACTATGGAAAATGTGTCTTTTCTGTATTATGCCACACAATCACTAAAAAAAAATGAAGCAAAGTTCATAGTAATCTACAGACATCATGAAGCAGTGACATTCAGAGGACAATGTAAAGGAAAGTCTGTTCCCAATTAGCCAAAGACATTTTTCCCTCCCTCATTAGATGATCTCTTCTAAATGACCACTATACTAAGCTAATAGGCAGCCTAGCATGACTTGATTTGCACTTTCAATTTGGCAAAGTAGCTAATTGTGTTTTGATTCCTGTAGACGTGCTGTTTCAAATAGACAAACTGATCTGTTTAGTGTCTAGTGTGCATTTGTCCGCAACAGAACCTTTGTCCCCAAGAGTGCGACCTGGCCGGTGGAAATGAGTCTAACCGTAACCCAGAGTCCATTGCAGAGTGCTGCTTTCCCTCCGGCTACAGCGGGACAGCCCATCAAAGACAAGGGGAAACAAAGGGGAAATGTCGAGGTCTGACACATGAGGATAAAATGCCAAAGGGCCATTGAGCCATTCATTCATCAAAGTAGATAAACTACCTCTCCGTACTTGAGATGGATACTGACGGCATGAGCTCTGAAGAAATAGTTTCTTCATGGTCACAACATGCATTTACACTCGCTTTATAATTACAAGTGGATTGAAGAGATGGCAAGCTTCAATATTTCTTGAAATCAGAAGCATAGGCTTCAGTTGTAATCAAGTCCCAGTGGCTCGTTGGGAGTATGAACATCAGTGAAGGCCTTTTATTCTTTTTATTTTTCGTGGTAATGGGCTACTGAGCTTTTATAGTCCCACTTGCACTTGACTAGGTGGAGGTACGGATTTAGTTCGACAGGCGGAGCCACTGGAGGCCATTCTGAATGGAGCGAGTCTGACAGATCGGCCAAGAGCGAGCTGAATAAAGGTCTCAGAAGCGTGCAGAGTCAATGCTCGCGATGTCAGAAGAACAGAGACTTTGGCATAATCGTGGGAGAAACAGTAGCCCTGTACAATTTATGATTGACTGGTTGATGATGGAGCGAATTCTGTCTGCACCATTTTTGTTGTTGGTCTATGTACACATATGTCAGACGAACATCTTTTGCTGTTGCATTAAATCTCAGCGTTTTTAAGACAACATGTCAAGAATGGCATTCTGTTCAGTTTCAACACATCAGCTGCACTCCGTCTAGCCTACTCCTAATCGAAAGCCGATGAATGATGTTGTGACCTCAGAAAAAAGCCACCATGTAGCATTCCAACTTTAATCAATTAAGAAAAGGTACGATCCTGAATGCAAACGCAACCACTGATAGAATTAAAAATTAAATATGTTCTGAAGTTCCATTCTATTAGTCTAATCCAGTATTTCCCAGCCATGGTTCTGTTGTATCCCCAAAATTGCACATTTTGTATGTATCTTTAACTAAGACCAAAAATGAAAAAAATGACACTGTTTGGGTTTTCAAACTTTGTGACGCCACGGACCACCAAATATCAAGATTCCCTTGCAAGGCATTGTCTAAAAATATAATTTAATATGAACATAAACAATAGCATAACATAAACTATGTATTATTAAATGTATAAAGCCCCAGAGTTTGGAGAAGATTTATTTTTTTTTTTTTTAATATTATTAGTAGTAGTAGTATTCCCCAAGTTTGACATTGTTATTAATAATAACAATAATAATAATAATGTCAAATTTGCTAAATGCCAGCATATGTATTTATTAATTTATACAATACAGGTTGTATAATTAATTTGTACATATCTGATTACCAAAAAAGAAAAAAAGAAAAAAAAAAAACACTTCAAAAATAAAATAAATAAAATAATTATTATTATTAACAAGGTCAAATTTGCTAAATTCTAGCATATTATTTATTAATTTATACAATATATACAATATGTCATGCATATCTGATCACCAAAAAAAAAAAAACTTTAAAAAGCTGTTGAAAAAACAAGTCAGTCAATGGTTACATTTTCATTACTGCTGTTACAGAGCGCACAAGCAGCACACGGATAGAGAATATCTATGCGTTCTGAAAAAAAGTCACATTGCCACATGCTGATGTAATCTGACTGTCATTTTAATTGTATCTTGAGGCAATACCTGCTAGTGTTATGACAAGACATGATGAGATCCATTGGCAAGGCTTTTCCTGAGAGACAGGAGATGAATTTTCAATGACCGTCAAAAAGACCTGTTGAGTGAAGCGGTTCGTTAAAACGTAAAATCAATAAAAGCCATTGTTTAAACATTCCACAGAGAGACTTTCAGACACAAGCTGAACGAAGTGACCGATACATTGATCCCTTCTACCTGCTTAGATCTGCTCGCCTTAATAATTCAGATCAAAGAAAATGACCAAAGAAAAAGCGAACAAACATTTGTAATGGGCCACAATGGGCAGCAGCCCATCTCCCTTTATCTCTTTCATTTCCTCTCTCTCTCTCGGGCCAAGCTTCCTTTTGTTCTTTGACCCAGTGGCCGTGATAAGTGGCATGTGTGTCCGTTTCACTTCCTCCCACATGCCAATGGGCAACCATTAGCATAGATCTGCTTCACACCAGGCCTAACCTCTGCCTCTCTCCTCTCCGGCACCGCCAAACCTTCCTAGCTACGACTGTGCCATGGCAACACCACTTCAAAAAGAAAACGTGGCTGGGTAGATGTTACAAAAACAAGATAAATCACTGAAGCCCGCGTCTCAGCGAGAAGCAACAGCTGATAAGCATGCGCCAGGATAATAATGTGTGCGCGCCCACCTCTAATGGAGGAGCATATCTCAGGGAAAATGGATATTGGCTTGGCAAATAAACATTTAAAGAGGAATGAGATGGCGGAAATTATAAAACATAATCCATGTTTCCATGTCAGAACAGTGAAAAATAAAATAAAATCACACCAGACCATGGTCCTGCATGCAATTAACTATTCCCTTGTACCCATGCCTGTTAACCTTTTGCATTTATAAATAATGTACGATACCGGGGAGTACAATCCATCACCAGAACGGCATGCTCCACAAGCCAAGTACAAACAAACACAGGTACTCGAAGTGAATCCTTTAAGCCCTGAAGAATGCACAATTTTGGCAGGCTGATGCAGTCCAGTCATAATATGTAGCCCATCTAAATGACATCTTAATACTTTAATCTGGACTCTCTGTAGATCGGCAGACAAGCTGGTCTATAACAAGTCAAGACAAATCCCTATGTGATTCATGAACTCTACTCTCAACATTTGTTTGTATCCCCATCCACACGATAAACTAATTTAGCATCTGTTGCACTTAAAACATTTTGCTTTTGAACTGCTTGTGCCACCTGCTCGCTCACACACAAATACATATACAGTATATTAAGTTCACTTGCTATCTTAAATTTTTAAGTATGGCTGTACAAGTAATTTCAACTTAAATCATATTAAACTGACTTGATGGGTTAAATTATTTTAATGAGTTATGAAATACAGTATGTGCACCCATACATAATATTTGATAAATTACACAGTTCTAAGCTTAAATATATATTTAAATATTTTTTCTTATAATTCTTTTTAAAAGATTTTTAAATATATATATATATAAATATCTCATTCTTATACAATTTTCTTTATCTGTACTTCCATATCAAATTTGTATATAATAAAATAAAATGTAATATTCAATAGGAGTAAAATATCTATGCTTATATAATCTTAATTTCCTTCATATGAAATTCTAAATCAATTGTTTTTATCAGTCTATTCACAGGATTATATAAAAAGTTCTACCTCTTTAAAATAATAATAAAATATATAGTTTTACTCACTGTGAAACCCTGATTTGACAGCTATAAATCTTAAAATAAAATCTAAAACCTAAAAATGTGTATTGTTTTGCAATAATATTATAAAATGAAATATAAAAGCTGTAATATATACAGACTTATATAAAATCCTATTTTTCATCATTTGTATTGTTCTATATAAAATTTATATTAACAGGATTATTTAAACGTTTTACTTCTTTAACTTCATCTATACTTTAAGTAAAATTTTGTGTAAGTAAAACCACTGTGAAACCTTGATTTGACAGCCATAAATCTAAAAAAAAAAAAAAAAAGATGTGTGTAATCCCACGTCAAGAAATGAGAACTTGGTTTGTACTATGACCGACAGGCAGACTTCACAACTATTCATCCTTCTGATTCATACTCACTTCTGTGCTGATCTCTGAGACCTATACATATTTTTCAAACATCCTTCAAATATCCCATCCTTGGAGGAATAAGACTGCATTTAAATTTGTATAGCGATCACAGTCCACTTGAATAGCACTGAGTGTATTGTTATGAGCTGTGTGGGTGGATGTGGTGAACAGTATGTAAGAGTGTGAAGAAGGTCAAGGAAGCGGGACTTGTCCAATACCTTACATTACAACATGGGTTCTAATAATTTTCATTAAATCTACTTTTATAGCGCCACTAAAACAGGTCAATAAAATCCTTGAAAAAAATGCAGAAAGAAAGTCAACAAACTGGGAACATCAACATTGCACATTGCATGCAAGTTAATGATATCAGTGTTATGATAAAAGGGAGGGTAATTGGGTGATTAGCCTACATGCTACACTTTCAGTGAATAGTTTCTCACCTCTTATGTGCATTTAAAAGCAACAAGTAAAAAAATCACGTCAAATCAGATTCACCTTTCCAAACATGCACTTCAAGAATTCATTTTGATTACAGCAAGGCAGATGGCATTTCACATTAGAAACAGCCCAAATGAATTCCCTCATTTGCGTTGGAGTAGCTCAATATTTTTCAAAACCCACAGCCTTTCAGGTTCCAAGTAGGTCCTCCTCTGTTTTCCCCCAAGTGCACAGACATTTATAGAATGTGTCGAGTCCCAGGGAGGTTAATTATGTGGGGCGTGATCTGTTTACTTATTTAACCCGTCTGCGAGATGCCTACTGCCTGGCTAGCGGGAGAGATGGCTGGAACTGGAGCCCAAAGTTACTACAGCAATTCACTTTATCATGTTCCTCCACTGAGAGCTTATCATTTTGCCAATCTGCCTGAACATGTGCAATATCTGAATATGAACAATTTCAGGAAGGTAAAACATAATTACAGGTGTCGAAGGGTAGTTTACAAAGGGATAGACATAATGGCTATAGTGACTGTGCTTTAAAGGAAACACATTTGAAGAGATTTAATAAAAACAAGAAATAATAATATTAAAAAATAAATGCAGTATATATACTTACAGTCATATGTTTGAAATAATAAAGATTTTTTTAATGTTTTTGGAAGAAGTCTCTTATTCTCATCAAGGCTGCATTTAAAAAAAAATACAGTAAAAACAATCATTTGTTGAAAAGTTATACAAATTTAAAATAACCGTTTTCTATTTGAATATATTTCAATGGCAAAGCAAAATTTTCATCAGCCATTACTCCAGACTAGAGGGTGGCACGGGAGTGGATTTTCAAACCTCTCCCGTCCCACTCCCACAAAAGAAAAAAAATCCTGTCCCGTCCAAATCCCACGAAAAAACTGGGGGAAAATCCCATCCCGTTCCAATCCCGGAAGAATGACTCCCATTCCCTCCCACTCCCGTATTATGTATTATGTATTTTGTCAGTTATGGTAAAAATACAGTACAGGTCACAGCGTGCCCACCTTAGTTGAATAAAAATTCAAAATGTAGTTTTTTGTTGTTATATTGAACTGAAAGCCAGCTTAAACAATGCACCGTGTGTATTGCACACACATTAAATTTCATGTAAATCATCCATGCTAATTGATTTTTTTTTTTTTTTTTTTGAAAGTTTCACTCTCTATAGATATATTTTTCATAGACGGAGTTTGAAAGTTTCTCGCTCAAGTTCACAGAGACCTAGACGGCAGAAAGTGCATCCTGTTTGCTTTAATTACTTTACGTTTATTTGTGTACACTCAGAATAATAATGAAACGTTGCGCTTCTGTAGAGTCTTTACAGATTCGAAAGATGTATTAGGCTACTTTTATCTGTATGACCAAAAATTATGGAGTATTTTAAGAGCAAGTGAGTGCACCGGCACCTGTCCTGCAGCAAACGCTACTGTTCAGCTCCACACTCCATGCATACACTTCAATAGCGCACATTTCTCTAGGTTAACATTAGATTAAGCAGCCATGTAAAGTTGCTACTACATACATCTTTCAGATGAAAAGCCATATTTGAGGCCGATGAATGATAGGTGAGCGTTTGGATGTCCTGCCCAAGTACTGTATTACCACATAGACCAGGGCGTTAACGATCTGTCCGTCACGGACTGCGTCATTCACTTAACAAGCCACACCAAAGCAAACAGGAGGAGAGCATAAAGAGACAGGGCAACTAGAATTGATTTTAAAATTAAAATTGATACAGTTTATAGTTTATTTATATAAAAGGAATATTTGTGCATAAAGTTGGGTATCATAGTGTTATTACTATTCCCGGTCCCGCCCACTCCCGCTGACATTTTTTCCTGTCCCGTCCCAATCACGTGATTCGTAGTGATTTTGTTTCCCATCCCGCGGGATTCCCGAAAAAAAGCCAGCTTCTACTCCAGACTTCAGTGTCACATGATCATTCAGAAATCATTTTGGTTATGCTCATGAAACGTTTCTTATTATTATCAATGTCAAAAACTGTTGAGCTGCTTCATTTTTTTTGGCTAAACAGTGACGAATTTTGTCAGAATTTTCTGATAAATACAAAGTTCAAAATACATTATGCAGGTGACGTAAGTTTGAATCTTGCTTCCATCATTTCTCCATTCCATCCTCTTCTCTTCTAATTTCTTGACTTTCAGGAAATTACTGAAGAATATCGACTAACTTGTAAAACTTTGCAAATTGCTAACAATTTCTCGAAATCTCTTGGTAAGACAATTCCCGGTATAGAAGTAATAAAACCAATGCACTTTTTCACTGCTTCATATCTGCAGATGAATCATGCGCTTCTTACTTAAGACAAGATAATTTCCTTTATTTAGAGTGAATAAGAATCTCTCAGTGGCAGCCATATATTCTCTCTCTATCAGCGAGTTGATTGTAATCCTAGACAGCACCATTAGCATCTCCAAGCAATATGGGCTCATCACTTCAATAGTGTTCCTCTCAGTCTGTGATTGTCTCGGATATGAGCCAAGTTTATATACCCAGCAGTGGAATGAAAAGGGGACATTCCTCTAATACCATCAGATGGCATCTAGGGCAGAGGACCCTCCCTGTCCCACACTCTCAGGCTTGGTGGGACTGACTGTGGTGCGCCAAGGGTTTGGGGAGGGGGGATTCATTACTCAGTGTTCCTCCCCAGCTGAGAGTATGACTGTAAAGGGCCAATCCAACCCCCCCACACCATCCATTCCCATAAACCCCCTGACCTCCTGCGCTCTTGGATCGGTTGCTCGTCGAAAAGTGCTTTCAACCGACCCGGCTAATGTATTATAAATCAATTATCTTTTACTATGGGTTGAGCTCTCTAATCTTTTTCTGACATCCAATTAAATAATATGAGAGCAATACAGATGGGATCCCACCCAGTCTATTCACCGTGATGCTAACATGTTTCAGAAACTATTTAAAGAAGATCTATGAATACAGTGATTGATTTTCATTCATTAAATCTTAAGTCACGCTGTAGGCCTCTGCAGCTTACGGAGCAAATGATGGTGGGCTGCAGCCCAGGTGAATGCTAACAGCGTATGAATAATACAAAATTGAAGGAAGAAAATGGCTAGAGATATTTAGTGGAGTGCAAAAGCTTGAGTTCTAGGATTTAAAATTTAATTTGAACATGAAAAACAAGGATTTTTAAATATTTATGAATGAAAGAAAGAATATTTAAGAAATGAAATAAAATTAAGAAGAATTTTCACTAGTGGTATCAGCCGTAAAATTTGTACAAATATTTTAAATTCTACACTACTTCCAGGACATTAATGAAATAACTAAATGCTGAAACTGTTTAAAATGTTAATATTTAATTCAAAAGTTCATGCAAATTATGTACATATTATACAGTACATTTACAATGAAAAAAATCCAAGCAGAAAAATTTTCACTAGTGCTCTCAGACGTTGGATGGCAATAAATACATACATAAATTAATTCTACACTACTTCCAGGTCATGAACAATGGAAAACATGAACAAAAAGTGGAACTAGTGCTCTCTTAAGCTGGATGGCAAAAAATAAATAAATAAATATTTTAAATTCTACGCTACTCCCAGGTCATGTACCATGGAAAACATGATCAAAACGAGGGGGGAAAAAAGAAAAGAAAAATCACACAAGATTTTTCACTAGTGCTCTCAGACGCTGAACCCCAATTTCATAGATTTACGGTGTACAACTGTACCACTTTGAAAACTGCTAGAAGTAAAACAGGATCTGGAAATGTTGTAAAAGATTTTAACTTATTTGCATTAACCAATAAGCCACAGCTCTGACTGTAAAATATTCCCTCAAAACAAGCTCTACAGGAACTGTGAAGAGCTGACTGAGTGTAAAGGGAATGAATTTTCATCACTGACTCTGACTCGCTAACTGTTCAGGGTTTTGCTCTTAACAGTAATTTACAGCGGGAGCCACTGGAGATCTGTTAATGATGCCTCGGGTTTGACTTTTTCCACACGACAGTCCTTGCGCAGAGTTCTACGGTATGGAAGCGGAGCCCCTGAGAACTTCTCCATTTATCTCTCAATTGCTCTCATGACGATACCCTTCTCTATCACAAGTACATAAGAACACTGGTGTGCGCACGTTCCTCCCTCACTCTGGCCCCGTTTACACCTGGTAAAACCTACCTTGGGGATCCCATCACAAATTGTCAGGGGAAACAGAACATTTACACCTGTTATTCACACGTGTCTCCTGTGTCCACAATCTCTGGTTTCGTGACATTACTCATTACATCAGTGTTTTGCATAGAGAAACACAAAAGTTAGTGCATTATTTCTTCCAAGCGCAAAGGAGATATTTCTGTCTCTCATACACACAATCAACAAATCCATGAAATACCTCAAGCATGCATGTGCAACTTATCTTCCACACATACTAAAAAAAAACAAAAAACAGGTCAAACACACCTGGTGTGAGGAGATAAAGAGAAAAAAACACCGCCTGCTTGACATCTGTATTTGAAAATGTGATTTTCTGCTTATGACAGACTGACACAATCACATTTCTTTTGCTTCAAATCCACTCTTTTTCTACTCGTGAATACAGTGAAGAATCCCTGAGTTTCTGGAGGAAAACAAAAGAAAGCCGGGAGCATCGTTTTCCAGGCTGAGCTGCGTAGGCAAGCGGGCGATGTAGTCAAACAACAAACAGGGCTAGACTGAGAAAAGGTCGGTCAGGTGGTGATGGGGTCTGCGATTGAAAAGGGTGAGGGAGAGCGAGAGCTCTGTGCTAGAGAGGCGAAGCTGGCGGTGGAGCTTTTTTTAATGCAGTATTGATGAGTGAGGTCACTGGCAATGATTAAACTCGCAGTCGATCATCAGCGCGTAGCAGGAGCCCTGCGTACTGTTTGCACGGTGATGAGATGAAAAAACAGGGTGGCGGAATGGAGTGCTACGCTGCACCTTAAACCTTGATTTAGTGCCTTCATGGGGATTGATTGAAAAGAGCAGCGCGTCTCTGCTAATCTGTGGGACAGAGGGGCTCTGGAGGCCCCTGCTGCCATTACACATACTGACGAGGACTGGAACCAGCCGGTAAGACGGAGCGTATCCTATTAAAAGAGGCTACGTTCAGATCGATCGGAACGCGCATGCGTATATACACTTTGCATGCACGATTAGAGCATGCGGTCACACTTACACAGATACAATTACAAACAGCCAAGCACAAATACACTAACTCAAATAACACACATACAACTGAAGTGAATCAAACACATCTAATCTAATCAAATCTTTAATTACTACTACTGCTACTACTACTAATTAAAATATTTAATAATAATAATTATTATTATTATTATCATTAGTGTTATTGTTATTATTATTAAATCTTTTATAAATAATTTGCAAATACTACTATATTTTTATTTTGCAGCCATAATGAATATGAACATTTGTACAATACAAAATGTATTATTATTAATAATTAATAATAATAATAACTTTAGATTATATTACAATAACTTTTAATAATAATAATTTTAATAATAATAACTTTTTTCCAAACATTGTACAGCCATAATAGTTTGCCATTGTATCTTACTGTTTTATTGTTGTTATGCTTTTTAATTAAGAATAACAATGAATCCAACTTTTGTTTTAGTCTTAAAAAGTGAAATGTGTATGATGTATGTAAGCAAAACAAACAATTATCTTTTCTTGTAAAACATGACAACAAGATTGCGAATTTGAAAGTGAAAGCATCCAAAGCCTGTGTCTTATAACATAGCAAAATAGAAACTCCCGTTCACAAAATTCAAATCACAAATAATATTAGGCCTACTGATGAAAAAGAACAGGTTGAATGTTAACCGCTTTCGTTTCCATATAACTATAAACTATGATAAAAGTTCATCAGCATGCATTGATTAATCCCCTCCCCAAAAATCATGTGCTCATGCGACCAACTGAAAAAGTTAGTCGCAAAAGAGCGACCAGTGGGAAGAATTAGTCTGGAGCCCTGGGGCCGGTTGCACTAGCTGTATGTAAGTTACAACTTAGCCTAGTTTTGACGTAAATGGGCACTAAGTTACAACTTACGCACTACTAAATATTTTTTCGTTGCATTTTTAAACGAAATATTTACGGAAGCGTCTGATCAGGACAGGAGTAATGGTTGGAATAAAATAGCAGACTGAGTGAACTGCATCAATATGCTCTTCTTTTACCGGACAACCTTCAATCCTTTAGGCATATATGATGCTGCTGACATTTACACTCGCGCACATATTAAGAGAGAGAAAGAACAATATGTGAATAAACGTACTTTGTTTCTTTTTAGTGTGTCTTCAACACCCCATCTACAGTGCGCCTCTGTGCACTTCGGTCCGTGTTTGCACATATCAGATGAAATAATAAATAAATGGCATTTCTTATGTTTTCTTATGTTTCTTTCAGTATTTATTGATCCTTATGTATTTCAATTACAGTTTCTGAATGTTATTTACATATAAAAATAGCTTACATGTAGACTAATGTTATTAATGTATCATTTTTAATGGAAACTTGTTTTTACCGTTAGTATACGTGAGGCAAAAGAAGTTAGAATGAAGGATAAATTAAAATTCATAGCATTTAAACAAGTTCTTCTCGCCTATTTGAAGGTTTCTATTGGATTATTTAGGGTAAACATCATATTATGCGACTACGCATTACTTTACGGAGAGCTTACGAACTACTAGCTACATCCTGCCTTACGAACAACTGGTGCAACCAAATAATCTAAAATAATTGATTTAGTTACAAACTAGCTGGTAGTTACTAAGCCTCTAGTGTGGATTTAACGTTCTAATTTAAGTAAGAACTTACGAATGGCTGGTGCAACCCTACCCAGATGTATGTATATGTTTATATTATATATTATATATATTTATATAAACTTACATACATACATACATACACATGCATACAGCCATAATATAATATATTATACAACTTTAAATACATTAGTAGTAGTAGTAAATATTTTATAAATAACTTGCAAATATTACAATACTTTAATAATATTTATAAAAATATTGGCAGCCATAATGTATAATATGAACATTTATTATTATTACCATTATTATTAGTAGTAGTAGCAGTAGTAGTAGGAGTAGTAGTATATAACTTACAAATATTACAATATTTTAAAATAAATAAAATATACAATTAAATAATAATAATAATAATTTAGATAGCTTTTACAATTTTCTCTCTCTATTAACAGCCATAATATAATATAATATAATATACAACTTAAAATACATCATAATTAATAATTTTTCACAGTATTGTACAGCACCATACACTGTAAAAGTTGAGCCAACTTAAAATTTTAAGGCAACCAGCAACAGCAACTTCAGTTTTCTCAACTTGTCAAGTTTATACAACAAAAATTTGAGAATCTCCCACAAAAATAAGTTGAGCAAACTCAAAAATCTGCTGAAGCTGTTTGCCTTAAAATTTTAAGTTGGCTCAACATTTTTTTTTTTTTTTTACAGTGTACCAACTATCTTTCACACACAAGCTTAAAAAGGCTCTTTAGTATTATCTACACAAAACTGCACATGCATTCATTGATTGAAAGTCTCCTCTTTGTATAAAGCTGAATCAGACAGTGAGTGCAGAGAGAGACTTCCACACTGTACAAAGATCACAAGCTCAGTGCACTAGAGAGAGGGCAAGACCTTCTTCACTCAACTACTCAACATGGCTTAAAAAAACATCCATACTGTCCACATTCAAAAAAAGCATTAGTGTATACTTAGACAAGCTAAGATTTCAACAACATAATTTGCTCTGCAAACAACGGCTGGCTGGCCTCTTCAGAAAAATAATTGCAAGTTCGGTCTTTAAAAAAACGAACATCCTGCAGAGGCCCTGAGAGTGTCGAGTACTGAGGAATGGCCCGAGGCAGCAGGATTGGACTGGAATAAAGATGCTAATTGCCTAAACGAGGAGAGGCCCTGTGTCATCGCCACTGACTCTCTCACTTCCTACTGAAAAACTGCCAATTGTTTTAACTCTCTAATTAGCTTGGAGGCAACACCCTCAATGACTTCCAGATTAAAGCAAAAGTGACACTTTGCTTCTATGGCAACGTGCACTGCCCTGTCAATCACTGGCTTAACCGAAGCATATAATTTCCTTAAAAATATATAACAAGCTAAAAATATGCAGATAGCTTGATTTTGATAGGAATTTTCATATGCGAGGTGAGACTAACTGCAAAGCACACAGTCCATTCGCTGTTATGTGTGAGTACCTGAAGGAACCTGAAGTAAAATTGCAAATAATATTGATCTTCAGTCCAAAAAAAAGATTTTGCTGCTTGTTCAATTTAGTTAATTAAAATGATGCAACAACTTAATTGCATAGCATGCACTCAATTTAAAATTTCTAAAATGAAAGTCTGCTTATTCTGTTTGTGCTGGAACGACTCGAACAATTTATGCTGGTTAAAAATTCTCTCATTTTTTATTAGCTCTATACTCTTACTCTTTGACAGCAATTTTCTCATTCGTTTCTATTCTACTGTCTGTTTTAAAAACATGAGACAAAACTGATACTTAAATGAGACCTACTGTGAGCTTTAGCACGCCAATAAGCCTTCTCAACCACTGAGCAGTAATATTTTCCTATGGACATACGTGCAGATTATTCCAAGAAAATATCTGCATTCCGCATACATTTTTATACTTCTAAAATAGCTCAGTATTTGGCAAACAACTTTACGTATGGCTCATGCACAGCAGGCTCAGCTAACAAAAGAATATTATGGCATTTATCTGATATTTTGCGACGGAATGGGCGAAAACAGTAATAACAGAAGGAAAATTACAGAGTAGACAACAACTCCCATCCAAACAGTATCCAAACACTACTATCCTTGCATCCTAAGCAGCGGGCGCCGCACTAAGAAGCTCAAAACCCATTAATTCTATACTCACAATCATCTCGGTGAATCCTTATTCCAACCAGACACACCAATCCACTCACAAAGAGCCATTTCAAAAGAAATAAACTCTGTTTTATGTCTGCATCTTGTGTCAACATTCATTTTTAGCTGTGCTGCCGCTTCACTTTAAACCAATAAATTCAAACAAACCTTAGAGGGAGAAGGTCACATTTTTTTCATTCGCTGGCCTCCCAGCAGGCAACAGAAAAATAATCCCCCCACAGCCCTTTAGCCTAGAACTACAGCTACAACACAGGAGGAGCCGGTGAAGCCCCAGGCAGGGATAGATCAGGGCCCACTGCTGCTCTGA
Organism: Onychostoma macrolepis; assembly: GCF_012432095.1. Classification (NCBI taxonomy): domain Eukaryota; kingdom Metazoa; phylum Chordata; class Actinopteri; order Cypriniformes; family Cyprinidae; genus Onychostoma; species Onychostoma macrolepis. Next base: position 14,782,680 of record NC_081175.1, read on the forward strand.
GCCATACCAAACCATGTACTGACAAACTGAATTAAGGGATAAGTAGACAGCTCAGGCCAGGCTCTGCTTTGGATTCTTCTTCCTTCAAGAGGACGGCCAGAGATGAAAGCTCAGCTAGCGTGAGCGAGCAACTGCATGTGGACCAAACCCACATCTCACCTGTGGACTGTAAAAGGTTGACTATTTGACCCTTTGTAGTGTATTTCCAACTTGAGCCTTATTGATTGACTAGTGCTGGGCACCGGCATTGATTCAATGTTCATTTTGCCTTCATATTTTTTTGGACTTTCCGTAGGAGAAGTTTGACACAAACGTAAACCAAGGTAGAGTCTACTGAAAAAGTATGGATGCATTGATATTAAAATTCTCATTGATACCAATAATTATGTTCTTTTGACTGATTTTTGATATTGCTAACAGTATAAATTAGCCAGTAATTCTGTGGTTTTAAATGCTAAAATGGAATTGTAATGTACAGTATGAATAATGGACATTCATTTTGAGATTGGCTAAAGATTGCATTTAACAGTATTGGTTACTGTTTTTTTTTTAGATTTAAGTAAGCGTTTGATAAAAAAAAAAAATATAATAATAATAAAATAATAAAACAATAATAATGAAAAAAAGTTACATATTATATGTATTTATTTTTTAAATAAATTAATTCTTTTATTTTGTTAGAGTGCATTAAATTGATAAAAAGTGGCAGTATAGACAATTAAAAAAACACTTTCCATCCTATTCATCCTGTTAAAAAAAACAAATTTAAGTTTTCCTCAAAAATATTAAGAAGCACAGCTATTTCAAAAGTGATAAGAAATGTTTCTTGAGCACCAAATCAGAATATTAGAATGATTTCTGAAGGATCTTGTGACACTGAAGACTGGATTAATGGCTGCTCAAAATTCTGCTTTCCTATTACAGGAATAAATTACATTTTAAAACGTTTTAGAAATAGAAAACAGTTATTTTAAATTGTAATAATTCCACAGTTTTTTACTACATTTTATTCAAATTGCAGCCTTGATGACTTCTCAAAAAAAAAAATCTCACGACTCAAAACGTTCGTTTGGCAGCTGACATTCGTCAAAAATACCATTGCATCTACAGTTAAATTTTCTTCATCTCTATCCAGGATGGAAACACCAAATGAGCAAACCTAAAATATTTGGATTTGCAGAGGCACAGTAGCATTGCATGCATGCACACACTAATGCCTGGTGGTTTTTACATGTAGCTTCATACTGTACAACACATCTACGGCCAACATCCTGAGAGCTGGTGATTGCTTTGAGACTTCAACGTGTTGAGTTAATGGAGTTTGGTTTGGCTGAGCCGCTTCCTCTGCCAAAATGCTTCCATTAAAGCGCAGGAAGTGGGCAGAGATGGGCTCATTTAAATCAAGGTAGAAGCAATCACTCGTCTCCCGCATCCACAATTAGCGCCATCTGGTTTAGGGGCCTCCAACTCTTTAATGAGCCTCCATTTATCAATTTGGGAGTGGACCTTTCCTGGTTCAGGTAGCAAAATATCAATTACGCCAGGATATCACAGTCTGCTGTGTGCAAAAGTAGTGTGTCCATGTGAATGCTATTGTGTAGGTGTGGTGAGCGATGGTAGTGTTGAGAGAATTGTTTCTCTTTTGAGTTTATGTGAGAAGCACTGGACAAGTCTGTGAAAGCATAGAGTGTGTGGCATCCCAGCATGTGTGTGTAAGCATAAAAGTCTATGCCTCTGTTGCCCAGGGCAAGGTATAGCCCCTTTCTAAAGGCCACTGTACAGTAGACGTCTAGCTGAGCAATATGAAAAGATCGTGGAGAGTGTGTATGTGTGTGATGTCTGCATGTGTCTATGATGCAAAGTATCGGTCTTTCTGGGCTGTCAGTTTGGGTGATGTGTATCAGGAGACAGATTGCTGATTCAGCAGGGCCTGGGGGTCTGGCTCCTCTCTGCAATGCATTAAGTGTTCAGTGGCGTGTTACATCACCTTCTTCGGTCTCCCACACTTCATACAGAACAATCTAGAACACCAGGGCGACACAAGGCACCCCTTATTCAACTGCCAACACAGTGCAGGGCAGGCAAAGTGCTTACCTATGGGGAAAAAAGAAGAGAGAGAATTTAAGCACCAGCTGCATTATGTTACAGTCAGCAGTACATATTACAGTCAACCATCCATTAGCATAATGGATAACATTTCAGAGTTATCTTATCATGGATTGGTAAATTACATGCATACTGTAGGTGTTTTTTTTTTTTTTGCACCCTCAGATTCCAAATTTTCAAATAGTTGTATGTTGGGCAAATATTGTCCTATCATAACAAATCATACATCAATGGAAAGCTTTCAGTATAAATCTCAGTTTCAAAAAATTGACCCTTATGACTGGTTTTGTGGTCCCAAGGTCACATATGACATCAGCCTCTGCAGCACCTTTTTTTTTTTTTTTTTTTTTACATAACTCAAAATATAATGCACCCAAAATGTAAAAATATGCAATCTACTCCACTATACTACAATGCTGTAATCCTATAGATTTAAAGAGCTAAGCTAAGAAGTCATGTTGTGCCGTATCAATCATTTATTGGTCACACTTCTTCACGTGATACAAATTTGCAGGGCAGAGTTCAACAAACTTGAACTTTAGAACGTGGCACAATTTTGCACGAGTTTGGATTTTCTGTCTCCCACATTTGCACTGGTATATATGGAAGTCTATGGAAGGAAATGTGAAATGTGGCCATCCCTTTACAGATTGCAACAGTTTTCTGTTAGTTATACGTTTCCATACACACAATATACATATAGCCACAGAAAGATGAAAGGGTCTGTCTTAATTTATTTGTGTATGTAATTTCCACTGAGCATGAATAATAATTTTAAAATGAAGGTAATGCTAAAAAAAATAAACAAAATTACAATTTCCCTGTGATGCAAGAATATACACTTTTAGATACTGTTGATTGACAAATTAAACTAGTCAGAAAGTGAAAAGTGTTTTAAACAAGTTCATAAGGTCATAGTTGAAGAAACACCTATAAAGAAAATTCCAAGAGGTGTAGAGAGAAAAGAGAGAAGGAGAAAGAGTGAAATCCAATGAGGAAAAAACTGTTGGCAAATGAACTTGAAACTGCCTGTGCCCTTTAAACCCTTCTGCTTGTGCCAGTAAGATGCCTGCAGGCAAACACTTTCCCGACTCTACTGATTTTCTGGCCTCAGCACAATCCAGAGCATAGGCGGACATTCGCCATCAGCCGAGCTCTGCAAACAAACAAGCAGTGCCGTTCTCCAAATTGCTGGACTACAGGCCCTGGGAGGCTCCGTGGACATTCTGACTTTGCAATCAGCGTCTACATCAAAATCTAGGGGCCGATCACCGATTGCCGATCACAGAAAGCAGTATCTGGCGATCCGATCACTGATACCAATCTTTTTAAAGCCTATTTTTTATTATGTAGAATTATTTATAGTGATACTCCAATCAGGATTTTTAGACATTTATTCAGGGCCTGAATTTCATTTTTGAGAATGAATTCCCCTCTTAGGTGACTCTTGTTTAAATTAGCATTTTTTTGGACATTTTTCATTTTTATCTCACCTAAATGTTTGATCATGCAGTGCATTTTTGTTTTTACAATCGTGCAATAGCTTACACACAGCACAAGCCTGATTTTGTGAGCTGTATATGAGGTGGCCTTTTATGCCAGGTTCACACATAGGCGTACTCCGTTTGCAGTGTGTATGCAGTCCATGTGCGGTACGTAAGCGGTGCAGAAGCAGCACTGACTGTGGCTGTTTACCACAAACATGTATCCATTATTTTGATTTCAAATCCAAACATTGTCACTGAAAATGCTTTTTCAGCATTGTGATTTTTTTTTTTTTACACAGTACAGTAATACAATCTTTCATAGACGTGTTTAAACACAATACATATAAGCAAAGCAACACATTACTCAATGCTTTTTACTTTTGCATTTACTTCTAGATTTATATATTAAGTTTCTCAAGTGGCAAAACATTTGAACTACTTTTCTTACTTTATCACAAACTTACTTTCCTTTTGCATTTAAATCTTTCTTACAAGCAATCTTGCGTTTCATAAAAACATTGTTTTTCTACCTCCAAGTGTACCATTTATTATTGCCTTGTTTATCTAAAAGTGCTCTTTCCCTTTAAACCTAGCAAAAAAGTCATGTGTTGACTGTAAAACACAGTAGACTTTAATTATATGCATTTATGGTGTTATTACTACATTTACGTGTCAATCCATGTTCATATTTACTGCAAACAATGCGCTGTTACTTTAATTCAGCACGTGCAGTGGAAACGATCTCTGCACTGCTGCAGACGCACCGCTCCCGGAACGCACCGCCAGACCGCAGCCGTGTGCAGTGTGAACACTCTAACCCCTGATGTACACTGCACGCATCTGCGGCGCGTTACGGCTCCGACGCGGCTACCGGAGCTGATCGCGGCCACTCTAGTCAATGCTTGTGTTTACACCAGACGCGCGCGGCATGTTTCAAAAGCGTCCCAGAAGCGGCTCTCCGCCGCTTCGCTAAATATAGGCGCCTAGTCTATTTCTGACGCATGCCGGCGTCTAAACCGCACAGCAAATGCAAAATAAAAGTCAAAAAATCCTATCATTTTCAAAATAAACACCATGTGCAGACTCCCGACCGTATTTCACATCACTATATATCCTTGCTAGGAGGTCAGAAATGGATGAGTTTCATCCTCGAAGTTGAAAAACACACGTTGTTATATGACACAATTATAAGGACAATAAAAAAAAAAGGCATGGAGTTTAATTGCAGGAGTTGTATGAGTAGTAAACGGAATTAAACGGACAAAACATAAACATTTAGCCAACTATCTTAGAAAAGAAAAGAAAAAGAAAATAAAGAAAAACAATGTCGGACAGGCAAATCACGTGGTCTCGCGAATCCTGCCGCTTCGCTTCTGAAACGCTTCTGGTGTACGTTGGCACCGTGTGGAGGACGGAACAAAACCTCTTCGGAGTCGTAACGTGCCGCAAATGCGTGCAGTGTACATCAGGGGTAATCCGTTATGATGAGCGTGGAAAAAATACGCACCGCATACGCTCTGCAAACGGATGTGAACCTGGCGTTGTGTGTGTGTGGAGAGCGCACGAGCGCTGAATGGTTTAAACACTGGCAAGAATTAAAAAGAAATGCAATTTATAAACTATAGTGACGACGCGCCGCTGCCTCAATTGTGCAAGTGACAGTTCCTGTCAACTGTTCAGCATACAGCTCGCTTATAGTGCAGACGCGATTTGATTTGAAGACGTTTACACATTTTGAGAGAGAAAGAGAGACAGCACGCGGTGATTCACTCACGCTGTTTGTGAAATTATGTCTCACATAAGGTTTTCAAATTACTTTATAAGTTATTTAATGAAGAAATATGAATTGTACCTCATCTTCAGCATTATAATTATTTCACCGGCGCCGGACAAAGACTGAGACGGTGCACTGCATGTCGTGGCAAATCTCTCACAGCAGGCGCGTCATCAGCTAGAGATTGTTTGTTTTTAGATCGGCATTTTTAGAGACCGCCAATCAAACATCCCCAAGCAATTATCGGCCGATAGTGATCAGTACCCGATCAATCGGAGCACCCCTACTATCAGAATCTAAGCCGACCAGTTTTCTGACATGCCCATTGTACAGGTCAGCTTGTCAACGGTCAAATTATGAAAGCTGTAATGTGGGAAAATTAAACCGGAAACGATGAGTAATTCCAAATTGCATAACGATCTCAAATGGCAAAAAAAATATCCGCAAGCTACAGCTTTACTGCAGCAGTTCAAGCTATGAACTTATATAAATATGTGAGGTTTCCATCAGCTGCCGCAATCAAGGCAGACATCTAAAATTGGCTGTGAGGAGCAGGTACTAATGCTCAAACCAGGGGGGAGGAAGCGCACAACAGGAGCTGGAGGGATTGAATTATCAGGGTTCATTTATTCCACCGACTCCAGCCAGTGCCTGAATCAAGACTGATCGAGCTTTCATTTATCCCGGGCCCAAAGAGCAACGCAGCTCGGGAGCTATTTCTCAAGGAATAAGAAAAATCCCACTGGCAGAGTAAAAAGAGCAGTGGTAGCAATCTCGCGCTATGACCTCGTTTGTCAAGAAATAAAAGCCGTTCCCTTGTAGTACACAATCCCTCTCTGGGTCCAAAGAACGATTGGGAGATATGTATTGTATCCGAAAGCGCTTAGTGTTAAGACGTCTCGGTCAGAGTGCCTGCCCCAACGAAGATTGTCTGGTGAATATGAGACACACTGTTAGATATACAAAAGACAGAACACTTTGGCTTTAGAAAATGCTGTTAAAATAGACTTCTCACACCTTTGACCAATGATTTTGCATAATTTTTGAATAATAATCTACTTTCAATAAAAATTATTTACTAGTAATTGCACTCAAAGAACAATTTCCAGCTTATCAAACATAAAAACGAGCATAACTGTGAAACATTGAAATAATAATAAAATTCATGTTTATTCATTACAAAAAGTTTGTCAATTTTTATTTTATTTTATTACTATTTTATTCTATTAATATAATAGAATAATATAAAAACTTCCATGAGCATTAAGGTTGTTTTGTTTTGTTTTATTTTATTTTATTACATTTGTAATAAAAATAAAATGCATTTTTAAACTATGTTCTTTTTTATTGAATGCAGGCTTGGAAAATATAGCTTGTATAAGTACTAAAATGAATAAGCAAATAAAATAAAAAACCATTTCCAACTTTTCGAAAATAAAAACAAGCATAACTGGAAAACATTGAAATAATAATAATAATATTTATGTTTTTTCATAACAAAAAGTTCAATTTTATTTTATTGTACTATTTTATTCTATTAATGTAATATAATATAAACACCTTCATGAGCATTAAGGTTGTTTTATTTTATTTTATTCCATTCCATTCTATTTATTTTATTTTTTTTTTGACTGCGGCCTTGGAAAAAAAAGTACTACTTACTGTTTTTAATTATTGACTTTTCATAAATAAATAAATAAACTTTACTATACTTTTTTTTTTTTTCATGTTTCCAAATGAAAGCCCATTTTTGCCCACCTCATTACATTAAATAGTAGGGTCAGGCCGATCGTCGGCGCCGATATTAAGCATTTTTATGATTATCGTATCGGTCATTTTCAAAACCGATGTGCCGATAAAATTATTTAATTTTGAAACGCGCTATTTGGCTCTGATGCAGCCTGTCAGAACTCACCACTCTGTGGCCTAGATCAGTCTCTTCCCACCGCGCATCTGATTTGTTGGGAGTCACGAGTCTAAGGCACTCTCACATTGAAAGCGCTTGCTACAGTTTCAGTGATCATGCATCAGTTGTCTCTGAAAGGCAGCAGCAGACGTTGCTCAAGTTGCAATAAATCACAATCCACTACATTGAAGTTGCAAAATACCTCAATATTATCCATTTATGGTTTCCGCGATGGGGAAAACGCAGACGGAATCGCGGAATCCAGTCATATAAAGGGAATTTACTGTATAACGCGGAGTCACGGAGTTCGTCAAAGTTTGGATGAATTAATCAAAAGTAGGTCAGTACACTTCAATCGACCCGCGCTATGGACTAGTATCTGTAAATATTAAGCTGCAAAAAGACTTATTTAAATATGAATTCTGCATGTTCTGCGTATATATATGTGAATGGCACATACGCGCGGTTTTGATTACACACACACACACTGAAGTGCGCAACGCTCGCAGTGTTTTCAGCATCTGCCGTCTCACTAAATGAGGACATAAATCCATGAACAACATCCCCAGAACTGCTCTGAGAGTTGCTTCATGAGCATTTGACCGTTTCATTTGAGTAAAACGATCGTCATATCACATACATAGGCTATACAGAAACTTAAGAGGTCCTCATGGCAACCCGTCAAAATAAATGTTCGGTTTATCTACTACTACTACAACAACAACAACTTTTGTTTAAAAGAATAATCACACAATACGCTATTTCTTCCATTTCTTCAATTATTTTAATGGTAAACCCATTTGTTTGCCAAAAAATTGAGTTTAACTCTCATTTGATTAAAAGATAACTGAAATTAATGTTTTATGGCTTCATTTGCACTGCACTGAAAATTAAAACTAATCGAAATTACTGTCACACAGGCCAAGATTAGGATGACATAAATTGTGACATTTCAATAGGCTATTGAACCAAGTGTGCCTATAACAGGCTATTAGTGTTATAGTTTAATTAAAATAGTTGCAGTCTTCTTCACAAATTCTACAATGGAGCTATGAAGACAATTAAATTATTTACACTTATTATATTATAATTATGAGAGGTTATGTTATTACACATACATTTCTAACATGTAAATTATTGAAGCCAAATACTTACATTTCCCCAAGCTGTTTAGCTGTAGTACAGTATTCATAGGCTTAATCATGAAGCATGCAGTGGCCCCACTTTTAACTCTCTCTTTATATTACCCTTGTTGTAGATGGATGCATGGAGGATGACAAGAGTAAGAAGTGCAATCAACACCAGGGAAGGCAGTTTTTGTCAGAGCCCTTGTTATTCTTAATTTTGACATTCATTTTCATTTTTACATCAGACACAATATATCGGTTAAAAATATTGGTTATCGGCCCACTTGGTCTGTAATAATCGTATCGGCCCTAAAAAACACATATCGGTCGACCCCTATTAAATAGTACACAAGCCAATCCCAGTGGGCTATACTGTCCCCTCTGTGAACTCAAGGCATATGGCACCATGCCACGGGTCAGCTAAGCTTTATGCTTCAGTATTGTTATTGGCTAATTCCAGGAGCGCTTTGAATGCAGTCAATCAGACAACAGCTGGCCTCAGGAGGACTTGGCCAATCGATGTCCGTGATGCAACCGACTCGCCTGCTCCCCTTTACCACCAAGATCGGTCAGACTAATTAATGAGATCTCATACTCTCAAAGCGGGCGATGATAAAACAATTCCTTGAGAAGGACTCTGAAGGGTTTTCAGAATGTTCATAAAACCGAGCAGAAATCCCTGACGAAGGCAGACAGCTCTCCAAATGCTAATTTGCAGAACAGGCTGAAGATGATGCAGAACAAGGCTTTCACCTAGTCCCGCTATAAATTATTCATACTATTGACTGGCGAAGCAATGCCACTTTCATGCACTGGGCGACCAAGGGGGTGCCACTTTCACACGCCGGGACGATCCAACGAATCCTGACCAACTGTGCCACTCCACAAGTCCAACAGTGCAAAGCACAATGAGTAAAAGACAAAAAAAAAAAAAAACAACACATTCAAACTGTAATGAATTATTACATTTTCACCATATTTATATGCGTAAAGCACACAAACCGCATGTATGCGAGAGCCACGGTACAATGCAGCCATTGTATACACGCTCCAGAATTATTAATGGAACGCTGCACTACTCCCAAAGGGTTCATGAAAAATAAATTAATGTGTGCTCCTTCATATGACCCACTTTGGTATATCCCTCTGTAGATAACAAAAAGAGATTCTGGCTCTGGTACTTGATGAACAGAGAGTAGGATAAAAAAAAAAGCCATTTATTTTTGATGTAAGAATGAACAGGCAGGCTTGTGAAAAGGGAGTCACTGCTGGTTTGAATGTGTGCTGTGCATATGGCGAAGTAAAGGGTGTTCACACTCAACTGACTAAAAAACAGAAAAAAATACAAGTCCCGCTCAGACCCAGATCTGCTGCACAGATGGTACCCGACACTGGACCAACTCAGCTAAATCTGATATTTGGAGACTATTCTGAGCACATATGCAACAGAACGCTGAAGCGATTCCACAAAAAAAGAAACCCACCGATTCTTTCATTATCATTAGAGCTGAGCTGTTCAGTAAAAAACTTTAGCATCATCACTTTGCTGATTCTTTCAAAGTGCTGTAAAACTTAAAAAAGTACTGAAGCGCAAGCGGATATCTGGTCTGGCTGATTAGCACTGGGCATCCCGCGCTAATAGGACATAGAAAGCAAGTTGCTACTAAAATCCTTTGTTGTTATAGGAGTCATTCGAGACACACGCAAGTTGTTAGTTTGATAAATCGCCCAATTAATAAAACGTCTTCTAACAGGACCCCTGCAAGCACCGCAGGGGCCTGCGCTATGCCACCAGTTGCTACACTAATTAAAATCATCCGTGTTTTATTGTGATACTTAAGAGGCAACAGTGATGGCTATGAGTTAAGATTCCCCCCTCCCTTTCCGAGTCGTCCAATCAATTTGAATTAGGCGGTAAACAAACAGAGAAGACGTCGGAGAGTAATTACAAACGCACAAAGACAACCCAGCAAGCCATGACACATGCCAATAACAGGAGGGGAGCTTTTGTGTACAATCATTATGATTACTTCATCAAATGCAAGTTTTTACAAGCCAAACAAGTCAAACATTCATATCGGAGCTTTGATGAGAGTGACTGGCGTCTCTCAAGAGCTTGGGCGCAGAGCGGTGCTACAGCATGTGGTCTTTGAATAAACATCTGCAGGAAAATGTCTCTGTCAAAACAAGTCCTTGTAAAGGGCCGCTTTGTTCGGCTGCTATTTCATGCTGAATACCGCAATTGATAAACCGGTAATGCCGTTTGATTGGTTGGATTTGCATAGCACTTAAAAAGGTCAATGATGCTTCTTATCTTTGTGACGTGCATTAAAAATGACAATGGCCTATCATAGTCAATTCCAAGAGTTGATCCCAGCTTTTGATACAGTAGCGTCGCAGGTGCCGCTGCGTTTACATGCAGTCATTTCGAATTAGTGTCTTCTTCGGATTTGTGGCTTTAAAGTCAAAGGGTTTTAGGTATGGAAGATGAAATGGGGCTGATAGAAAGATGTGGAAGAGGTTAATGGAAATTTCAACACCTTGTTTGTGACCGAACCCCTCAGGAAGACGACAAAGGAGGGAGCGTGACCAGGCACCATCGTTGTAAACCGTCGTCTCGAGGGACGACGTGGTAATTAAACTGATCATTAAAGCAAAAATGACTTTAATTATTAATTGGCCAAGTCAGAGTTGTCCTTTACAAGTCAAATTTAATTTCCTTTCGAAGCAGCCGTGGCATTTTAAGATTGGCCTTATCAGTCAAATGATTTCACCTCAGGAGGAGTGGACGGTCACATGTACCTGGCATGACCACGGCTCACCGTTTCTCCTCCTATTCTCCCGGCGCTCAAAATAGACAATCGAATATATGCATAAATTAAGAAAGGAGGCTTAAAGTACCAAATCAGATGCTTTAAAGCTTCTGGCAAGCCATAAGATAAAGCAATTTCCTACAAAGAGTAGGTTTCCATAACAAAAATCAATCGACTTGAAATATACGGACTGCATACAAAAATAAATCTGAGTCCCACAAGATAAATCCCCCCACCCACCCAATAAATAAAGTTTCCGTTTTGCCTTGGTGTTGTTTTTCAAATATGATTTACAACCTCTGTTTATAAAAATTAATCTGCCTTTGACTCCAGAGAGGGAATGAATAATCATGCATGCATTATTTAATTTTGTTATTCAAATTTCGACTTATCACCTTGTGTCAAAAATGAATAATTCTGCCTCGACAATATCCGTTTTAGACAGTCGTAAACTAACATAATGCTGAAAACTGTCATTATTAATTGATGGGTACCAGAACATGAGAATGCTTTTAAAAACAGATGGGACTATGTCATAGAGCAGACTGTCAGAGGGCTCTACAAACATCTCTGCAAAGCTAAGAGACAGTAATCAAGAAACGTTAACCTCTCTCTCTCTCGCTCTCTCTTAATAATAGAAGGTCTAAGGACAATGGCATAGGTTCTCTCTCCCTTCTTGCAGCATCTGGAGAAGGTGCTGACTAGACACTCCTGCCTCCCTGCTGGGTGCCAGGAGGGATGATATTTTGTTCAATTTGCATGTGGCAGCTGCATACTTCCAACTAGCCAATGCACCTCTAAACTGTTAGGTCCTTTACAGCATGCTACAGTCAAGATACAGTATAAAAGAGTCTGTCAATTTAATCACTCTCATAAACACACTCACACACAGGATAACTTTTTTAGACATTTTAGACATCCTATTTCAGACATTTTTTATCCACAGTTATTTTCAGTCATTTAAATTACTTGAGAGGCAAAACTGCCTAAGATATGAATGTATAGAAAAATAAATTTTAAGAGATTTGCGCAACTTCTATTTAGTTTATTTATTTTTATTTTATTTTTTGTAAGCATAAACCTCTCCAAATTTTGTCCAAGAAAAAGAAACACTAACAAAATAATATACGTCAAAACTAATTTTATTAAATAAATAAACTTTATTTTATAATTGCAAATCTTATACAATTGTACTTCTAAAACAAAACAAAAACACTAATTTTTGGCACAATGATGAATGCTTATATCCCACTCCTTGTGGGACTCGAACCAGAAACCATTTGGTTACGAGCCTCATGATATGCTACACCAACCCCAAACACCCCAGTTTCCATTAAAAGCTGTTTTTCTCCTGAGAGCTTTTCCTATCAGACCTTTTCAGGCTGGACTGAAAATAAAAAGCTTGGTGTCCTTCTATAGTTTGTTCAAGCTCATCTGAAGGCGAGATGGTCTTAAAGAGGATTCTTGAATCTTTTTGGCTGTTGTAACGCCCCTTGGGAAGGCCAAAAAGAGCTCTTTTGAACTTTTATTTGTGTATTATAATATACCTTTTCAGCCACTTTCTGAATACAGCTGCACATAAACAAGGGCACGCTATGCCCTTCAGACCTTATCATTTGAGTGCAATTTCTGCGCCGAACAATGACATTAAGCAGCAGCCCTGATGGCTTGAAAACCGCCCAAGGGAGCTCAGCTCCATGGGCGAAACTCATCTGTAAATACTTGAGCATTCATACGCTGTTGGACATCAGAGACTGGCTGGCTTCCATTTGACTGACATTTACATTAGAATTAGCTTCATGGTGCCACAGAGAATATCAGTAAAAGAACCCTTGCGCTTCACCTCTGTGAATCAATCCTCTCATGCATAGCTACGCCACTCATCCTCACGCAAAGATCAAAGACAGTTACTGGACAGCATCACATCACATACCACATTATTTCATCAGTCCTTGTGGCATTTGCAATTTGCATAGCAGACAATACTAACATGGCCATATCATCAACGTCTCTCAAAGCATCTAAAACGTGTGTTTCATGTGGTCAATATTGAATCATATTATCATATGTAAAGCAGCTAACGCAATTGCAATGACTGTTTCAAACAGGTTTTCCAAAGATTACCATTGTTTTTTCAGCTACCATTGTTCAGTCAAGGTTTGGCTGGTTAGCATAGCATTAAATTAAATTAAAAGGATGGATAAATAAATGGATAGAATATTCATTAAACATCACAGTATTTACACTTTTTGTAAAAATCAACCTGTATTTCACCACTGAAGAACAAAGCAGTTTCAAAGTTGTGATTATATCTTTGTGACATTGAAGAGAAAAAAATATCCATGTATGAATGAATCAAATTAATCGATGAACGAACAAATAAATAAATAAATAATGTCAGAGTATTTATACTTTTTGTGAAAATCAACCTGCCTCCTGAAAAAAGAAAAAGTATACCTGTACAATTTAAGAACACACAACAGTTTCAAGGTTGTGATGCATCTGTGTGGCATCCAAGAGAGAAAAAGATAAATCCCATCAGCTTAATCAACATCTCTCTTTTTCTTTCTTGCTTCTTGTTGTCATTATTATCTTCCCTCTTAAAAGCTTCTTAAGCGACTAGCAGGAAGCATCCCCCATGCTGTGTTTTTGTTGGCCCCCAGACTCTCAGCGTGGCATCTTCCAGGAAGTGCTAAATTCGGTGAGCTGGGTGAGTACTGCCCTGAGAGTGCTCCAGTCCAGCGGGAGAGGACTGATGGCAGGAGGTCACCGCGGCAGAGGAAGTGTGCGTGGGCGGAGGCGCGAGATAGGAGGGGGGCGTGTGGACCGTAATCTCTTCCTCCTCTGTGATGGGGGCACATTAGTTCACTTCTTGGCAGAGAAAGCAGAGAATGAAAAGAAAAAAAATAGTTCCAGCGGTGACAGGCACTGGCACATTTTCTCTTGTGACGTGCTCCCGGTGGTAGTGAAGGCTGGCGAGGGGAGGGAAAGAAAGATAACCCTGACTAATCCACATAACTGAGTCTTCCACTAGGTGAATATGTACGTTTTTGCTTAAATGGGGCACGGGTGAGTCAGATCTAAATTAGTTGTTATAGTCCGAGACGCACCTGTAAGGCTGGAGTGCCGATTTTACAGAAGAAGGTCAATGAGAAGGTCGGACTCTCAGGCTTAATCTACATTTAACATGGAAATGTACGTTTCTTATTGCTTGGCTTAATTAAAATCATCCAGGCTGTGACATCCTTGCTAGCCATGGCAGAGGGAGTTCTTCTGGGGCGTGTCGAGGTGGTCCGAACATCTCAGTTGGATGGTCCAGTGCACTGCGGTTAGGAGCTGATGGTAGCAGACGACCTGAAAATTAATTAGTGCCTGTTCTCTTTCATGTCAGGATTACCTTGTGGGTCGATTTTGCTTCAGAAGTCGTTTCAGAATGTTCAGAACAAAAAAAGAAAAAGACCCACACTCTTTCTAATAAGCCATCTTAATGTTAGATTGGAGCAAGAACATACAATATTTTGGGACAATAAAAGCACACTAAAAGGTTTTCAAAGGCATTTGATGTTCAAAAGAGCAATTGTGATGAGTGACTTTGTATTCACAGGCTCCATTCATTAAGAACATCATCATTTCTTCACCAGCTCTTAGTCCAAATGAATGAAGCAGAAATACAATCAGCCCAAAAACCGAGCTCGGACTGGATCGGCTATTAGTGCGCTCGCAACAAAAACAATGACTACTCAGAGCCCACAATAGTGGGCTCTCTTTCTGCCGTACGAATCAGTGCGGATTTAGCGATGATCACCATGCTGCTTCCAGCGCCTCTTCTAATAAATGAGAACAATAAAAGCCCTTCATTACAATCAAACTTAATCAAACTGCCCTTAAAGAGGAGAGCACAAATATATACGCATGCTCGCCTGCATATGTATACGAAATCAAGGCAGGCAACGGCATTAATCAAGACTTACTGTGGGCAGGAAATTAAATAAGTAGACAAAGAAAGTGCGACCCTTCGCACCCCAGAATATTGAAAGACTGTGCACTTGGCCACAGCTTCTCATCTATTTATCATTGACATAAAGGTAATAGAGCTTCACAGCAGCGCTAACGATCAACGACAGCCTCCCTCCAAAATAGATGAAAGCTCCCGAGCAATGAGTGGGGCTTCTAAAACGAAAGACAGTGCGGCTAATGAGTAATTAGGCCGTTGTGTAGGGGTACAGGCCTGGGGCTTAAAGGCCACCAGTAATTTGAGGAACTCGACACGGAGATGACACTAATTGTGTCCGTCAGAATGGCATTGATTCTCATTTGAAATAAAACTGGCCCGAGTGCCTTTTTGATGTGCTGTGCTGACAGCTACTGTCTGCCACTGAGCTGGCTACCCACAAGCCTCAGTTTGCTGCAGAGCCTCCAAATTGGCTCTGCTCTCATGACAGGAGCTGGTGTTTCTGCTGGACTAGGGAATGTTAGTTCGTTGCCTGCCCTTTCTCATTCGCTCTAAACCATCAAACCGGTCTTCAGCTCTTAATGGACTCAGGGATTCATTGATAGAAGTACATTAAGGAAGATTCTTTAATGCACTTAAACGCAGAGGGTTTAACAAATAGGCTATTTTCATTACCTGCATGAAAAAGGTCTTTGATGGCATGCAAAGTGCGTCATGGGAGAGGGACGCAAGGCCCTGGCTTGGGATGCAAAGTTTTAATATGGGCTATGTTGACTTATGGAGTAAAAACACCACCCTGCTTTAAAGAATTTTAAGTTTTTTTGGGGGGGAGAGAGTTGACAAAGCAAGTTTTGAAGTGAATTACATACTTCATAGAAAATGGAAACACCAAAAAAAAAAATAGAAAGTAGAATCACATTTGATTCTATTCATTTTACAGGAAAGAAATTCATAGCAGCTGTTGACCAAAAATGACCAGTTGTTTGAAAGAACACCAGTCAAACATACTAGAAGAGACAATGCTGAATAACTGTGCCGGCAAAGTATTTTCAAACACAGCATGCTTTGCGCAAATATTCAACGAGTCTCAGCATGCCATGCAACAAAAATAAGTTTTTCTGGAGACATGAATTGTCGGCAAACATGACGACAACAAGCATTCCATCTAAGGTCAACTTCTCAAAGTCAACGACAGCAGCTTTGTTTTCTTTTATTTCTTCCCATGCCGAGGCAAATAGCTACGCATGAGAACAGCCAATACTGTCTTTCAGTGGTCTAAGAGGGAGGAGGGAAACATAAACCATACTAGAAAACTCAATAAGATCAGACCACAAATTCCCAAATCTGTTTTCTCACATACTGCAGCTATGTTCCTAAATTTTCATTTAAAAGCATCCTTGAACTGTAAAGTCATCTATCTAGTTCTTGTCAACATGACAGAGCTGGAGGCATTGGTTAACAAAAAAAAAAAGTGTCTTACGAGGGTTTCAGGGGAAAGACAAGTATAAAATGTTTTGAAGCAGTGAAGCTCAACACCTCAGAGGTCTTGCACTCTTTAATTGTGTCATACTGTATCTGTGTGATGGAGAATGCAGGCAAATCTTCTGGACACTGAAAGGTTCATGTCCAAGGCTGCTGTCCAATGGAAGCTGCTTCTGTGCCAACATGGCTTCTTTGTGCACCAGTGAATTAAAAGCAGATGAAAAGACGAAAGATTTCATTACTTCCTGATGAAAGCATCAGCGCAGAGCGAAAAGAAGCACCTTTTACAGGCACGCTCAGAATTGCATCTGCATACAGAGATCTTCACGTCAGCGTGTGACTTGTCATGCTTTCCTCACAGAAAGAGTTCACAAAAATTAAAATTCTGTGATCATTTACTCTTCCTGATGTTGTTCCAAATTTGCATGACTTTTCTGTAGAACAAAAAAGAAGAGAATGTTAGAACTGTTTTGTCCTTACAATTGAAGTCAATAGGGTCCAAAACAACACTGGACCAACTGACATCCACTGTTTGGTCAAAAAACACTGAAACCATGTTTCTTCTCAAAGTCATTCAGGTTTGGAACAACAGAAGGGTGAATAAATGATGACAAGTTTCATTTTGGGGTGAACTATATATCTAAATATTACAACATTTTTCTTCACTATTTTGCTGATTAAGACAGTGAAAAGAATCAGGACACAACATAAGCCTGATTTAATATGAGCACCAAGACTCAACGTGTCTGAACAATGGCTGATAACCTCTAGGCTTCTGCTCCATAAAGCTTTTTGAGATTATAAAAAGACCAATTCGTCAAGCCTATTTGACTCTGTAAGATGTAAATCTACACTACGTGCCTCAAACTTCCTCACCGTCAGCAGTCTTTCACACTTCCGCTTGGAAAAAAAAAATGATGCAGCACTGGCATTGTTGTACATTATGCATGCTTCCGACTCCTCCATCACATCCACCGAGATCAGTTTCACAGATTTAAACACTCATCTCCACCAGCAAACAAACACACGCTCACACACATGCACACATGGAAGCCAAGAGGTTAGGTCAGGATAACATTTACAATCCGTAATAATAACACAGGCTAGCTGGCACTTTAATCACCCTTGAACTCAGCTTAGCCTGGCCTTATTGCAGTTATTACAGAGGTAATTCCAGCCACTGCTGAGAATCTTTAGATTTCATTTAAGACTTTTGGGATGATGCTGAGCGGTGACAATGGCTATCCATCTTTCTAAACACTCCTAATCTTAACGGAGGATCCCAGCCTCCGATTGTGCCGTTGATGGATAGCTCTCTGTTTTTCCCCCTCCTTTCATCCGGTCTGTAGAGTTTCTGCTATCACAGCAAGCGAGACATGCAGCCAGGCAAACATCCGAGAGACCGTGGCTTTAAATGTGTCGGTCTGTAAGGTCCTAAATAAAGCTTACTGTTAAACAGAATGTGCTTTTAGAAATGGCTATCATTTTTTGGATAACATTCATCATAATTCTAAAATTTTAAGAATTGAATCTTTTGTCGTTTTTACATTTATGATAGTAACATCACAACATGCCACCTAAAGAATGTATCTGATAAATATTTTATATATGTTTACATAGTTACACTCTTTTATACAAATAATTATTTTATATAAGAATTATCTAGTCTTTAATATTTATATTATTTTAAATATTGCACAACAGTTTCAAACATGGCTTATCCAGTGATATTTATAATGTAGACCTTCTATTAACAAGGCTTTTAAAATTGCTTTCAATACCTTCAAATATGTCTCAACAAACTGCTTTTCTAGCTTTAAAATTTGTTATATCTCCAATTCTACTTATATTTAAATTTGAATTGCAATTCTTCTCATTTGCTACCTCAATTCAAACTCACCTGTTTTATTATCAACTAAATTTCGCTTCTGTAGTACAAGAATTTCACCTAAATTCAGCTGTCACTATATTAATATTTTAGGAATTATTCTGGTTGTTGAAACCCCATGAATCAGTCACCCCATAAATAACAAAACTGTGTGTAGAGAATGTGATAAAGCATGAAAAAAAGAATTATAAACTGTATTTAGCTGCAATGTGCACATGGCCAAAAAGAACATATTTTGTTTTAATTTAAATGCAGTTATTACTCTACTTTACACTTATATTTGTGTAAGGCTGATGTTTCCTTGGCCACACAAAAAAAAAAAAAAAAAATATATATATATATATATATATATATATATATATATATATATATATATATATATATATATATTTATATTTATATATATATACACATGCACTCATCTGTCAAAATACAGCAAATTCTCTTTTCTGTCTCTGGAAAAAAATAAAAATAAAAATCCTACTGCAACTACATTTGAAACGGCAGTAATGAAGTACTTTAAAACTTCATTGAAACGTTTTTCCCCCTCCTTTACCTTCCCTCCTCAGTTGAATGCGGGAAGCTTTTAGTCATGCCTCGCAGAACAGATTTGATTGGAGAAGTTTTGGCCCTTAGTCATTCACTGGCTTCCACAAGGGAATGGTGGATTTTAAAGGTAACACTGTCATGAATTGCAGTCTCAAGATCTTCGGTTTAGTCACACAGGCTGAGAGGCACAACTGACTTATCCCATGGGTCCACCATCAGGGTGTCTTTGATAGGGAGATGCCGAGCCCTGTTCTACAGCGTTCAAGAAATTTAAAAACCACTGACGTCTTAACTACAACAGAGAAAAACACACCTTTTATTCAAATGGAGTGTGCGCGCTCTGGATGCATGCACGCTTAGTATGTTGTATCTCAAGTGAGCGATATGGAGAATCACCACAACAAACAACAGTTTTTAGAATTGCATGCAACCAGGATGCCTAAGGGACGAGAGGAGAGACTGAGAGTGTATACTGAGTGCTGTCAGCCTGTCATCTACACTAAACCATCACAGTCAGATTATAAGGCAACTATCTCCACCCTTCTAGACAGGACCTTATTCACACTGGTAGAGACCCAGACAAGGGTAAAACGAGCTTAACTGTTCAGGATTCAAGGTAAACATCTCACATCCCCTCTGGATTTAAGGCAAAGCTGGCAGTTTTTGTTCTAAGGTGTCCCTGTGAACAGTGCTAGATTAAATGTGGATGGTTAATGAAAGGAAACTCATTCATTCTTCCCAGAGTGGGATCAGAGTGGATGTGGATAAGAATCATGGCTTGGACTCTGATATAGTCCAAGATGTTAGTCAAATAGATGATAATTTTATCTAAAATAACTTCGAGTACACTTCTTGCAAAGATAATACCGCCTAGAACAGCCTAGTTTAAATAGCAGTTTCAACCTTGATTAAAGTCCAGTTTATTAACCACTAGGCTACACCATCCTTACTTCACATACTAAAAAGAAGACCTGGAAAATGTCAGAAAAAAGGCTGAAATTTCAGTTAAAACTAGTTTTCAAATTGTAAAAGTTTTTATACAATTCATTATCTGTCATAGTGAAAGTCAAATGATCATTTCGACACCAAGGCCGCAAGTGCAATACATCATTTCACATTTTCACAAAAAAAAAAAAAAAAGTATTTTACAGAGTTTCAAGGTCTAAGGCTTGATTTGTCCACCTCTTCAAGCGTTTGAAAGGCCACATGCTTTGAACTTTTTACAGATGGTTAAAAGTACATTCTGATATTCCAATTACTGACCTTTTTTCTCAAGTGTGAGAAACACCCCAACTGATGCATGAAGGCCTATTTTCAATGAGTAACGGCCTCCCAGAATCTCTTTTTAAAGTGCATCGCTGCGGCTCAGGTGGCACATTGTTTACCCGCCATTGAGAGAACTTTGAAAGGATGTTTACTGTCAGTGTGTGGTACTGTGCAGTCATTAAAGAATTAAAGCAAGCTTCAATGCCTAAGGAATTAATAGATAAATGCTTCCACGACTAAATAAACAGACACACAAATCCATCAACCATCAGAGACCTCCTGTCATCTTTCACTGTAAGCCAAACATCCCATCTGTAATTAACTCATTTTGGGACAACATGACAGGGAAAAAGAAGGGGGAAAAATTCTCAAATATTAAATGAAAGCAAAACAACTCAAGGAGATAAAAGTCGCAATGGAAAGTTTAGGCATCAGTAATTTTGCACATTTTAATTAGTTAATTTAAATGAACCTGTTAGTGAGCACACCCTTTTTCAGCCAAATAAATAAAATATCCAAACTAAAATGGCTGTAGTTCATGAACTGATTGCACTACTGGTGTAATTGTGGCCTGTACTCACTCAAAGGATGGACGATCTGACAGGATTACCTCCAGTTGAGTGACTAACCTGTGTCTATCTAGTCATGAAGTTGTATATGTGTATATATATATATATATATATATATATATATATTTCAATTTCAGCAGGCAACTATTTTTACAGCTGCATGAGAGTGAACTGGACCAAAATACAAAAAGTTAAACATTCAATGTGATGGATATATTATTTGAAGATGTATGTATCATGTAATGGCCAAATAGTTATTTTAAAGTTATACATCCTGTAAATGATGCAAGTTAAGTTTACAGTGACATTACAGTACTTTACATACAGTACATTTAAAGTAAAATGTGAATATTTTCTAGAAATAAAAATCCCAGAAACAAATTTTGAACTTTCTGTATTTGATTATTCTCTCACCAAGTTCTTAGAAATTCCAGCCACTATCAATCACAATAAGGTATATTACAGATAATTATGCATATAAATCATCAGTTTGTTGTTTTACACACATGCACACAGACATTTCATACACAACATAGTCGTGAGATGCATAAGAAATCTGTAGACACGTATCACAAACCATAATCCATAACAACAAAAGACAATACTTTATTTAACCTTTTCTGATAAGAAGTGTGTGCTGCAAAAGCTAGCATTTTTGACAATCGTTTCTGTCCAGTTACTGACCTTAGTCCGCTCGTTTTATCACATTTAACCACAGCTGCCGTCGTTTTTTTGTCTGGCAGTGACAGCAGGTATGAGATAAAATTTCAAATTTGAGGGTGTCTATTACGTTGATTCTGGCACCCAACATCACAACAAGATGATATTTTAAGCTCCTTATGTAGCCGAATCTGTGCTAGTTTGAATGGGCCGCCTCCAGTTTTCCCTTTGTTTTGCCTCCAGCTAGCACTGTGACGTAATCTTGACGTTGGCACAAAATGGGTCTATTAGCCAATAACCAGCATGGTTCCAAAATAGTCTGCATTCCTGTTAGAAAGTAGTGACAGATGTAAATAAACTTTGGACTACAAAGTGAGATCTTGCACTCCAACAGGTTAAAAAAATAAATTAAACACAAACTATAATCATTTCTGAAAAAGTAAAGCTACTGCATAAAAATAACACCGGTTTATTACATGCACAACAGTCCCAAACTCCATTGAAGATTTGAAGCACGGCATAAATATTAGTAAATGAGGGAAAATTTGACAGGAACACTCTCTCTCTCTCATCTGAATGGTGAAAGTAGTCAAAATGCATTACAATCAGTTTCTTGTTGATGCACCTGCAGAGGTGCAATTTAACCAGGAGGCCTCGGCTCTGCAGGAAGGCTGAGGAGGAGTGGGGGGGTAATGAGCTCGGTGCAATTCTCTCATTATCACCATGTCTGTTCTCCCATCTCCATCCTCGCATGCTAAACTGTCTCACCCATCAATCATCTTTATGGTCTATGGGGGGATTCATTAGGCCTGTTATACTTGCAGATGGAGTCAAAGACGTGATCCCCCCACATTCAGATGAAGTTTTGGGAGGGCAGAGGGGAGAAAAACAGGTTATTTTGACACGTGGAACATACGCCTAAACATCTATTTAGCTGCTGTGGCTGCTGGAGAGGACGTGCAGATGCCTGTAAATAACAAATGGCTCAAAATGCTAAATTACTGTTAGGCATCCTGGTGATTTGGAGACATTTAATAGGAATGTTAAAGCTAAATATTTTCTCATTTCTAATTTAAAGTAACTCATTGTACAGAAAGCTACATACTGTAGGCTCTGGAGTCATCTAGCAGTTTTAAAGGAGTACATGGTTTTGCATTTGCATTTCATTTTTCTCAAGGCCAGTTTCACACCTAGGTAATAGTTGGAGGCAGAGAGAATAGAAAAAAGCTTGCGGTAACGTTTAATATACATTTGAGAGGAAGGAACTTCAAAATGTATGATTAACTCTGAACCAGGATTAAAGAACCCTGCAGGCCCAAAACAAAGAGAATCCACTGAGTCATGTGGAGGCAGAGCTGCTGTGTCACCGAACTATCTTTGCTCAGGTTCAGCCGCCATCCCTTGAACCAGAACCCCCAAATCCCCCCGCTGGCCGCTACTTTAGCGGAACACAAAGTAAGCTAGGTTTGGTTTTGAATTTGGTTTGTAAGAAATGACTGAATAACCGATTTAGAATGGTAGGGCGTTCTATGTGCTTTGGTGTGGTTGCTTGGAAGTCTGACAAATCTATTTTTTAATGAAACAATTTATTAACACTATAGACAAAAAAAAAAGTATTTGCATGTGTATTTTTGTTTTGTCATATTTGATACATCAGGCTCATATTTGAGGAGGTAAAAAAAAGAACATTTTATTCAAAGGCCCAAACTGAATAAAAATACGAAATTTCGTGCAGTTGTTGATATTTATATGGCCAAAAAATTAGATAAAATTCTGATAGCTTGTATTGTTAATCAATGAGATCTTTATGACAGCTATAGGAGACTACTTACAAAAAATGCATAAACTGTCAATTTCAAGTGTCACGCTATATGGCACGGTAATATGTCTTAGTAAATTTATATTTAAATGCTTAGTTTTATGATCAAATCACTGTAGTTTAGGGCTGTCAAAAAAAAAAAAATAGAATTTTGAATATTCGTAGAATTTAAAATACAAATCCACATTCGAATGCAAAAAAGTTGAGAATAAATAAATGAGAAGTGCCGTAAGCTGAATCCCACCTGTCGCAAAAAGTCAGTGACTTCTCTTCTAAAACGGCAATTATTTTGTGATAAACTCTAAAAAATAGTTCAATCTAAAAGTATTGTTTAGTGTAAAGCATGTTGAAGATTAGCAGATAGGCTGTCGATTCATTAAATGAAGAGCTGTTTCCTCTAAAAAGCTGTTTATTCAGCGTAGTGAAGCCTCTCCTCAATTAACATCCATTCAAATAAAACGGCTTCTGGTCTCCTTTGCGTTAGCATTAGCCATTACGCTTTTTTGGCTAATGGTTGCAGGCTTGCCTTCTAGTGGCTTTGGCCGCATGTTTAGAAAGCCATTTAAAAGTTCAACTTTTAAAAACTTTTAACTTTAAAAATCATGTCTCGAGTGGAGCTGCAGGATTAATCGTTAAAAGATCACGATCTCGATTCAAACACCCACGCAACCCCATTTTTAAATGACAACGATTCGCCCGTGTCTATTAAACCTTTGAAAAAAAATCATACAACGTTCAAATCTGCGTTCGCGCTGCCACTGACACAAGAGAGCAGACATTTAAAGGGGTCCTATTATGCTTTTTCACTTTTTGAATTTTAGCCAGTGTGTACTGTGTATGTTTGGGCATAAAACGATCTACAGAGTTACAAATCTCAAAGTCCACTCCAAAGGGAGATATTTCGTTTTTAAAAAATCCCTTTTCAAGAACTACAACGAACAGCTCGTTTGGACTACAAAGTTCTTTTCCTGTATTTGTGACATCACAAATTGTAAATCCCGCCTACGGAAATTTGAATGGTTGGCGGGTGGGGAGAACGCTTGGTTGAGCACTGCACGTTTCAAAATCGAAACCCAGTGCGGGTGTTTTTATATTACTGTATTTCTGATGGAAACCAACTGTTTTCAGAAAATGTGTCATTTTCATTTCATCTTGCATGTAATGTCTGATAAATCAGCATTTGTGAGCGGAGCTCTGCTTTGTGTACAGCGTTAGCGGGGAAACCTCACTCTCTCCCACTCCAACAGCCCCTCCTGCTGGCAGATAATTAATTTGCATATGCGACCACAAATAGTGTAACTCTGTGGGACTATGGTATAAATAAATTCAGCTGTATAACAGTTTCAGTGCAATTCATGTTATAATGTTAGAATTAAAGAACAATAAACATAATACATATTACTGTTGCACTTATCTGTACATAGTAAATGCAGTTATTTTTAAGCTGTTGTTGACATCCTATCTAAAACGTGATTTAGCCAAAAAACAAACAAAAAAAACAATTACCACTTTAACATGTCTTACAATATTCGTACGTGCAAAGGTTCTGGCCATCCTCTTGTTCAATTTTCTCCGGGTCCGAATTGATATGCAATATTGACGCACATGCTGCTTTGGCAAGGGGCGGGGCAGTACTGAAACGCCGTCTAAGCTGTTCGCCAATCACAACGCACTGGGACAGCTAACCAATCACAACACATTTCGTTTTTCGGAAGGCGGGCCTTCGTCAAACCCGGAACTAATCGAGCCGTTTGTGTCAGTCTGGGGAGAAAGGTATTGTAATAATGTAAATTATGTGGAAAATAATGCGATTTTCGAACCACCAAGCATGAGAGCATGTTCTAGTACACCCCCAAAACAAAATCAAGACTTTGTAAAAGAGCATAATAGGACCCCTTTGACATGTTTGGGTAAGAAACAGCTTCACAAACAGTCTTTTCAACTGCACAGTATTATTTCTGTCTTATATAGTCATTCATATTATCACAGAAATACTGGGATGAAAGTTTGCAGTTCAGATATAAACATTAGCGTTTACAGGCACCCTCTTAATGCGATGAGATTTTGGCAATATTGCGATTTAAACTATCTCATTGAAACGCAATACTTCTATTTAAATAATGCGATTAAGCTCATAATCAGAGCAAGCATAATCGTATTAACATAGGTGAAATACGCCGATTTTAATCGAAATATATCGGTGGCAGAAAGATCCCCCTGACCGCTTCACTAGCGCTAGCTATGAAGTCTGTTAGCTTGTTTTTTTAACAATAACTGGAGCAATTTTACCTGCATATGTAAGGGCTGCATATCTGCATACTGTCCGGGACTGCGTTATTTGAAAAGGTTAACTTTAACGGACGAAATTGGCCAACCTGTACTCACTCAAAGGATGGACGATCTGACAGAATTACCTCCGCTTGAGTGATCACAACTAACGTGTATAGTAAAGACAAACTCACCGTGTATCTATGAAGATGAAATATCTATTTCAATTTCAGCAGACAACTATTTTTACAGCTACATTAATATTCCAGCCACAATTACTCATAACATTGTATATACAATTACACATGATTAAGCATATAAATCGTCAGTTTGTTGTTTTCCACACATGCACGCAGACATTATTTCATACACGACATAGTACTGAGATCCATAAAAAAATCTTTAGACGCGCCCATAACAACAAAAGACAATACTTTATTGAACCTTTTCTGATAAGAAGTGTGCGCTGCAAAAGCGAGCTTTTCTGATGATCGTTTCTGTCCAGTCCGCTCTTTATCTCGTTTAACCACAGCTGTCGTCGTTTATTTTTTCTATTTTTATTTTTTTTTGTCTGGCAGTGGCAGCAGCATTAAAATTTCAATATTTCAAAATTCTGACTTTATTCTCGCAATTCCGAGATTATATCTCACAAGTCTGATAAGAAAAATCAACTGTTCCTTCTCTCTTTTGAGTTATATCCCACACATCCGGCTTGGACAAAATGGACAAACTTGCTATTGTTGAGTTAAATCGAGTTATAAAGTCCGAAATATAAAGTTGAAAAAAAAGAGTCTCAAAAAAGAATTGTGAGATAAAATAGGTAACGTGATGTAAATTGGTATAGGTTTAAATAAAGGGAAGAAAACATTGCGACGGCAGCGTAAGCAAACGAATTGCCGTCACATTTCTATGGCGCCAAAGCATGGAATACAACCATACAAAAGTGTTTTGCATTAGACTTAAGTAAATTAAAACAGTGGCCAGTAACACACTTGCTCTTTCTGAGTCCATCATTTGTGCTGTGCAGCGGGGTACATGAGGCAGTAAAAAAAAACAACAACTCGTGAATAATAAGAATAATGGAAATTGCATGTAAACGGGAGTGAAGAGCTTTGCTCTTGACATGTAAACATCATAATGCGATTAAGTCCTTACATTATTCGTGCACATGTAAATGTAGCCATTGATGTCTATGGTAGCGATCAAAATAGAGTAAATCCCCTTTTGAAAATAACAGGCACTTCAAATAATGTGTCGATTGCATTGTTTTCCACCTATCGACTGTTAAAAATATATTTGTCATTGAATCTTTCAATCAAGAGATTTGTTCAAAAACGCTGATTAATCCATTAATAAATAAAACAAGTGAAGTATTTATGAGTGAGTCAATTAATCATTCATTCAAACCATTTTTTCCAAATTGTAATATTAAATTTTGGTGTATTTAATATATGTTGAAATATATATATATATTTATTTATTTATTTATATATATTTATTTATTTATTAACATGTTTAGTAATTCATTCAAATTAATTAAACACTTTTAAATCGACTGCAGCAATATTTTGTCACACATTATTTTGTTTAGTTCAGAATCGTGGGAGAATCGTGATCTCAATTCGAGACAAAAAAAAATTCTCAATTTATCCAGAATCGAGCAGCTCTAGTCTCGAGACTTTATGGCGGTTTTTCCCCATCCCACTGCATCTCATGTTTTTAAATTAAAAAGTACTCTTTGTGATTGGTTTTCGGTCCTTTGTATTAAACTATACATACATACATACATACATACATACATACATGATGCCATTTTGTTTCTAATTGTTTAAGCAACTTAATTAATTATATATGTGTGTGTATATATATATATAATTATAACCATATATATATAGTTTAAATGGTTTAAATTCACAAAAAAAAAAAAAAAAAGTACTACAACCTGAATGTGGACCATTTTAGAATTATAATAAAAGGCCTTTTACTTGCTAAAAATGATCAATTACATGATATAATGCACATAGAAGATTGTGTACAACAGTTTTTTTTTGTTGTTGTTTTTTCAGAAAAGCTGATCATATTCGATAATTAAGATCCTTTAGAAATTGGTAGGCTTTAAAGGGGTAATTATTAAAAAACTATATACATTTTTTCACTTAGCAAAAAAAACCTAACAAAATACATTGTATTCAGCTGTGTTGGATTTAATTCTGCCATGGTTAACAATGACAGTGATTCTAGTAGAATGAATCTGCAATGGTCATGTAACCTCATTTTAGGAGCCTTGTCTCAGACAGCCCTGATCTAATATGATATAACAAGGCTGACGCACTAACATTTTGGCTAGCATCTCAAAGAGTGTTATGCAACACCATGAGCACACAGAAGCCGCTCCAATTCCAAAGCTACATCTCCACCAGATCCTAAAAATAAATTAATTTCATATATATATATAAAAATCCCGGCGAATAAAAAATTCAGGTGCACAGAAACAGAAGGGCCAGAAGGCTGGTCCATTCCCAACCCAATCACTGAGGCGTACTCATTTCCTGAGATTTATTTCATGGTGGTAATGAGCATGGTGCTTGTGATCAGAACAGTGCTGAACACAACAAGCTTTACAGTAGGTGGCAGAGATCTGGCCAGCTTTTATATGTGGAAGCTAAATATGGAAACAGATGGGGTGTTTTCTCCAAAGTGGCAAAAAAAAGCAGTGCAATGAGACTAATTCAAATGAGACAATAATTGTCATTAAAGAAATAAAACTAAACCTGCATTAAATGACAAAAATAAAATGACTTAAAGTAACACCATGTATGGAAAAATTTGATAATTAATGCAACAGGAAAAAAACAACAGCTAACAAATAAAAACTGCATGTTTCTGTATTACTGAAGTTATTATTATTATTATTATTGAAAATGGAAAACGTTTAAAAACGTAAATTTGAAAATATGTTGATGTGACTCAAAATAATATGTTTAAGGATGTACCAATATAAAAAATTTGGCCAATACCAATAAGCTGATAATGTTATGGTCATTTATGGCCAAACAGATACTATATTACTTTGTCCAAATAAAAAAAAAAAGAAAAAGAAATGGAAGGGTAAAACAAAATAATTGTTTTAACAGTTTTAACATAAAATCACTGTGATGTAAGCTGGTAAATCTCCAAAAAAAAAAGAAAAAGAAAAAGAAAGTTGAAGCCGATATCAGATACAAAAGCCTTCTGTTTATCCCCAACCCGTGACGACTTGGAAGAAAGGACTGAGCTGCCTTTGTTTTTGCTTCGTCTACCTTCACATAGAGTCCTTGTTACAAAACAGAACATACGATCATTAGCCAAAAGTCAAAGCGGCAAAGTTCATGGCTGATTGACCCTTTTAGCAGTAGTAATTAATAATGACATTGGGTCTGGCATCTGGACCCTAGAGTCGATTGTGTTTCTAAGTCAATCACTCAGGGCCCCAGTCCTTTCAATCGGCAGCTTGGCTGCCGTCTCCTGGGCTTTCTGCCTGCACTAATGGGCCAACCTTGTAGTCACCAAGTCATAATCCTATCAATAATAAAACAGGAGGTGCATCTGTGAAAGCGCATCCCTCTTCGTCGCCACTTTCCATTTTCTCAAATAAGCTTCTCTGAACCGCCCATCCACCTTGAGCATCCCCCTCTGTCTCTCGCTCTCTCTCACACCCTTCTCAGCCAAAAGAGCTCTTTAATTGTGTGTGAAGGAGCTTGTTGCCAGCTTTGGTTTTATGCAGCTTTACTTTAGACATTTTCTGCATGAGGTACCAAAGGAACCGTGGATAGCATCTAGCAACCTCATAAAAATCTGGAGCTCTAAAGTTCATCCATTTTAACAGCCAAAACAAAGACATTTCCAATGTTAATGTGAACAAATAGTCGTTAATGAGCACAAGGGCTCTTCAGATCATTTTATACGCGTTCTATTCAAATCATACAAAGTAAAACTTAATGATCTTGTAAATGTTTCATGCGTCACTGATCGAATGGTATTATAGCACTTGGGTTTTCACAATTCAGTTTGTCTTAGGAAAAAAAAAAGATGCATAATGCATGATTGTTTTGAGTAAATTGTTTTACATTTTAATTTCACACACACATTTATTTTATTTTTTTTAATTTATTTTTTTAAATGGAAAATTAATTAGTTAACTGTCAAGTAGTTCAAAATTTCCAACAGATTTTTTATATAATTAAAGCTATTTTAATTAAAGTAAATGAATCAATAAATTGTCAAGTTTTTTAAAAGTTAAATAATAATCGAGAACTTGAGGTCTTCAACAGGGGGTCCGTGAACCAAATAGGTTGAATAGTTGAAACAAATACAAGAGAAATTTCATGATATTTGATGTACACAGAGTGCTTAGCAACAGAAGCATCCGTTAAAATGGCATCCACAGCGATGCACACCATCGTGATAGGTGTCCCTCAAGCCTTTTTGAAATTCTGGCCAGGTGCCTCAACACAGGTAATGTCTTTCTCTCCATCTATTCTCACAAAGGGTGAGCAATCACACTCTGCGAAGAATAAACATCCCTACCTTTCTTTGTTGCCACTGTTTAGACAGAGAGAGCCTAGGACAAGCACAATGGAAGTCAAATGCCTTTTGTACTCACCAAGACGAAGCACTGTTGCTATCAGCCCTGCCATCACCATCCCTGGATCTGAGAACACTGGGAGTCATTATAGAACCAAGGGAAGCCTAATAGACTGACTGACAGATATGAACTTTCAAAGACCTAAGGGGTGAGGAAGAAATCAAAAGGAAGGCAGAACAATGCAGTTTGCCTGCATGGATTTTGAAGGAGAGCAATCGGATGGAGATCCACAATGCCCAAGCTGTGGAAAAACAGCCTTTATTGTAGACTACACACTGGAACATGGCTGATTTGTTGTGTCAGACTTTGAGAAAGCCATTGACACTTGTCTCGAGACAGCAAATGGATGGTCAATAGAGCACAGAAGACAATAAAAAGAAGGAAGTAGGAAGCATATATAATATTACATTGATCAGGGAAATTGTACTTATTTTGGCTTCTTTGGGAAACAAGTAAATATCCTAAGTAGCTTCTGAAGGGCAGTACTGAATGAAAAATAAAATTGTTCTAAAATATTTAAACAAAAGAAAAATGTACACATCATTCTACTGTTCAAAAGTTTTACAATATAATATAATATAATATAATATAATATAATATAATATAATATAATATAATATAATATAATATAATATAATATAATATAATATAATATAATATAATATAATATAATATAATATAATATAATATAATATAATAAGTTGGCCAAACTTAAACAAGAAACAATTTTTTTTATAAAAATATATAATACATATCATCAATGGAATTTCTCAAACTATGAAAAGATACTGGTGCACCTTTAGGTAAATGTACAGATTAAAGAGGGTTTTACTTTACAACAAATAGCAAAAAATTTTAAAAATCTAGATTAACTAGTCATCCCCACTAACTGACTTCCTGTGTGCTGAACGACTAGTTGACCATCATGACCCATCCTGAGTAATAAAGCTCAGCTAAAACATGACACCAGCAATCTGGCTGAGATTTCGGCTCCAGCAGGTTACCAAGCATGCCGTTCAATTAGCTGGAGAGCACACACTCTTCCGGGCCCAAATGAAAGCAGACTGTGGTGCATTAGGGGCACTTGCTCTCCATCTGTGAGACAGAACAGAGATGCATACGCAGTGATGAGGAAAGGCTCCGGTGGCTGAGAGGGGCCTCTGGTGCCCAGCTTTTACGCTCAGCTGTTTCCATGCTAATTGCCCAACAAACAGAAGGGCTCAAGCCTCGCCCTTGCACACACCAGGGCCCAAAGTGAGGCGGGCGATTTATGGTGCCTGTCTCACTGATGGCACCAGTGTTTGACAGCAGTCCATTAACCACTGCAGAAAGGTCCAAAACTGCTACCACCAACGTTCTCCATTCCCACTGGGGCTCCTCTGAAACGTGGAATGCTGTAAATACTACCGACACATGCTAATGAGAACCACTAAAGTTTAAACAGCTAAAGTCAGCTTTTCTTCACATTTAGGTCCTGCTCAAGTCGTAGACAATGAGCTAGTGCTGAAAAATCAATAGGAATGTGATATTGGCCTATATTCTCATGTGTACTGTATGTCCAGGAGAGCAAATTGGATTCAGAGAAGCGAAATTTCACCAGGAACAATGACAATGATTGCCCCCCCCCCCCGCCCCCCAATAATATTTGTCATTTTAATTGAACATAACAAGATATACCTGTCAGTCACAAGGCCCGTCACAATCGTGTTCATGCAAATCAGCTGTGCCGATGCTGCCTAATAGAAAATGACAGATTCTCTGTACCTCTGATAAGCAACATCACAAACAACTCTATAAACTGTGTTCCAAGATCCCTGGAGCACAGTGGCGCTTGATACTATTATGAGGGGGTAATAAACATTAGCACCATACCTGTGGTTAGTCCCGCAGGAGATGAGATAAGGCCATGGACACCAATGTTTAGCAACAGAGACCTCATATTACATTTATAGGTCATTACTGCAGCTAATAGCAAACAGTAGTGACTCACAGCTACAGCCAAATCTGTGTCCAATGACCTCGTATTCTTAGTTTATAGATTCAAAGAGCTCTAAACTAGGCAGTTTGATGGCACATACCATCTGATGCTAAGACTGAAACTGAAGATGCTATAGTATAAAAAATAAATAAATAAAAAGGACATTTATAATTTACTCAATACTTTACTCAGACTTTTCAATATTAAAAATCATACAGTTTAATTTCAGTTACCAAAAGAAATAAAATGTTAAAAAGTTTCAACTTCAGAAAGAGAGAGACTAAAAAATCTATTAGTTTAATGTATTAGGTTCTTTTTTAACTTGGATGTAAATAGATTAAATTGGATATATTTAAATTGGATCTAAAATGGTCTTAAATTGAAATCTAAGAATTTAATGAAAGTTAATGAAAATGCATACATACACTCTTAATAACATGTTACGCTTAATATAATGCTAGATATAATTAACCTTATCATGATATTTATATTTCACTCATACCGCCCACCTCTACATCTACAGAACCTTAATAATCAAGGTCTCTTAGCACGCCATGTTTGGTTGAGTAAAAAATATGACTTATGGAAATATTGTACATTTTATTATGACTTGTGCTGCTAAAAATATAACTACTGCATATGGGCCTGACCATATGCACATAGATTAACTGCTTAATATGTTCTAGGACACATTATCAGCAGATGTGTTGATGCAAGGCATCCATTTTTTGCCAAGTAAGGGTGTAGTTCATGGATTTGCGTATCTAATGACAAATTGAGTGAAATTTTCTCATTTAAATGCTTAAATCATTACTTCACTAAGACGGTTTGACTCTGCTTAGTGACTTAATATGTTTCTAAGCCTGCAGGTGAACCAAAAACCTTTCTTTTTTTTTTCACAAGAAAATCAATAAATCAATTTTGTCAGGGCTTCCTGTGAGGTTTTTTTTTTTGCCTGTTTTGCCCAAATAATTTTTTTAATCTGTAGACAGGACCAAGGTCCATCTTATCAGAGCAAACAAACAGCAGTCTAAAATGAAACCGAACAGCTGTCCTAGCAAGGGCAACAACCCCACTGCACTGTCCGCATGGCTGTTTTCCTCCATCTGCTTCACGGCACATAATCATAAGACTCTTAACAGGCCTTTTAGTGCTGTTTTGACTGACAGCGTCCTGATTAAAACAAGCTTGCACATGTTGAGACAACTCCCCAGACCAATTACAAATGACCAGCTTATTATTATAGCTCCCCTTTTTCTTTTTTTCCCACCAATTTCATCTCCTCAAACAAATTTGGGCCGTATCCCCCTGAGATGTCTGCATATATGCTGGTTGCTTCACTTTCGTTTGAAAACCGCTTCTGAAACCGTATTCCCAAAACATTAATTTGTGTCAGCGTCTGTTTTTGTTATCCACCGCGTTCTAAATGATTCTCTGCATTTGATCCCAGTGTCCTAATAAAAGTGGATGCTGCCAGACAAATGCTCCTTTAGGGTACTATAAACTGAGAAGTCGATACATCAGGGGAGGTTAAAATTTGCACAAGATGACAGAGATGAAGGAGGGCTTGAGGGAAATAAATGAAGACAGGAGAAACCAGGTCAGACCTGACAGGTCAGAAATAGCCACTGTCCTCCCCAAAGCTCCCGGCGTTTATCACAGAAGACTGGTCAAGACTTCCGAGGGGCGAGTCAAGTAGATTAGCCTAAGAAAAAAAGCTCAAGCATATTCATGCCACTGAGCAAGTCTGAGAAGGTACATTCGAGTGAAGACGGACGTAAAAGAGGCGCCTGCTGATTCTTCTGCCGGCAGACGTCTACGACATGAAGAAGAGAGATAGAGCTGTCTGGAGCTCCACTGCGCCGCTTGTGCTGCCAAAAGACATGAAACAATGGAGGATATGTTTAATGAATGTTCCCTTTGATATGGCTCTGCTTTGACATCAATAAACGCTTTGACGTAGGTCATCTTGCCATCGTCAGAGAAACTCAGAACTGCTGTGTCCAGCGCTATGCTCATTCCACGGTCTGCTAAATCTTTTAAAGAGCACCTCAATCTGGGAAAATCCCAAATTGATAATGACTTAGCAATTTACAGCCTGTTAATATAGAGAAGAGCCATTCATACTCCCTGTTAAGTCACTAGCCTCACTTCCGAAACGTATTACCCTTTTGAAAGTTTAAAGCCTGCCTGGGTAATAAACGAAAGCACTTGCACATGTTGGGGTCTGTTCGAGCGGCGCAGGAGCATTCGTTTGCACGTGATGCTGATTTTCAAAATGTAGGCTCTCCAGAAACTTCAAGGCAACCATCGTGTTCAATCTTTGATGTCATCGGAGCATGTTATTTAAGGCACGCTAGTCTGGGGATTCGGTGATGCTATATTTTTACATCGAGTTGGCTAGGTTTGCCGTTATATAACTGCTGCTTGTGACTCAGTGAGGGAGGAATACCATTGAACACCTTGATGAAGGAGACATGGCTGAATATCACAGGTGGCTGGAACCGCGGGGGCTGCCCAAATCTCCATTACTGACCCTGCAGTGCAAGGCAGCAGAAGGAAGGATGCAGAGAGGAGCGCAATATGGCTGCTTTATTTTCACCTGGCCACACAGTTTGACCCCTGCCAACGTGTCAGCCCTCAGGAAGAGCTTAAAAATAATTAAGAAGCTCATACGTGAGACGGACGGCATCCTATAGTGTGGCCATGGAGGACGTGGTCTTCCCTATTTCTGCATTTAAAGTAATAGTTCAACAAAAAAAAGGACAATATTGCAATCATTCGCTCACCCTCATGTCATTCAGTCATTTTTTTCCTCTGTGGAGCACAAAAGATATTTCCAAGAATAGAAACTGTTTTTGTCAGTACAATAAAAGTCAGTGGGGTTCTAAATCAGTGGTTCAATCTTTTTGACTTGCAGGTCACCCATTGAATTATATTTGAATTATTTTAATATATTAACAATAAATTATTAATTTGGCTAGAGAACCACTGTCCTACAACATTGGACTCCATTGATTTTTAATGGACAAAAAAAAATCTCCTCTTGTGTTCCACAGTGTAAATAACAGACTTTTTACTTTTAGGTTAACTGTCCCTTTAAGCAATTTTTCACACGTTAGGCTACATATCAGCATTTGCTTTCAATCAGATTAGAATTAACTGTTACACAATGTAACGTACAAATAATGGAACACTTTTTGCTTTTATTAACGCTATGTTCAAGAATGTTGTAACTGATTTTTTCATTTTGTTTACAGGTCCTGGTCTGAGAATGTGTCATGCCTGTACAAGCACTGAAATCATGTGTACAGTTGAAGAGCATGAACTTTTCTCAGATGTTCATCTGGCTGATCTATGGTTAATGCAGCTGCCACGAGCAAAGCTCTTGACTGGCGACCTGCACTCGTCATGCAGAGAAGAGAAGGGTGAGGAATCAGGGTCTCTACATCTCTTGCTGCTGACCGGCATCCTACACACACACACACACCCTTCACCCACTGTGCACAGGTGGCCTGTTCATTTCAATCTTGCACACCTTATCTCTCTAAACAGGGCACAAGATGTGTATTGAAAACACACATACATACATTTCTTTTTTCTATTGAAGCCAGAACTTGTCCATACAATGAAAGTAAATGGAGACCAAGGATGACAAAGTTCCAAAATGACCAAAAAATACCATAAAGATCATTAATACATTACATGCAACTTATTATATTGAAAACTTCATGAAGGCATATGATAGTTCTGTGCAAAAAACAGACCAAACTTTAAGCTTCCTCTATGCTATAGCTCTTAAAGGATAGTTCACCACAAATACAAATTCTGTCATCATTTAATTCCAAACCTGTATGACTGACTTTCTTCTACAGAACACTAAAGATAATATTTTGAAGAATGTTGGTATCCACAACATTCTTCAGAATAAGATTTTTTTGCTAGTTAAGCTAGATTTGGTTACCATTGACTTCCAATCTATGAAAAAAAATAGATGTTTCTCAAACTATTTCAACTATTAAAACAACTATCTACTATTTTACTACTTACTATTAAAACTAGTTCTTTTATGTACAACAGAAGAACGTCATACAGGTTTGGAACTACATGAAGGTGAATAAATGACAACAGAATTTGTTTCATCATTTTGGGGTGAAATATCCCTTTAAATAGCATTTGTGTAACTTTGAAAATGCGTTGAATAGAATTTAAGTGAAGGTAATCAGTTACAATCATTACCGTTTTCTCTCACACAAAGTTGTTGTATGGGTAAGAATACTTGAAATGAAGAGCAAGTGTTACATGTACTATTTTTATGGTGCTCTGTTCTCTTCAATACAATGAAATTGAAGTTCCAGGATGGCAAAAAGAAGACAGAACATGGTGCTTAATATCTTTGGATAGTGTTCTATGGAAGAAAGAAAATCATTCCGGTTCATAAAGGCGCAAACGTTATTTTTCGGCAAACTGTTCCTTTAACATGTATTTAACTGAATCGATCTGCAATCAAAACATCTCAGCTTTTATGACCCCACATTCAGACCCCATGTAACAGTTAGAGATGCCTAAATTTGTTCCTCATATGCTCAGATTGGCCATTTTTGTAACACAATGTAAGATAATTTTATTACTATGGCAGCACATAAATAATTAATTTAGTAGAGCTTCAGAATTTTTCTTGTGTCAAAAGGCTCCTCTAATTAAAAGAACACTATTATTATCTCATCATTAAATTGACAAAATAAACAGCACTCTTAATACTTTCAAAACTGGATGGCACATGTCATTGCGAAAAACAAAATGACAATGATTAACCTTATTTTAAAGTCTCAAACAACTCCCAACTTTTGAGGAATAAAAGCTGATTTCAAACTGAAAATCTCAATCTGAGAGGCAGCAACGTCACTGTCACCTGCTTCATGAGTCAAGACGCACACTCAACGGTTGGAAAACACCCTCATAGCTCCCTACTGACACTCAAAGGGTTGATTAAAGAAAAAATGCACTGAATGACTGTCGAAAGTCTGTTCAATCATGGTTTAATATGCTATTACATCACATGTATAATGACCATAAAAGAATTCCCCGTGAGCCGATCGACACAGTTTTCATTAGAGCTTAGCAAGAGCACATTACTTCTAGTAAATCTTTGAGGTTTCTTCACAAGAATGCACATAACGTCCCATTGAGGCGTTGTTCAATGGTCTGTAAGACCCAAGGGTCGTCTGGAAAGCCCACACAAAAGCACATTCGCTAGCCTTCTCCAGCACTCCAT
This sequence comes from Onychostoma macrolepis, assembly GCF_012432095.1. NCBI lineage: Eukaryota > Metazoa > Chordata > Actinopteri > Cypriniformes > Cyprinidae > Onychostoma > Onychostoma macrolepis. The sequence continues at coordinate 14,820,223 of NC_081175.1, forward strand.
ATTTAAGATACTGAATCCAGCTACAATTCGATAACAAGTACAACATGTTGCAAGTGACCACTAGGGACTCATAATCGGCACAACCACGGCTTTCAGAGAGAAACTCAAGGAGATTAGGGCCTGAACAAACTTCAGTGTCACGGCCCCCTGCTAATTCATCTGAACCTGCTTGATGCAACATTTAATCTCTTTATTCTCACCTGGACACAGGGAACAGCTGACAACAGATGCCCAAAGACGAGCACTCAGGCGTGTCGCAGATATTGGAAACAAAAGTTTAAAAGAAAACAATTGTGTTACATCCTGTTGCATCAGATGGCAGCGAGGCTCGGTCGGAGTTGCTTTAGAATTCATCATCCCTAAACTACCACCACTTCAAACATCAGAAAAAACAATGTTCCTGCGTGATTGATCTTTCTGGCATAAACATTTCTGTGCTTTGAAAAAGTAACTGTGCGGCAGACAGAGAAAAACGGGTGGGAGCAGGCGGGGGTAGCGCTAAGCCACACGACTTGACTGGATTAAAAAGGCTGTGTTCTGAAGGTGCGTCATAAAGAAAGATCTACACAGAAACCGGGTCAAACTGGAGGACTTGTGTGCGATGACAACGCTTTGTGTGAGAGAGCGAGATGAGCCCTTCCACCCTGAATACTGATTAATGATTTCATGCTTGAAAAACAACAGTAAAAAGTCAATATTTGTGTTAAATATCGATTTTTTGTCGGAATTGTTTGACCATAATTTAACTTTGTCTATAATTGATCAGTGGCTTGAACGTTGCCAGGTTGAATGTCACAGCTCGATATCTCTTTTATTAAAAACATACCTGTTTTCTGACAAAACACACATCCATATATACAGTACTTTAATTAACTGCTTTGAGAAGATGCATTTAACTGATGTACTTCGGTAAATAGGGAACAATTTATATACCATTTTCAATATAATATAATAAAATATAATATAATATGGATGCTGGAGCATATCATATTACATTATATTATAAATTTAATAAATGAATAATTAACAGAAATGTTAGACATTATTCCTAATTAAAAGCCTAATTATTTGTGAAAATGTAACAGTAAAATTAAAAATGGTGATAAGGTCATTAATATAATTATTGGAAGGCAAATAACTTAAGTGTTGCAATATGCTTGACATAGGGATACTATAATATAATATACTCCATCTTTCTTGTTTTGTTTGTTTTATATACACATATAAAAGAAGGTCCCATTACAGTGCAGTAATGCTTTAAGCACAGATCAGTTTTTGTTTGTTTGTTTGTTTATTTGTTTATGATTGAGCAGTGAGCATTAAGGTACAAATGTGTTAAGCTTCTAATATGTATCACTGTCATCTAATGCAACACCATTAAGGCTTTTTTTCTTCTCTCTGATAGAAAATGGAATATAAATTGTTCCCTATTTAACAGAAATTACAGTATTTTAAATGCATCTTCTCAAAGCGGTCAATTAAAATGAGGTGTTTCAAACCTTAAGGCATAAAAGTACTATGCAAGTAAAAGACTCAATTACTTGCACTTATGTGCTCAATCTCAAAACATTCCCATTCAATTCCTTAATTTTAGTCTTTCAATAAACTGACTGTTAAAATGATCCATATGATCCATATAGGCGGATAAAAAACAAAACAAAACAAAACAAGAGAGATGGAGAGCGAGAAAGAAGAGGAGCAGGAGAGAAAGAGATAGACCGTTCTGTGGCACAAGCGATGTTTCCTGTCATGTGGCGATGGTTCAGTTTATTTTTTTAAACTCTCCTGCCAATGAATCACCTCAGTGGTCATTTCTCAGGGGCATGCACAGGGTCTGCGTCCACTGCTTGGACAAGGAACAGAGCCAAATATCGCCATCACTTACCTATAGAGAGAGAAAGAGAGAGAGAGAGACATTAGTAAATCAGCCTGTTCTTTCATGACTGACATTCTACATATTGCATACATCAAGAGCTACTGGATTACACTTTGAGTAGAAGAAAACACTCAAACTGAAGCTTGCTTAGCAGACAGCTGCATGTGGCCGCCATATGCTTCTTAGTATATCAAGACAGCTTGAGCTACTTTGGTCACACATTTCAGGTAATTCCAGCCATTTGAAGAAATCCAAACACATTTTGAGGGTCTATGTTAACAAACAAATATCTGCCTTGCATCAATGTGCTTAGGGCAGTTAGCAACCTGTGGTAACATCTGGAGTCCGCTCCAGGAAAGGGCCAGATTGCAGTTTACGATTCTTAGAGAGCAAGCCATTGTTGGCACTGTCATTACCTGAGCTAACAAACTGGGAAAACAGAGGCTGTGTGTACCGACAGACTGTTTACTGTTAGCATCCTGATGCTCATATAGACATTAAAACTGTAGCAGACGCTTGAAGCACTATGGGAAAAAGACCACAGTGCACGTTGCATAACCTACACTTTTAATAATTTTTCAACAACTTCATAAAAACCAAAATGCAACATGCTTTTACCTTTTAATCAAACATGTACTCAGAAGTCAGAAATTCAGAGTTCCCAATAGGAATTTTTAATGGGAATGCCCCCTCTGCTCAGGTCAATGCATCAACAATAAGTGAAACAGTAATATATTGTCTATCACTTTTATTTGTCTCAGTAAACTCAGTAGTGCACACAGTACTATCCAACCTCGATCTGGGGATACAATACTTCAGGAATTATCTGTGCAAAATACTGCTTTTTTATGTACTGACTGGTTTTGCTAAGAGTTTAAGTAAATGGAATGCAGCATGACATTCCTCACAGTGGTTCAATTGTAAATGGCATTTACTATAAAATAAAAGTCTATAGACATGGTGGTCACAAAAGTCATGTGATGCAGGCAGATACACGAGCCTGTTTCAAAATGGCAATGAAGAGTCAAGCTAATTTTATTCTCAAAGTCTAAAACAATTCCACTATATTCTTTGCTATGATAAACGACTGGCTTGACTTTATGCAGATGAACTTCAATAATCTGTTTCATGAGCCACTCGCTGACCATAAAATGGACATCCTTTAAAGTTTCATTATAATCGAAAGGTCAATGAAACCAGAAGACTCAAAAAGCCAACACTGCATTTTTGTTTTAAAAAGATTAAATTACCAGAACTTACGTTCTCTCCTGAGTTTGATCAAATTAATACGGCCATTTATTTTTGAGTTCCTCTCTGCTTGCTTACAGCAACGTGGAATTAACTGCTGTAGGAGACTTAAGAATGATAATGACTCAATTATACGATGTGGCGCTTGGCCAAAAGCAAGAGAAAAGAGGTAAGCTGACTGTATACAGAGCTGCTTATCATCACCTCAGCAAGATTCAGAAAAACAATGACATATATCAGCAGCTGTGGTTTGGAATAAGATTAAAAAATAAATACATGACACACTGTTTTACTACACTTTATTCGTACCGGTTGAGTCTTGGTAGACTTATTCGTTTCCCCATATGGCAGCATCATTAATAATTCAGAGAATAAATATTTTCTTAGACTACGGGCTGTAAGCGTGATACTGACAGATCTGAGCTTGCTGCCAGATGACGAGGCCTTGAGCTAATTTTTAAGCTGTTTCAATGACTTTCACCTCTGCTGACCTACACTGATAAAGAATTACAGAAAACATGTTCATCAGGATTGTGCTGATGTCACTGCGGTTTTCAATGGCATGTCTTCAAGCTAGTGCATGCCCCCCAAAAAATGCAAGACCTCTTGTTAGCCTCATCATATTAAATGGGGCTGTCGGCTGTGCGGTCTTGCTGGTGTGAAGCTTTTAAAATTGAGTCCTCTAAATTTCAAATTTGTTATCTTCAGGAAGCCTATTGGTCATTTTAAACATTGAAAAGCAACAAACTTGAGTGTTGTAGTACAGAATAGAATAGAATAGAATAGAATAGAATAGAATAGAATAGAATAGAATAGAATAGAGATGTAACGATATTAACGATATTGTGGTATTGCGATAGCAAAACTGTCTCGATATTATCGTGGTCACATGATGATATGAAACGATAGGTCATGCGGGTAAAAGGTGTAGTTTTTCAAATATATTCAAAGTTCTTATTCTAACATAAAAGGTCTTGAAAGTTGTGTTTTGGGCCATTATTCTTTGGCACGGTATTCTGTCAAACAAACTAAAACTGAAAGCACAATATGGCTTACTCCTTTCATCAAGTCTGCTTTTCCTGTGCATTTCAAAGCGAAGCGCACACATTGTTTTTTTGGGGGCATTTCTGCCTTTATTGAAGCGGGATCAGGAAAGGTCCTCAAGTCGGGATTCGAATATAGGACATCCAAAGCACAATGGAGCTGTATGTCGGCACACTGCCCACAAAGCTATCGTCGCCGACAGTGCATACACTGTTGAGGTGATCAGCTCATGATCCAGTGTTTTGCATGCCTCAGAGCGGCTCCATTCACAGTGAATTTAGTGAACTCGGTTAGCACGTGCTGTGAGTTTAGCGTGCATTTGGGAATGCAACAGCCACTAGTTACGCTATATTTTCGTGGCAGATCATTACAGCATTTCACTAGATTTGTAGTGAGAAGCGTTTTTGTAAGCCTGTTTTCACTGAAGCTGAAGTTTTTCTTCAAAATAAAAGCTCTATTGCCATGTCTATCAAAATAAAAGCTCAAAAGTGCAGTATGAATTGCTGACAGCTAGCAGTTTAAATGCAGTACAAATTCAAAATACTTCTTTCAGCTATAGAAACTAGGAAATAAGTATTGTAATTTCCCTACTGTAGTGTAAAGCAAATATAATATAGGCTACCTATGAAATATTTATTTTCATTTATTTTACAGTGCAATTGTTTTACAATACAGTATATGGCTATTATTGTCATTGTTGTTGTTGTTGTTGTTATTATCATTATTATTACTAATATTATAACATTCTAATTTGATTGGCTTTGAGTTTTCTTAGTTAAGAACATGGGTTGGAGCTCTCAATTTTGAACTCTCAAAGTGCATTAGATAGAATAATTTAACTTTAAAATGTACAGAGTTTCATTTTTTTTTCCAATTCTTCATGTCTTTTTTTTTAAATATTGCAATAAATATCGTATCGTGGACTTCAAATTGCGATGTTATTGTATTGTGAAATTTAGATATTGTTACATCCCTATAATATGATTAATATAATATAATATAATATAATATAATATAATATAATATAATATAATATAATATAATATAATATAATATAATATAATATAATATAATATAATATAATATAATATAATATAATATAATATAATATAATGCTTGTAGCTATTAACCCAAATTAAAAATCTATTTATCTTAAGGTGATGGGACCAGTAAAATTATTGGAAGTAAACAAACTTAGGTGTTGTAATATGTGCTTGGCTTAAAAACAACAACATAATAATAATAATAATAATAAAAATCTATATTTTAATATAATACATAATAATATTTAATATAATACATTATAGCAGTTTATAGTACTATAAATTATAATATTCCTAATTAAAAATGTTTTTGTAAAAAGAAAAAACAATTAAATGAAAATGGTGATGGTAGCAGTAAAATTATTGGAAGGCAAGTGTAAATCTGAACCACCAGCCCGACAGAACAATCAGGAAAAGAAAAAAGCACCTTATTGTTGAGTCCTGTAATGGGGTCTCCATTTGATTTGTTGGCTAGAGTGTCTCTCATCTCCCCAGATGCACAGTGCTGGTGTGATATTCAAGTCCCACACAATCTGTGAGCCTCGCCTGCCATTACGCAGAGAAGTGTTTCATTTTGAGCTCATGTGACATCTCCCACTTATTGCGTTCAATCTGTACACATTAGACTATACGCCGAGAGCTACTTGAGGACCTGTCACTGCGCTGTCTAGCATATGCAAATACGCCATACATAAATAATAGCGGGTAGGACAGAGCATAAATAATCCAGCACTTCAGGGCAGAATCAGAGAACAGCTGTCCCATAGGAGTGGCAGACACTTGGGCAGGCACTTCCGCCCACGTCCCCTCCCTCCTGCCGGAAAAATAAATAAATAAATGAATTAAAAAAAAAAAAAAAACAGTCACTTCCTCCCTCACTCTGCACAGCGTTTATGAACAGATGGAACATGGCTCTTGTTAAGGTTTCTAACTCAGCCCCTTGGCCCCCTATGGTTCCCCGAGGTACAAGCCGTCTGGTGAGCGCCCGTCCTATCGTCCGTAGGAGCGGGAGGGTCAATCGGCTACGGACGTGTACAAATCACCACATCAGATGAGAACTGCTGACAGACCATTGCGGTGTCTTTTTAGCTGCCGCCCACTGAGGTAATTAGGGTTATAGGAAAGAAACCTCTGGCCCGCTACGCTTTAATTTTAATTCCCTTAAGATGCTGCTGTCAAGGGCCCATCCAGAACTGCACACAAAAAAAAAAAAAAAATAGTAAGCAGTTTGGCACAAACAGGTTGACGAGTTCAACAAGGACAGCAGGCTGGATGGTCAATGGTGTAAATGTCACATTAATAAAACTTCTTTTATTTTCACAGGAGGAACGAAAAGAACTCTTTTGGAGAAAAAAGGGAGGAGGAAAGTGAGGGCGGAGCTCTAATATGGTTCCCAAAGCTCACTGAATTAAATAAAGGTTATTCCTCATAAAACTAAAGCTCTGGGAAAAATGCTGATTGATTAAAGGAGCACATTAAAAGAGAGTGGACTGAACTGCAGCAGCTGTGATTGAGCAGACTGTATTTCTGAACTCTGACAGCATCTAAAAGAAGAATGAGAAAGGAGTAAGGATGTCAAAGGCACCTCTGCAACAGTGTGCTGTTCAGATGCGTTTGAACACTAAAACTGTAATGGTAATGTGAGTGGTCAAATGCATCTCTTGGTCAAAATGTACATATTCAGAAAGCTCTCGGATTTCATCTTAACTTGTGTTCTTAAGATGAACGAAGTTCGTACGGGTTTGGAACGACATGAGGTTGACTAATCAATGACAGAATTTTTATTTTTGTGTGAACTATCCTTTTAACTTATTACTATAAACCTTTGAAGAACCCTTTTGAGGATACTGTCCCTGTGACAAGCTGTTAGAAAGGTAATTTTTTTTTTGGTTCTGAGTGTAAATAAACAAATAAATAAGACTACAATACTGCTTCTCATTCAAACTCAGAGAACATAAAATCAGAATTCATTTAGGCGTTTTCCCCCCAAAATATTGTTATATTATATTCATTTTTTAAACTCTTTGAAATATAGGCTACTTTTTACATTCATGCACATTTTTCCAAATTCTATACAACCATATAAGATCATTGCATTTACTATAGAAGTAAAAAACAAAACAACAAAAACAAAAGGAAAACACAACAACACTGAACAAGAATGCTCCTCCTGTTTTAGCCAATGGTAATCTATTCAAAACTGACTTTTATTATCATACTGAATGCAAAATGAAACATATATATGTTGAAGAATTGATCAATTCTACAAGGTCAGAACTGCATTGTTCACAAAGATTAGTCATCCACTTCTTCATTCAGGTGGTTTTATTACGTGATTTCTATTTTTCTTCTTCTGCTGTACAAAATACTAGATTATTTAATTTCTTTTTACTTGCTTGGAAGGAATGCTTATTTAAATAAGAACTACTTAAAAGCTACAAGCCATTTCATTATACTGCCAGATGCACTTAGTGAAGTTGGCAGTCTCTAAAAGATATGGAACATAATTAGTAACAGTGAGTACAAATCAATTATATCATGATTGTGACGCATGAGTGACGTTTTAACTGATGCATTCACATATGACTATAAAGCACACAAACCCCCCTATGAGAGCCGTCAATCTTCTATTTCACAACATAAGAGGAAAAGTAATAAATTCCATGTTATGATTTCTCATTTTGTCTAAGAACTCAAAACATCCTTTCTTAATCATTCCTGATTATAATAGTCTACCCGCTGGGCACCCTGATGTCATCTGAAGGACTAGATGAATTAAGTAATTTCTGGAAAAATGTATCTGAGCACATTCCTGACAAGAACATGAGGAGATTTCTACAGAGATATTTCCGTTTTTGCCAATTCTCTTTCAAATAAATCGCAGCTGAAATTGGCAGGTGACGTACATCACAGCTTTAGAGCTGTAACTGACATGCCCTGCAGCGGGAAGTGGCGGCGCGAAAACAAGACCAAAGTTCCTGCTGCTCATTCAGAAAGCACAACAACATAGAGTTCGTGAGGAGTACAAAAAGTGGGGGCAATATAGTGAAAAAGAAAACAAAAAAAGAGAAACTTTCTGTGACAGTAGCTACTATGGTGTCTACGGGAAGTAAATGAAAACAAGGTTAATGCATTCACTTCTCATTATCCCTGCTGGAAGGAGCCACACATATCGAGTAAAGAGCAGGAAATCAAAACAGTGTGAGGCGCAGGCAGCACGCCAGCAGCTCCACAGACAAGACACACTCTGTTCCTCTCCATTCCAGAGAGCTTGGAGAAAAGAAGGGAAAGAGAGGGAGCCATCCAGCACGCTCCTAAGCCCCACTCAATGTCACGCCCTCAGAACCGGCTCCCGGGCGGGAAGAAAAAGCATTTCAGGTGAATTATGACATACTGATGGTGTGGTAAACTGGTGAGCTGCAAAATGACTATCCAAGGCTTTGGGGAAATGCCGTAAGCTCTGTGAATATGACAACGCGAAGAAGGAATAAATGCTACCTTTTTTTATCCAATCACATCAACTCCACACTATTTTGTTTGTATAAAAAATGGCATATGAACTCAAACTTTTACCATATGAAGAAATTTCATGTGTTAAAAAGAAAAATCTGTCTAATTTCTTTGCCTCTAATGTTACCAAAAGGAACTGAAACAAATGTGACTATTTCAGCAAGGTTTCCCAACCAGTTTGCCACAGGTAAGACAAATAGATTTGGGAGAAAAATCAACTTGAGATTCACCAATATTAAAATCAAACTGTCAATAACAATAAGCTAATAATTGTTTTTTTTTTAAACCACACACACACACACACAAGACATAATTACATAATGATTTGTGTAAAAAATAGGGATGTAATGATTAACCGCGAGTCGGCTGAAAATCAATTCAAATCGTTTGAGATGCTAAACAAATCGCGATTCAATTAGGGGTAGGAGTTTATATTTGAATGCATGTCTGAGGGGAAATTACTGTCTTTAGAAAAGTTTAGATGGTACTTTTTCTTTTCATCTTGCCTCCTATATAATGCATATTAAAGTTCATAAGTGCAGCGCTGCTTTGTTTACAGTGGAAACCAAGGAATGAATGAATGAATGAATGAATGAATGAGGCATATATATAGCGCATTATTGTGTATTGCAATACACCCAAAGCGCTTTACAATCATGTGGGGGGGTCTCTCCTCAACCACCACCAGTGTGCAGCATCCACTTGGATGATGCGACGGAAGCCACAGGACAATGGCGCCAGCACGCTCACCACACACCAGCTACAGGTGGAGAGGAGAGAGTGTCATAGAGCCAATCAAGTGGATGGGGATTATTGGGAGGCCATGATTGACAAGGGCCAGTGGAGGGAATTTGGCCAGGACACCGGGGTTGAATGAATGAACTTTACGATGAGTGTCAGGACCTCGGTCACGAAGGTCCGAGGAAACGCTTTAAGTGCCACCTACTGGCAGAGAGTGAATCTGCGTCTCATTCAGCTCGTCTGCTGTTTCTGTTTCATGCAGATATTTATGTATACTTTATGACTATACTGTCAGACCATTCTGTTTTACTTTAAATTTTGAAATTATACAATGTAATTTAGATTAAAAACTGCTCATGTTGCATGTATGCAGCATCTTTGTTTGGAACAGGATTAAAATGCAGTGGTTGCCTCTAATTTTAAATGGAAAGAGCACAGACAAAGCCTTATTTTGTTTATATGAAGAGATTTCCTTTATTTGTGTTACTTATTTATTTGATTCGGGGCTTGTTTTAAAATTTCAGTTTAGTTTTGTTATTTACATTTACATTATATTTACATTTTGTTATTTAGCAAATGCTTTTATCCAAAGCAACTTACAAATGAGAACAATAGAAGCAATCAAAACCAACAAATGAGCAATAATATGCAAGTGCTATATTAGTATATTATTATAGTGTTATATTTCAATTTCACAAAGAAACGTGCAGCATTTTGTCCAAGCAATAATAAAAGGACACATTTAATTTATCATTTGTCTTAAATCTCATTTTGTAAAAAAAAATTAAAAGAATTGTGAATCGAATCGTGAATCGAATCAAATCGTGAGTTGAGTGAATCATTACATCCTTAGTAAAAAATAAACAAATAAACAAAACAAAGAAACAAGTAAATAAATAAATAAATTTAAAAAATAAATGTAAATAATAAATAAATAAATATAAACACATTTAACTAATGAATTCAATAAAATAAATAAATATTATAAAATAAATACAATTTAATAAGTAATAAAAATGGATGATAATATCCGCTAATAATCATTGTGAATAGTGTTATTAAATTATTAATATTAAAATAAGAATAACTCAGTGATTAATAGATAAGGAGTATAACATGTAAAAAAATATAGGGAAATTTGCATGTATAATTACACAGAATGTTACATTATTAAATATATCAACCAATATATATGCAATATTGAAAAAAATGTATTATAAATTTACAGTGTTGGGCGAGCTACTTGGAAAATGTAGTGAGCTAAGCTAACAGTTACTCTTCTTTAAATGAAGCTTAACTACACTAAAGCTACAGCCCTGGGAAATGTAGAAAGCTAAGCTACGGCAACATGGCAAAAGTAGTTTACTACATCCAAGCTATTTAAAAAAAATAAATAAAAAAAATTCTATTGAACCAACATCATACCAAGTCAATGCTCTCTCAGTGATCAATAAAACTGTCAGTCAAGCAGGTAGACAGGCATGTTCAGTTTAACTGTTTAATCAACAACTGTTCCAAACCAATTTGGCAACATAATCAGTATCAAATACAGGGCCGGATTGACCTCAAATTGTGACATAGGCAAAATAAATGTTTCCTGTAAAACCTCCTACTGGTAGTTGGTATTGTGGCTTTATTGTACACAGATACATTTACATAAATGCTAACACTTCACAATAAGGTTCAGTAGTTAAGATTAGTTAATTAGTGTAGTTAACATGAACTAAGAATGAACAATACTTCTGCAACATTTATCTTAATGTTAATTTCAACATTTACTAAGGCATTATTAAAATCAAAAGTTGTTTGTTAACATTTGTTAATGCACTGTGAACTAACATGAACTAACATGAACTACCAGTGAACGACTGTATTTTCATTAACTAACATTAACAAAGATTAATAAATACTGTAACAAATGTATTTTAATGAAATCGTATTGTATAGTGTTACCATACAGATGTTTAGGCCTACAGATAGGCTATGTTTATTTGCATCGTTGCATGTGTCATTAGATATTAATATAAACATTTCACCAAAATCAAGTTCAAATACGAAGCTTTTGACCAGCGAATGTTTTATTTACTTATTTTTTTTCCTGACTCGTGTCCCGTTTTCCCCAGTTTTCTGTCATTATGTGGGCGTTCAGTTTTTTTCTGTTATTTGGCCAAAGTATCATATTATGAAAGATTCAGCGCTTCGCACAAGCTATTTGGCTGTGACTCGACAACAAATGCTAGATAAACTCTTCTCCGCTAAAAACAAAAAACAAAAAACAAACAAACAAACAAAAAAGCATTAGCCTTTATAAATAGTGTTTTTTGAGTAAAGAAACCGCTGTACTTATTCAATCAACAGTTCTTTATTTACCTTCAGACTGCAAACAAGCTGAGATACTCTAAACTGCGCGCCACACTTCATTGACGAAAGAGGCGGGAGGAATAATGAGGTTTGACTGACAGTTTGAGGAGCCAATGGCGTTACGAGCTTTAGTGTCTGCGGCGTCATTTACTGATCCAGGATCAGTGATCTGTATCTGTTATATTTCTGATTTGAACTTGAGTTTCAGAATGCTTTCTTTGGAAAATGTAACGTTAGCTTTTGTTGACTTTACCGCGCTACTTGATCAAAAAAAGAGCTTAACTACCGAAAAGCAATTTGATTCAGAAAGCAGTGACGCTACCACCACGCTAATGTAGTTAAACTACTAGTGTCACAACCTGTAGCGACGCTGCTGCCCAACACTGTAAATTTATTTATAACAATTGTCTGAATTCATAACATACAGTATAATGAATCTTTACAATACATAGAAAGGGCTTACTTGTAGTTGTTTCTGGAAAGAATGCTGAAAGTATTTAAACACTACACACACCACCTTTCAGGCTGTAAAAATGTGTGATCCCATTAGGATCAAGGGGCGCCAGGATACCTTGCGTCCCACCACACAAGGCTGACCCACCCACTTGGTGGTTTACAATGAGAGGCAGAAACAGGCATTAAATCTGCCTGGGCCACATCCCTGCAGCCCGCCTCTGCTGCGGCGTGACACCTAATCACTGAACAAGGGCTGTCTGCTGGCCAGCGCTCGCCATCAATCTCTCTAATGTAGCCAAGCAACTTCCTCCCATACGTAGAACCTCTGCAAACACAATACGGGCCAGTTTGCATTACAAACCACATGGGAAGAGCAAAGGGCACTTTGCGCATAGGGGAGGTGGGCTTTTACAGCTTCGGTATAAACAAAAAGAAAACAAAAAGAAAGGCTATATAGCGAGGGGGTGATGTATTTACTTTTCCACAGAATTACCACAGGTCCATTTAACACAACCTGCGGCAATCAGCTAAAGTGCAGCTTACCCCCATGCAGCCACATCTCTCTGCTCTGAAATAATGCCTATTATAGTGTTTCGGTAAAGAACGCTCTTGACAGGTAAATGCGTCTCCAAAGAAATGTTCCATGATAAAAACAGTCAGGCCCGGATGCACATTATTCCTCATTCATCATTCTTACAAGTTGTGGAAGGACTCTCATTTCTCCCCTTGGTTTATCGGCAGGCGCACTGCATACTGCCATTGCTCAGCAAATCTGCACCGTAGCATGCTAATGGAAAACAGTCTAAAAGAAGCGATTTGACTGGAGATTAATAGGCCGACGGAGGCAAAAGCCGCCCTGTTTAGTCTAAAGCAAGAACAATTTTGCAACAGAGCACTGATTCCATCTTTTATAGTCTACTATAACCATTTAAGATTTTCAAATAGACATCATACAGTGATACCTTTACCACAATAAAAAAATAAGGACTGTAAATTCCCTATAAGAATATATATTATTCTTGTTCTTTTTTATTCACTTAAGTCCATCCACTAAAAAAAATTCATTTAATAAAAGGCTAAAAAAAAAAAGATTAAATAAAAAGATCATTAAAATAAAAAATAAAATAAAATGTTCAAGATATAAAATTTCACAATCGTCATTGATCATACCGTCCACCCCTAGCCAAACATATCTAATTTCGGCTCATCTTTGAGGAGCCTATGTTATGCCTCATGCAGCGTGTGATCACAGTAAGAGGAGAGATATCATGCTGCGGCTGAATGATGTAAAGATATATGACAGATGCGCTCTAGCCAAGCGGCTAGTTTAGGTCAGGGTTGCTAATCCATACCCACAGCAGAGAGCCAGCTTTCATCTAGCTCCATCACAGCCTTTGCGGCTATACTAACAAACACCTCCATATGCTTCCTCGTGAAGCTTAAACTGTTACTTCTCTCGCTCTGTATAAATATTGCATCCAGTCTCCTTTCAGATCCAGGACAGAGCAGTCGAGGGGATGCGCTAAAAATACTGTGTGTGTTGGTCTTGCACCTCTGGAAGCGATCCGTGCTGTGGTTCCGATCATGTTATCTCATATTTCGACTATTGTAGCAGTGAGCAATGCAAATTAAAGACCTCTTGACATTATTTTCTTGAAGCAGACATTACTCCTGTTGAAACAGGTATTTTAGAATAAATAAATAAACAACATTATTATTATTATTATTAAAAAGTGTATAATGTTGAAAAACAACAACAAGGTATCATTAACAAATTAATCCTTAAGGCTGTATTAATACTATATAAGGGGTTCATACAGGACATGTTCTCACTGTAGCAGCCAAAAACATCTATCTGCTGCATGTTTACGTAGACCAACCATCAGAAAATTGCACAGCCAGAACAGAAGAACACATCCTGTGTGAACGCCCTCTTTAAGTGGATTAGACCATTATGTGGATCCATTATTCAAATTACTACACCACCCCAGCAAACTCTTTCACAACTTCAAACACACAACTCCAAACGATCCCAGACCCACCAGCAATACAATATAGAGACCAGACTTAAAGCTTTTTAACCAGAATATCAATAACCTAAAAGGAGATGACTGTAAATGATGAACTCCCTGAACAACTTTACACAGACCCACTGGGCCCATGAACGGCAACAGGCAGGGACCCAGTCTCCACATAAACAAGCCTCTGAATCCATAGTAAAATCTATAAAGCAATTAAATGTTTTACTTCCACCACACACTTACAACATACACACATTTTTCTCCTCTGTTCGCACTGAATTCTTCATTGTGTGTCCATGTGCTAGCGGAAAAAGTGAAAATTCCAGCATTTGCCATGCACCCAATATTAGCATGATTTGAAAGAAAACAGCATCTGGCGCACCATCACAGCTCACTGCTCACCCTCTCAAATGATTTAATTACAAGCCTGCAGATGAGTATGTATTTTAAGCCGTCATTATCTACAGGAGAACACGTGGTTGGAGAATTGTAAATGTGACAGGTTTATACCATATAAAAAGCTTAATGAAACCATGCAGCAGACCACTGCCAGCCAGCCAGAGGGCATCTATCAACTTTCTGGATCCGATAGGAAGTTGTGTTCAAGAATCAGCTTCTCTCACACTCTTATCTGACTGCATTCAAGGTTTACATGTTTTATTCAGGTCTGGATATGGCTAAAGGAAGAAAACTAACAAGAATCCTCCGAGGATCGAATTAGCCCAGTTGTTTCATTTACGCCCGGGCTCCCAAAGCCCTTTCAACCTCAACAAAATGAAACCTTCGGTCCCACATTACATTTCTACACATAGAAGGGACTCTGAGGCAATCCAGACAGAAATAAGTCCCCCGAAGCAAACTCATTAATGGGGAAAAACTGACAATACGTCCTTTCATGTTCAGATCGAGAATCTGGCAATCTAGGGGTTCGGAAAAAACAACGTTCTTTCTCCAGCCGCACTGCAAATCACTGCCCATGCTGCATTTCTACACAGCCAAAGTGCATAAAATGATCACAGCCGAGCAGTCCATGAATTTATGACAGCTGACAAAATCTAATAATCCAATTTAAAAGTCACTTTCTGTATCATACAACTTTTATGACTTGTTTCACACAATCCAATATGTGAGGTATGTTTCTGCTGTATGTAATGCAAGGACATGCCAATCATCCGTAACTTGCTGCTGGCGTCCCCTATTGCATACTCCACTCATTCTTTGAGAAATACAGAAAAATATGCTATACCTGCTGATCAGCAGGTGACATTTCATAATTAAAAACCGCTACAGTGGGGAATCTCTTCAAAGAAACCCTGTGGCTTACTAGCTTATTTGCTCTGCGATGACAAAATGTCAGCATGATGCTGTCTGCCTATGACCTCAGTATCGTGTCTGGCCTGGAGACAGCAGAAGCAGCATAAAGGGGTATAGTCAAACTCGCTTTTAAATTAGTACATATCTTCAACAACAGGACATTTTTTACTAAAACAAGCAGATTTCAATTTCTTCTGCTTGGAAAACATCTAATGGTACTTTTCAAATGCCTTTTAAAATTCATTTTTAATTGTAATTTTAAGATTTATATATTTATTTTACACAAATTATGCTTGGTGCTTAGTTTTGGCAGATATATAAAAATATCAAAAGTTAGTGTATTTGGTAATCAAGGATACTAAAAGTGTCATGTGAGACATGAAATATGACAAGTGATGTGTAATAAATAAATAAACATAATTTAAAAGAATAGAACACTTGAATGTGTGTCATTTCCAATCAAGCTGCAAATAATATAAAAAATATTATGTTTTTTTTATTGAATAAATTAAAATTAGTAAATTAAAAATGTCATTGCCGCCACTGGCATTTCCACAAGAGTGGATAGAAATTTGAGATGTGATGGAAAGTTCAAAAACTATGTAGATAATTAATAAATAAATGTAGAAATAAATACAAATAAATAATTCGCCTGTGATGAAAATATGTCCACTGTTAAATAAAAATGTACAAAAAAAAAAAATAAAATAAATGAATAAAAGTGAAGTGTGAAAAGCATGTTTATTCTGTAAAAGTCTCCAAGGCCAAAAGTGTGCGTAGCTGAAGAAACACTGATTAACACAAGCACAAAAGGATAGGAATATAACACCAGTGTGATGAACCGCTGGATAGAGCACAGAGAAAAAACATTAAAACAAAGGCCCTAGGCTAAACAAAAGCAAAACTGGATGGTATCACAAATTATCACATTGTTTTTAAGAGCATCTGGGGTATTAACAAAAAAGTCTGGCCATTATATGAACAGGAACACATTTTTCAGTGTCATGAACACACACACACTATAAATCGGTATACACAAATCTGTCTATTCAACTTCTGGACCAGTGCTCTTAAATAAGCAATGTGCAACATCCAAAGCTTTTTAATTAAAGCTTTTGGTTTTCAGCAAAACTTTCCATGGCATGATAATGCTAGCAAGCTGAGTCATTTATTTCCATGTGCCTTGGGACCCAATTAGAAAATAATATTAATAATCCACATTCCAGTTGCACTCTTTGCATTGCTAAAGAATGATATGCTTTCCATCACTGTGCACATAACCTTCTTATGGGCTGTCAAGTTTTATGGATTAATCCAAGAATGCGGAAAATAAAACTGTCATAATCAGCTTTTCTAATTCCTACATGAATGTTCTCCATGGCAGCCCATGAACCAGTCCGGAGGGATTGTATGGACTATTGAGCGTGTTAATATAAAACAGGATTTGAACGCTTTTGCCAGGCTGTTTTGGTGAGGATCACAGATTAAAGGAAAAATCCTGATGTTTTCAGAAAGACATTTAATATGAAGGCTGACAATAGCTTTGCTCTGATGTTGAAATAAGAGCCTGAAACAAGATTTCTTATTTAGGAAGAAAAAAAAAAAAAAAATCATCTAATCTATTAGCAGTTGCGATTTAATTTCAAAATCGAACGAATGGGATAAATCAAATGGAATGTCTTACAGCTGCAAGGGTTATGTAGTCAGAATGACGGATTGGGGTCCCATTATTCAAGATTTGTTATTCAATAAATCATTGATGTGTTCTATGAATAACTGGAGTGATGGCTCAGGAGTGAGGGACTGCTCGGCCGGGCTGCTGACACAGCACATTGGGCCATACTTGAGCACACAATCACATACACATACACATAGTCAGATCCCACTGCTATGATTTATGGCCGTGCGCTGGGTTGTAGTAATACAGTGCACAACCTTCACAACTGTCTAAATAAGAGATGACTGGCTCTGGATCCATATTCCACAGCGTACGCAATGACCATCCAGTGTGGTTTAGAGAGCATCTGATAAAACAGCAGAAGATTCTATTGGCCGTAACAAAGACTGCCTAGACTAGAGTCTGCGCAAACATAACTCTGCCTTTCCTCCACACACATTCTCTTAATAAATATTTCAGTACCTGATAATAAAAGTACAGTACTCACAGCTCTATTTAACACATTTAAACATCCAGTTCCACAGATTTTATAAACCACAGTCAGCAAATGGAATGCAAAAGGTGTTATTTCTATGCGAGTCAAATCATAACCAAAGCTTTTTTGGACCAGGGTGATTAGTTAACTAAAATTAAAATTAAAACCATTGAAACCATAAAAAAAACACAGTTTTGTTACTTGAAATAAAATAAACGTGGACGTGAAATAAAACATTAAAAACTTGCAAAGGCAACCCATTTTTTGGTCCTCCTTGATGTACTAAAATAACTAAACCATATACACAAAAAAAAAAAAAACGTAAAAAAAAAAAATAATAAATACTGAAACTTTACCTACAATTGACCCTTCGTGAAGACCCGCCTCCCTTAGTTACTATTGTCGCCACAATAACAGACCGGTGTGTAAAACTCTCGGACATATTTTAAAGATTCTATGCTGCAAACTTAAAATTTTCAGACTTTTGTCGATCCTGACGAGCGCTTGTCGTCAGTTGTAAACACGACAGCTTTCTTCTTTCGTGAGGATGTTTGGCGCCATGGCATTTTTGTTTCCAGGCAGAACATTAAAGAACACGACACACACGTCTCCCGGAAATTCCATATAATCTAACCAACCCGACGACGACTTCGAAACTCCTGAAGTGTTTCAAGATAAGTGTACCATATGCATCAGACGTTTAGCCAACGTTCCCTGGGCATGACGTCTGAGGCTGAGACTAATCAGAAGGTATCTGGTTTCATCCACGGATAGACGTCAATACACCATTTTTCAATAAAATTAGTGCCGTTAAAATGAATTTGCGTTAACGCGTTATTAACTTTGACAGCCCTAATATATATATATATATATATCATATATACACACACACATATATACACACACACAGTGTTTCCCATTCATTAACTAGACTGTCCCGCCAGTTTCATAATAAACCGAAAACGTATTTATACTCCTCATAACATAAAAGGTATTTAACATTGTGTTTCGTGCAATTGCTTTGACAAAGTGTCCATCAAACGAACGTAATACGTCTGTATCCCCTCATCAAGTCTGTTTGCGCTGCTTGTTTGAACTTTGCACACGCAATTAGCTGTTTTCCGCATCGCACAGAGCGTCCACGGTGAATACAGTGTGAGTTTAGCGCATCTGAGAACGCAACGGCCAACAGTTACGCTTTGTTTTTACATCAGCATAATTCTCAACATTTTAATGGGCAAATGCTTAAGCATTTCACAAAATTTGTAATGAGATGCGTTTGTAAACCTGTTTTCTCAGAGTCTAGAGTTTTCCGTGAAAAAATAAAAGCACAGCTGCAGTTTCCACCAAAATAAAAGCTCATAGGTTTATCTCTTGTAAGCAAGGACTAAAATTAACAGACACGCACACAAAAAATACTGTAAAGGCAGAGCATGCTCACTGTTTATTGGAAGAAAAATATAAAGATTGGAATGGGGGTTTATATTAATGTATTTCTGAAGGGAACTGGCTTCAGAGAAGTTTCGCTGACATTTTCTTTCTCTCGCTTAATGGATTTACGTGTCATACATACTAGGGATGGGAAGATTCCCTGATTCGCTTGGTGCATCGGCAAAAAAGTTAATATTTTAATATAAACCAATATTTTATATGTAGATTGATTTCTCCTCTCGAAACGGTTCCTCAAGCGCGTTCTCTCATCACCGCTGCGCGTGAATATGATGAATCGCAATACCGCAGAGACCCGAGGAAAAGACCCGAGGACCAAAACCTGACTTGAAATAACCTAACAGATCAATCGGGGCTAAAGCGGTTATAAACGACAATGTAAGTTCACACAATCTAACTAATTTGTGCACGCTTATTCTTAAGCAGCCCTTAATGTCGATCATGGATCAAATCGATCCACCGTGACAAACAGCGAATATATATGTGCTGTTTAATGCATTTGAGATGTTTTGTTTTCCTCAGTGCATAACTGACATGTCACGAGTATATTTTTCATCTGTAAATGTTAGAAAGTCATGCAAATATATCCATTTTGCTGTCAGGAGTGGGCTTACGCGAGTGGACTAGCGCTACTGCGTGCATGCGCGTTAAACAGACGGAGCGCAATAATTCTGAGTCAAATATGCATTTTATGATAGCAGTAACTGTAAAGGGACTATTGTAAAGGGTAAATAACATACAGTTTTAATACAGTCCTAATTACTAAGCTCAAATGAATTAATGTGTGTTTCTTGTAGCAGTTAAAATGTAGTTTTAATTTAGTGATTTTAACTTTTAGTTTAGTGATTTTAACTTTTAGTTTAGTGATTTTAATGCTTTAAAGAGCAATGTTAGATTGTAATGTTCTAATGCTATCTGTTCTTATTATAAAAGGTACGGCTGTTATAAAACCAGAGAGAAAGGCTAGTATGTGAGAAAGTCAGTGGTAATATCATTGCATTCCTATTGGTCAGTGAGCTCAGCTTAGCCTGACAGTTTGCCTGCCCTGAACCAGGTTAGCTTTCCAGCATAAGTTTACATGAATGCGTTTACATGCACCCTATTAATGCGATTATAATGAGATTTTGACAATATTGCGATTAATCTTTACCTCATGTAAACGCAATACTTCGATCTAAATAATGCAATTAAGCTCATAAATCGCAGCAAGCATAATCGTATTAACGTACGCCGATTTTAATCGAAATATACAGGCATGTAAACACCTTAATCGCAGTATTGCTGCTCTGACCAAAATGTGCATGTGCTTGTGACATGAATAACGTGACATGCACCTGTAATAATACAGAGATTACAAATGATGGCGGGGAAGAAAGCATTGCATTCTGGGGAAAACACAACTCACTGCCAGCAGTCTCTATTCCTGACCCTCATCCAGAAACGGCGAGTAGAACGCGACAGCAGCGTATAGGCAAACAAATTCCATCACATTTCTATGGTGCCGAAAAAGCGTGGAATACAGACATACAAAATAATTATGCATTAGACGTAAATAAATTAAAACAGCGGCCAGTAACACACCTGCTCTTTCTGAGTCCATCATTTGTGATGTGCAGTGGGGTATGTGAATAATGGTAGTAAAAAAATTAACCACAATTCTTAGCGAATAATAAGAATAATGGAAATTATGGAAATTAATGGAAAGTAAACATCATAATGCGATTAAGTCCTTACTCTGATTATTGGAAATAATCGCATTATTCGTGCGCATGTAAACGTAGTCACTGAGTCAAACTAACTGAAATAAGCCTGGTCTATTTGGTAAACTTGTTTTATGAAACAGACCTCGAGGTGTTAGAAGTCAGAAGACACATAAGTTAATTTATGATTTGCTGTCTGTCTGAACCAAAGAAATAAAAGCGATCATAATTATTCCAATGCATCGTATTGCATCGAATCGCATTGTGTTGAATCGAATTGAAATGAAATCGAATCGTACTGCATCGTAATAGGGGTGAATCGTATCGCATCTCATCGCTAGCTACTTCATATGTATCTTCAATAAATCGTATCGTTGGCTATGCATCGAGATGCGTATCGCATCGGCCTCAGCTATGGAGATGCACATCCCTAATACATACATATCACTGTTGTTCCATAAGCGTCAGAGAGTGAAATTCAGCCTGTCTGCTCTTTTTGTTTTATGAAGGTTTTAGCATAATTTCACAAAGCTAAAGTCAGACCATTCTGTTCTTGCTTCAAATTTTGAAATTATATAATCAAATTTAAACAAAAAAACTGCTCATGCTACATGTGTGTTGCATCTTTGTTTGCATTGTGATTAAAATGCAGTGAGTGGTTCTAATTTCAAATGGCATTTTTTTATTATTATTATTAGGCTACTACAACAAAAAAATAATATGTTTATTTGTTTGTTTGTTTCATGGCCAGGAAAAAAATATTTATGGCTGGTAAATTTTCTCAAATCACCAGAATATTTTGTTTGTATCGTGATTAAAATGGCAGATGTGGCAACAGGTTCATTTTAGGCCCTGCTTGCAAGTGTAGAAATTACGACAAATGTATTGTAATTTCCTCACTGTAAAGTAAGGTAAAATAATATACCTGTGAAATACTTATTTTTATTTAGTTTACAGTGCAATTGTTTTTCAATATATGGCTATTACTGTCATAGGATTATTATTATTATTATTATTATAATTGTTATTATCATTATATTATAATTTGTTTGGCTTCCAAATTCACAGGTGTGATTGTAATTTAGACTGAGATACTATAATCACAGCTAAAAAGAGAATTGAGTCCCCTTTAAAACTCAAGTACAAGTCATTTCACCAGCTTTTTTCTTTGTTTAGTTTGCACACTGAACCTGTGTTGGAGCTCTTAATTTTGAACTCTCAAAGTCCACCAGAAAGGTTAATTTAAATTTAAAATGTACAAAAAAAAATTAAATTACACACACACGCACACACTTTTTCATATCATTTCTTTTCTATATGATATAATTTTAAGCAGTTTTTACATTAAAATGCAACATATATGCAGCTCAAACTGACAAAGGAGCACAGTATCATCTTTAGCTGCATGTGAATTCATTTATTTTCTCTAACACTTCCCGCATACAGCAAACTATGTAACTTTCACTATGTACTGAATAGTGAATGAGTCAGCAGTTTTGGACACAGTATTTGCATGAATGCTGTAAATGCCTCTATCGCTTATGCTCTCTCATGCGCTTCGTGGGTTCAGCACCGGGGCGAGACGTCACACTAGATATGAGCTGAGGTAAAATTTGCTGTTTTCTGTACTCACTTTCCACACTGACAGCTACTCTCAAGAAAGCATTGTGCTGATCATTAGTACAGCAACCCCTGTAGTTATATTGGATATTGAATTCACTGTGTGAACAAACAGACCTGATTTTATTCACTTGCAAAATGATATTCCTAAAGACTGAATTCGAAAAGCAAATCAGATTTGTCTGCATTGTGAGCAAAGCCTGAGAGAAAAGTTACAATGAGGTATATGACTAAACCGTTTTTTTTGTATTAAAATCCTTGTAGAGATATACATTATGAATGCATGGAAATCTCAGTACTGAAGATCAAATCAGATGGGTTCACATCAGTCAGGTCATTCGAGGGAGTTGGTGTACGGCTGCAGAGATACGGCAGTGTTGACTAGCGTTTGACGGAGGCATCTCTCATTCCGCTCTCAATTGTTCTGCCTTAAGGCTGACTGATGCATCACCGTGAAAGTCAAGGCATCTCCCTAGCAACAGAGAAGTTACAACAGCTCCTGTCAGGAAGCATTTCGATCACTTCTGGCTCCCCAGCGTGGGCCGATGTTGCCTCTGCCTCACCTAGCATGAGGCCTCAGCCAGGCCCCCTGTGCTGGGGCTAAACCTGGGCACCAAAGTCTTCAGAGATTTACACCACCCCCGTGTCGCCCTAGAGCATCAGACGTTGTCTGAGACAGACAGAGACACTGCAAATCAAGAGAGAGAGAAAAAAAGTGGGAGAACTGACACCAGGTGTGCCTCAATTGCTTTCTAGTTGAGTATTAAGTACACTACTCAGGGAACAAGTGTCATTATGGCATTGTACTTTTTCAGAAAAGTAAAAAGTACCCCAATATTTAGCTTAGGCACTATCTAGTGTACAAATTCATATAGTGATTCACATCATAGGGATCTAGGGATTGAAATGAGACACAACCAGAGAAACAGTGAGGTGAATGAACATGGCTTATTACCTGAAAAAGCAATCCGTCACGATGGGCTGGAGTAGATCACTCAATCTGCTCGGTGAGAGCTCAACGGGGGATCAAGAACCAGCCCCGCAGTGCTGAACTGCCCATCTCTCCCCCATCAATCAACCCAACTCCTCCAGGAGTAACAACCAGCCAACAAAACCAGCCGTGGCGACACACAGAGCAATTACAGTTTACACAGTGACACAGTGCTGCTGCCCATATGAAACTCCCAAACAGTGATGGGCCATCACGAACTGTAGGGTATCTGAAAAATTGAGCCTTTATTTCTTCGCCGTTTTGACTTTCAATAGATAGTACAATCAAGAAGGGACAGGAAAATGGGATCAAAATGTGTTGGACGTAAATCCGATCCATTAGAGTTGCACTATTTCATATGAATTTGTAAGTTTATTAGGGCTGTCGCGATTTGTCGATAATATTCAACTATTCGATTTTTAAATATCGTCGACTTCATTTTGCTCGCGTCGACTAACCAGCAAAATACCGGAAGTGGCACATTTCACGGATGAGAATCCATAAAACACATTATTAGACTGTTTTCCAAGGCTGCATGATATATTAAATAATTAAGCATAATTGTGAATTCACAAACGCTACGATTTAATTAATTATATGCGATGCAGTTCCAATACAGTATGCGCTTTAATTATTTACATGCGTGTAGGTTACGTACGTGCGTCACACAGCGGCTCCGTTCACAGTAGCTCCACAGAAACTGTTATCATTTACATGTGTAGAGCGTCTCAAACTCCATCTCTGCATGTTGTTGCAAGTTTGGGTTTACTATAACATTCATTTGGGAACGCAACGTGCGCCATTTCATCAGATTTGTAAAGTAAATCATTTATAAATACGCAAACACAGGAGACTACATCGCAGTTTCAAATTAAAAGCTCAATCCCTCACTCTGAGTTTACACGTTTTGATGTCCACATATTCATTTAATTACAGTGGCTACAGCATTTCTGTCCTAAAGAAATGGCCAAATATTAAAGATTTAGTGGAAATTTGAATTAAATGGTGCTTGGTCAATATTAAACAAGGGTTAAATCGCACAGTAATGTGTAAAAACAATTGTCAGACCGTTGGTGCCCCCTGCAGGCCTTTGTTGTAATGTACATTAGCTCTGTTGTTTATAATACATTATGCATTTTAACAGTTTTGTTCAATAAAACCATATGATTTCTTGCTTTTGATACTTTATTTGAACTAATTATTATTGCCTCATTGCTATTATAAATGTATTTTAAGTAATTTTAAAGGGTATCATTCACTTACATCTATTTATTTATTTTTTTTTTTACCACAAAAAAATAATTATAATTATAGGGCCCTATGAAATACGGTTTATTACCAAATTCAGTGTTTTTCCATTTTCATTTTTCTATACTCTCTTTTAATGGTTATATTAAATTTTGCTAGTCAAAAAGCTTGTCTAATTAATTGAGTTTTACAGTTTTATCTTTACCAAATTCTGTTTTCCATTATTTTCTGGATTCCATTTTAATGGTTCCATAAAATTTTAATAATCTCCAATTAATTGATATGTTGTCATTCTTACACTATAATACTCAACTTTGATTTCAGTGATTTGGACTATGAGATGGACACTTGCTTCTTGCACTCTATGTTGCACTTTACTTTTGCTTTAAAAAAAGGATTTTATAGAAATTTGGATTTCATTTGGTTTAATAAAATATAGTTTAATAAAATATTCTTAAGTAAAAATTTTTTATTTTTTTGGTGTGTGTGGGAAATTAATCGTTTAGATTAATCGATTAATCGATAAGTTAGTCAACAGATTAATCGAAATAAAAATAGTCGTTAGTGGCAGCCCTAAGGCGTATTACATCAAAATAAGTTTATCATTTGACAAAATAAAAAAATAATTGATTTCACCATCAGGCCATTTAAATAATCTATATGATGTAAACTCATAAACAGCTGGAGTATGTGACTTTTCCCTCTTTAGCTGGTGGCTGCAGTTCACGTGACCTTGATCCCTGATACTGTACCGAGCAAAAATACAGTGTGACAGTAAAATAAAGTAATCAAATATTATGTGTGCAGCAAGAAAAAAAATACTGCATAGTATTCAAGAAATTCTCACAAGGGCCCTGCACAGATGCCACAGTCATTGGCTAATAACATGCTGCTACTTTGCTTGTTTAGACTAATCAACAGGGTTAAGAATTTTCAACAGTAAATATAAGCATCTGTTGCACTTGACTTAATAAAACCAGTGGCTTGACCCCATCAGCCAACGAAAGGCTGTTTGAGGCTAAATCCAATGGTTGCAAACACAGCACATGGATAAATAAGCTGTTTTACTTCAAATTAATTCAGAAAGAGATATGGCTCAGTATAAGTGTCATTAGTGCAAAGAATATCAGAGAACAAATACTGCAGGAATCAGTTTAATGAATGCATTAATGCCGCCTACATATTTATATCATAAGTTGTATATCCTTAACCCTTTGTGGTCTGAGGTGTTTTTTTTAAATAATTTTATTTTATTGTTTTACACTAATAACCCCGAGTCAGATAATCACTGTTGCTGTGCTGCTCATGGTGCTTTATGATTCATTTTTGACTGGGAATTCATCAATGCACAGATTGGATAATATAACATCTTTACATAATTAAACAAAATACACACTTCACCTTTAAGAAATTACACAGTAGTCACTGGCTTCAGCCCATATGCCATATAAGTTTGATTAGACAGTTATTTTACTGCTCTGCAGCTGTCACTGCTGCCATCCCACAATAGAAGCAGACTAAACAGCTTGTGAACTTTCCATAATTGCGAACATTTTAGCCTGTGGTAAAGATACTAAATATTAAATGAGGATGAGGGTTTCTTTTCTTTTTTTTTTCCAAATTACTTCACCAGTCCACTTAATCCATCTCGTAATGCACAGGGGAAATTTCACGTAATGTGCTGTAAATATGTATAAGAGCATTACAGGAGCACCTTGTTCCCTTTGAGCGAAGTCCGAGTGACAGCAGGAAGAGCAGAGCTAACCATTTCCTGCTCTCATTAATATAAACTGAAAATGAAAAATTCCTCCGAGAGCCAACCATCCCCTCCCGTCCCATTCTGAGAGCAACCGGGTCACTTTACAGGAGAGATAGCTTTGGGAAAGGATGCTCAGGGGTTAAAACGGAATCCCATTCGCTATAACGTTACGGATCCTTCATTTCGCCTCTATCTGATGGAGGCCTCCGACTCGGCCGTCTTCCTCCTCAGCCTCTCTATGGAAATACGCCACCGCCTCTCCCCACAGCCCCCTGCGTCCTCAACAGATAAATGCAAGGGAGAGAGACTGAATGAGCCTCTAGAAATTATCCTTCATCCACGCCAGCAAACCAATTACCATGACTACGATAACCCCATTTTCCAGGAGTGGAATGTGGCACGGTGGATGCTATGCCTTTAAGAGGACGAAACGGGCCTATTAAAAGTCAGTCATAGTTACTTTTTTCACTTGTGAGATGCCATCTACCCCGCCGCATCACCCCCCACTTCCCCGACGCGCTTCCTCGGCACCCCTGCTCTTACGTCGCCTACCTTTCCACCCCCATAAAAACACATTAACAGCAGTCACACGCGCTGCGCCTGGTGTGAAAGTGACATTTTTCTAACAGCACTTCATTTACATTTTCCTACAGTATCTTTAACTGATAAATGTCATTTCTGTTCCTCCTGGCTATAACTCATGCTGTTCGGCGATGAGTAGCTCTTGTTGTGGTGCCAAACTTCTGCTGTAAGCTCACAGCTTTGATTTATTCCTCCTGCCTTGCTCTGACAAACTTCCTGATTTATGCTTTGTTTGGGAAGCTTTTCGATTTCTACCAGCGTAGGGAAGTCAGCCAGTGCTGCAGAAAGGTAAGAATTAACGCTAAGGTAGTCAGGGAGAGACATACTAAATCAAGTCCTAGCGCTGGTCTTTAAGGACGTGCCATAATCGAAGAAATTTATTTGATTAAATTCTCATTTCGGAAGTCGTTCGCACAACACGGCGAACTGTAAATTGCGATGATTTCCATCCGTAGGATATTAAAAATCTGATGGCGTAAAATAAATCAGTGAATCGCTTGTCGTAACATATATCCTCCTACACTGGCGGTTCTCAATTGGTTTGGCTTGAAGATTCAACTTTGCACTTCGGATATCAACTGCACATCCAATACAGTACTAACTGTACAAATTCATTTTATAAAAATCAAAACAGGATTCCTAAAATCAAGCATTGATTGACTGAAAATCGAGCATTGATTGAATTGTATTAATGTTTGACTTTAAGAACCTTTGTTTACTATATAAAAAAATTATATGCAAGTATAAATGGACAATATTTATAAAATATTAGCATAAATTGCATAGGGGAAACATGACAGCTGAAAACTGACAATTCTGTAAATGCGTAAACATCAACAGAAGTGTGATTTACATATCACACTAACACATGGAAGTAATAATGTATTTTGCTGTTGAATTTGAGAAATGGACAGCCAGATGTTGCCATCTGGTTAGTTTCTATGAATTTCCTGAGAAAAAAAAAAAAATAGCAATGATAATAAATTGTGTAGGCATATATATTTATTTTTGGTCACACTTTATTTTAAGGTCCAAATCTCGCTATTAACAAACCATTAACTACGACTTTTGTCTCCAACTTCTAATTTGCTGCTTATTAATAGTTAGTAAAGTAGTTGTTGAGTTTAAGTATTGGTTAGGATTAGGGATGTAGAATGTGCTTTATAAGTACTAATAAACAGCCACTATTTTAATAATAATTAAAATGCTAATAGGCAACTAGTTAATAGTGAGAATTAAAGTGTTACTTTTTTTTTTTCACTTACCATTTTCCCCCCTCTCTCGCTGTGGTCCATGACCTTATCATTACAGCTCTGTGACCCATTTTTTGGTTGTGACCCATCAGTCAGTACTGGTCTACACCTTTTCATAGCGTGTCCTTTGACAAATATATATATCACAACAATGAAAGCCTGAATATAAGCTAGAATAAAAACCCACTCATTTGTATGCCGCTTTATGTAAGCTTTTAAACATTAATGCTCTATGTTTTTATCATGTAATAAAAATGCCTTCAGCTATTTGTTCAAAGCATCGCAGCTTGAGTGAGCTCTCTTGGAGACCATCCCAACCATTTCTCTCACTACAGCAGCAATCCCGCTCATTCTCAAGGTTAAACGGGCCTAAGACGAACGGAAGGCTATGGGACCTTTGCCAGCCCCGGAGATAAATAACTCCAGTAGATATGTAACTCATTCATCTTCACCAGGTTTCACCGTAGTCTGTTTGTGTAGCTCTGTGGTGCTGATCTGCTTTGACTGGCATGATTCCAAAACTTCCCTGGTAAAAAGAATCAGTTCTGAGCACAAAAAAAGGCTCACTGCTGTTTCTACCCCCGTCTCTATAAACAGTTACAGCACTTGGCTCTTCACTCCAGATCTTTGTTTGCCTTGAGTGTATAACGCTTCACTCAACACGCACTCTATAGACCTAGCAGGAGTTTCCTCTAGCTCGGAGAAGGGTAAAAAGGACAAGGGTCTCCTAAAATGCAGGTCGAAACATCCGAAGTGAAAAATGGAGATTCAAATCCCCAAGGTCACTGAGAGTTGCAAGCATGCAGTTTTCCTGTAAAGTTCCAGTAAAGCTTTTTTGTCATTTTTTGTTTGATGTCGGTGAATTTAAAAAATGGAGAAAGCCAGGTGCTGTGACCAACCAACCCTTAAAAAACATACAATACAAACTGCTGCTGCTGCTGACATGAGGTTTATCTGTATATTTAGCAGTTTTGAGTCAGGAAAAACGTGTCCTTGTGTTTCGGTCTGACACTAACAAAAATATATCAGAGGGCAAAAAACCCTGAATATTAGGATATTCAAAGCAAATATCCTTGCAGAATTCTGACTGTAGAAAGAAAAAGAAAGAAAGAAAGAAAGATAGAAAGAAAGATGCTTTCATTATCGTCACTGCTGTCACTTCCTAATACAAGGACAACCCTAAAAATACAGGTAGCCTAACCAAAGATCTATGAAAAGGGATGAAACGAAAAGAGGAAAGTGTGTGCAGTGAGTCATGCCTTCCATTTGCACCATTCTGATCTAAATTCCCTCAGCGCAAAGCAAGAACAATGTCCAAGAGTGCAGCGGTGATGGACGTCTGCTGGATCCAACGCGCAGTGACAAGGCAGGAAAATGGAAAGGCGGCGCCATTAAGAATCTGCACACAAGTGGCAACTGCTGTGTTACGCTTTAATTGAGAGTGCTGCATTCACATAATGGCTAGAATAATACCAAGTATTGTCATTTAGAGACACTGAGAAAGTGACAATAGGAGAACAAGATATGAATTCAGACATCAGCAGGGAAGCAAACAAAAGGCTGTTGAGAAATAGTAAAGGAACCAAGCAAATTACATCAATATGAGAGATAAGTGGAAAAGCGGTTTAAATGCAAGAAGATTGAGGCTCAGAGAGGAAAACAAAATTCATCTGTCACGGTTTTAACACTGACGGAATAAGAAGAGAAGTCATAATATCTCTCGAACAAGAAAACAGCAAGTGGGAAAAAAATAAATAAAAATCAACCTTTTGTTAACTCAGTCCCAAATTAATAAATAATTTGCATACATTGAACAAGGTATATCAATGTCTTATGTTGTGTTGACATTTGTCTTTACAAATACATTTTTTATGCTATAAAAATTAAACACTGACGGACCACAGGAAAAACTGTGTAGCCCCTAAGAATGGGTAATGCAGGAAATTTAAAACTCTGGCTCCAATTCCATTATTATTATTACAAGGATTAGTATTATTATTAATTTTAATAATAATAACAATAATAATAATAAATGTTGGTAGTTTCTTTTTTCTTAAATAAAAGAAAAATGTAAATAAGACCTTTTCTTGATTCCCATTTCTGGTTGCATCACAGAAATCAGCTTTTTCTACTTTATCACGCACAGCCACTAGGTGTTAAAGATGAGCTCATAAAAACGGTTAGCAGCATTTGTTATAGATGATGCGCTGCCCCTTCAACCGTTTCTTTTGATTGCAGGCTTCAAATAAAAGGAATGTGAAATGAACATATTAATTTACACGGTGGAAAAGGCCCTTTAAAATGATAAACAGATTTGCTTTCCTTCAAAAAACATTTGACAAAACCATTAATGTTTTATGAGAATAACCTCCAGGAAACAAAAGGCCAGATGGTATCAGTACCCAGAATTTTTTAATATCTTTATAAATTTTTCAATGTGCAGTAGAAAGCTTTTTATAGAATTAAGATATGTGTGAAGCTCCAGGCACACAACGGGCGAAATGAAGACAAAGGTTCAAATTAAGCAAGGCTATCTTCTCCACGGCACACACATCAAATCAAGACGGTTCACATGGTGTCAGTGCCGTCAAGTACTCCTGGATTTGAACTGACACTTCCTGGGAGTTTTCATGATACTTGGCCGCTAACGCCATCAACTGCAATCCTTCCCTGACAATTAAGTGATTTAAACACCTCAGGGCTTGGGTTACTCTTGTTATAGACAGCTTAAAATCCTATAGTCAGACAGACAATCAAAATAAACGCGGCTGCTCTTGTTCCCGGTGGGCTGATGCCGGAACAATCTTTAGCCATAGCGCTGACATGACGAGACAGGGTTCCTCCTTGATCATCCGTCGGAGAGTTAACGCAGCTTCTTTTTAAGATGATATCATTTGTATTCGCCGCATCTCAACAGCATCAATTACGTTCTCAAATGCTGCAGTGTAGGTTTAGCCTGAGCTTTTACACTCCCAACTTAACTCATTATGGCTGTCAAATGTGGGAGAAGCTTATTAAATTAACAAGCCTTTCCACCCAGCAAAGTGATTTAGCTTGATTTACAGTTTGTCAGTGCTATAAACAAAAACACAAGCTAAATAGATGGGAGGAAAAAGTTAGGCACAGCTTTGAAAGGAATTGATTTGAGATTTCTATCCACCTCAAAATACTAAAAGCTATTTACTCTGACAGGGATCCAAAGTCAGGTGCAAATTTGACATCGCCAAAGAGATATTGTCATTTTCACTCAGAAAGATGGTGTGTTTAACTACACAAATATGCATCTGTGTGACAACAATGGAGCTTCTATTCTTTTGTAGAATAAATTTAAGCAAATGACAGCAAAGGCAACCTATGCAGCTTGTAACTTATATGATCTATGATAACTGATATGGTACCAAAAGTGTTGGGGAGTAACTAGTTACATGTAATTACAAAATAACTGTAACAGTAATCTGTAACTGAGAGAAAATGTGCAATTACATTACAGTTACTTATGAAAATGTTAATGATTACAAAGGGGATAACATCTGAATATTTTCACACAAATACAGATTTGATTTATTTCTTTCCCAAATCGCATTTACTGCTCTAAAATATGAGATTATGTTTTAGAAGTTTAGGATACAGAACAGGACTCATGCTTACTTGATAACTGTTTTATTTTCTATTTGGATTTATGTATGTTTTATTTTTTATTAAGGTTAACTGTTTGTCTTTTTTTTTCAAAACCATTGTTAGATGCCAGTGTTTCCTGTCATAGCTGCAAAGATTTGATTTCAAAAAGATTTTGATTTCATCTTAATTCAAGTGATGAAGGATTTTGAGAAGTCTGACAGTAATCAGTGCTGAGTGCTACTGTAAGGTTAACACTGCCTGTTTAAATGTTTCAAAATGATCAGTTGAAAACATTCATTACAAATTTAGAAAAGTAATCAAAGTAATCAAATGTCATCAGTTGCATTCAGGGCCTAAAACTAACTTTTTGCCACACCAGCCAATGGCCAGTGGCGTGATAAAATTTACCGGCCAAAAAAACCTTTTTACTGGCCATGAAACTATTTTTACAAAAACAGGCAGTTATTACTACTACAATGACTAAACATATTTACAATGTTTTTAATTTGTCCTGCTACTGGTGTCTCTATTAAATGCATTGTCCCTCAATTTTACCTATTAATTTTAGCCATTCAACATTACAGTATAATTTAAAGCCATTATTTTTAACATTTAATAGGCTCATTTAAATATATAACAACTTTTAATTTAAGTGATTTTAAAACAATCTTCACATAAACTATAAATTGTATATGCATAAACTATACAGATTAATCTTTATTCAAGCCACAAAAGTTAACCAGCGACTAAATTTTGTGTGTGTAACTGTGTGCGTTTTCGTCCGCTGAAGCGCTACTGGTGCGCTGGCTGAAGCGGCTCTGCGTATGCGTACACCCAAACGTGCAGCCTTTCAAACTATACTGTATACTGCACTGCACCGTTTCCTACGTGTCGCTATGTGTCGGGTTATGAAGAATAAATAAAAGTTAATCTTCCGAAATGAAGCAGCAAAATCTTGTCTAGAACCTTATCTAGGGACAAGCTGGCCATCACATTGCTCTGACCTTATCAGCCCGTTTGTATCCTATTATTTGATTCGCTCTTGTCGCTTATGACATAACAGCTAATCACGTTGACCTTGTCTTTGGAAGAGATAATTTTATTCGCTTATGTCAGAAACAGCTCTTTAAATCTCTTTAAAACTGTCTGTTGTTTTCACTACATTGCATTGTAATATTTCGCAAAAGTTGTACCCGCCAACTGCCGATTGACACTGTTACATGTACTCGCCAACGCAGATTTTTACTCGCATTTGGTGCCTGGCGAGTGTTAATTTTAGGCCCTGGTTGCATTACTTTAATAAAGAAATTGAAATAGTTAAACTACTCATTGCATAATAAAAAAGCTAACTTGTAATCTGTAACCTATTATACATTTCCAAAATAACCTTCCCAATACTGTGTGCGATTTAATACAAAACAAATCAGCAACAGGAAGGCCTGTAAGCAACAAGATATTACCTTTATGTAGTCTGTGGTCGTATGTGAAAGTAAAAGGTTTGCAAAGTTTCAAAGATCAAAGTGCACAACAAATGGAGTTATTGTCTCCCAAAAGAACGAACCGATTCTGAACTTTCAAAACCGCATAAAAGGGACACTTCATAGTTATAACACATATAACACATCCTCCATATTTCCATATGCATTCAACAGGTTGAAGGAACAGGTCACCTACACTGCAATTTCCTCACGGCAGTATGAGCACTTCCTCCCACTGCAGGATCGGTCCTCATGGACAGGAAGGAGAAGGGCGTGATGGCTCACGGGAGACTGAGGCAAGGGCAGAATGGACACCCACGGTGTTGTCGGGAGGGTTGCTGATGCTATCTTTCAAAACCGGTCAGCAGCTCCGGCTCTGAACAGAGGCGTTCGGGGAGCGGTAGAGAAAGATGGCCTCCCACATGATCAATTATCCCATCTTTTCACATTCGCACCAGCATCCTCCTGTCTCCAATGACCTTCCTCATCTCTCAGATCCAACTCGTCATATTTAGTCCATTATCTGGCTTTAGGCTGGTCTCAGTCACGGGCCTCACAGCAGGAAAGAAAACTTCTGTTATAGTCTGCTTAGACACCGGTAGGACCTTGAGAGACAAATTTACAGCTCTGACGCTACGGTTTCTACTAAAGAAGTGAGGTGTCAGTTGGCAAAGATACAGATTTACAAACATTTAAAGGGAGGCAGTGATTTTTTATCTTTAGATGTATTTGAAAACAAGGATGTTGTGCCAGCAGAAATGCAAAATGACTCCCACACGTTCGATTTTCAGATAAAAATAAATTAATGTCAATTCAGAAGTCTTCATCTAATGCATAGTAAAAGAGGTGATGGGAAAACTGATTAAAATTTTTAACTGTGCTTTAGAAAAGGTTTTGTCTCAATAAGAAAAAAAACTGAATCTGACTTCATGACTTGTAATTGTATTTACAGCATATCTATGAATGTGAGAACCTTAAAATCAGATTTCTGGATCTGTTTTCAAACACTGAAAAATTGATTCACTGTGTTTACTGTTCATGTTTTAAACATAATAGAGATGTTTAAGTATTAGTATACTAAATTTCAACCTACACACACCACACATATACTGTACATACTGTACACACAAGCCATGTTTTACGAGGTTTTTCACTAAATAAACACAATGACAGCAATTATATAATTTATATGCACATATATAAAAATACATAGTACTAAACAACAATATTTTTAACTACATTAAAAAAATTAAACATGCCACACTACAACTTCCATTAAAAATTAATGAATCAGTTCACTGAAATACACACTTCAAACTGATTCCTTGAAATGAATCGAACACTATTCTATCTTATAAGTTACAAGACAGGGAGTTATTCCAAAACTATTCTGTGGCCAAATAAAAAGTGTGTTAAATAAACACAATCTTCATGATTCATTTTATATTGTCAAAAAAGTGTGAATTGGTTTTTTATTGAAGGCTTCTGTGTTTCAAATCAATAGCTTGTCCTTCTTAGAATAATGTGATGTATCTACCACTCAAACATTCTTTTTACAAAGTGACTTTCAAAGAGAATGACAGCACTGAGCACATCGAACCACCTGTTTACCAGTAGATGGCTTAATGGCTTGTTGTAGAACCATGAAACTTCAATTACAGTTGGGCACTTTGGCTTGAAACCTGGAGAAGCCTTGTGAAGTTGTATGGACCTCCGTGAGATTCTGAGAGACAGATTTTCCAATTTTATGTTAGGGGAATAAGAGGTGTTACACTTTGGGATGTACATCACTGTCATTGAGAATGTGACCCACAACAAAATTGCTATTGATCTGGTGCTGCAATCATGTTAACAAGAGAACAGTCCTCGTAGGCCAATATGAAAGCAATCCAGGTGTATGTGTGCGCGTGTGGCTATCAGTCAACATGCACTCACTTGGCATTTACCATTAATGTCAAAATAACTGACTGAATTGTTTTGAAAATTAATAGGCACACTTTCAAGAGGAAGTTTTAAATGTACACTTTTTCCCTCTTTGGCCACCATCACTGTGCATTAGGCTGTCAAGAAACAATGGACTTTCTCCCATCTAAATAGTAATTACTTGCTCGCTCCCATCAACGCGGCCCATTCTGCAGCACTTTACTGAAATAATAATCGAGACGTGTTTTCAAAAAGCTGTGCACTAAGTATGACACGCTAAGCAGGTGGGTCTCAGCTGCTCGCCATTGCTTGACCATTTTTTTCCCTTCACATGGCGATTTGTTCAATAAATTGCTGCTTCAAGCCATTTCACGTCCTAACAGTAGGGCAATTAGACATGTGTGCACAAAACCTTCAAGTCTCATTAACATTAGCTGAGAACTGTAAAATGGAGGCTAATGGGAGAGGAATGAGCTGGACTCATGAAACGGCTCTAGCGTTGGAAGACATTACGGGTTCAGGGATAGCCTTAGCATGGGAGGCGATCGATCGAGCGCTTGAGCTGAAGTGACGGTATTGCTTAGGTTGCACGTCTCTGAACTGGTCTGAAAATGATAAATTTAAAGGCCTGCTTGGCAGGGTAATTAAAACGTTTAGACTAAACTGAGCCGTCGTTTTTCCTGGTAACCATTCGAGACAAAGTACCTCTGATAACCTTTGTTTTAAATACTTTGCTTGAGGGTTTGCTGGCAGTAAAACAGAAAGGTCCTATGAGGGTCTTTCTTTAACATACTATGAGTGACAAGCTTCTGTAGGCTAATTATGTGAGGATGTAAATGATATCGTACCCATCCATGAGTGTTGTTATTGCTAACTAAAATTACAACCTTTAGAAATTGTTTTTGTTAACTGCAATAAAGCTGAAAAGAAATAAAACAAATATCAGATGATAAACTTGAAAATGAGAAACTAAGTGATATAAAATAAGTATAAGTATTAAAACTAATTAAAACAAACTAAACAGAAATATACTTAAAAAAACTAAATAAAAATGACAAAAGCATACAAGTCATTTATATAAAGCATTATAAAGCTATTAATTCAAAATATTAAATGAATTATAATAGTATATAAATAATCTTAAAACAAGACTGTGTAAGTATTACTGCTCTTCATGTGCTTAACACTTAAATATACAATCACTAAAATCTTTGAATCAGAAACTTCTTATGAAATCAGCATGAAATAAAGTAGTGATACAGAATTTGGTTTAAAAAAAGTTATCAATCATATTGCAATCATTTTGACAAATACTACCATGTGATTTCAACTCCTATATAATAAAAGCCTTAATGCTGCTGATACTACGGCTAAAAAAAGATCAAGAGCATAAAACAGAAGCATAAAACAGAAGCTCTCAAGTCGAACAAGGGTGCATGAAACTACAAACTTGCGAGCAATGACTTTTGTCTTCAAATGAAGTCATGTTTCGCCCACACACCACCAGTAGTTCTTCTACTCTTTAAGGGTTCACACTAGTTCTCTTTAAAAGAACCAAACTCACAGCTCTCTCATTTGACCCAAAAGTTCTCTCACACATTGTACTTCAACTTTAAAGTGATTTTTGGTCCACTTTAGCTGTAATGGAGTCTCAGCACACTGTTCTCTCACATTTATTTTCTGAAACCCCAGTAATATTGAATACTCCTGTAATATGACACTGAATTATTATTATTGGACCTAGACCATTTCACATTCACAATGCACTTTATTAGTGAATCTCACCATGAATTTCAAGCAAACCAAAACAGAGCATCCATCAGCTTCACGTTTGCTTGGAGTATGTGTAGTACTTGACAAACTAGCACTGACCTTTCACTTTAAAACATACAGTGCATGCTGACTACCTATTTATTTTAAAACAAAATGCAGCCTTTAAATAATTTAACAATTTGCATGCCTAAATTATGCAGCCCTGAAAGGAAGCTGTTACAGTCTTAGCAGGGAAGTGAAGAAAAGCCAGGTATACACTAATTTACGGAATAATTATGCCATTACTAAGGTAAGTTAATTACTCTCCAATCAACCATGAATGACAATGCAACATTATATTAAGAGACCCCCATGTACCTTCATAAACAAGTGCTATTCTACCTGGATTTGCTTTCTACTTTAATTACAGCTTTGCTTATGAGAGGTCACGTTGTTGTGGTGCCAGTACACATAAAGCTCAAGGGTTAAATAAACAACAAGCACGACTAAATGAAAGCTCCTCTGGCCCACAAGTCTCATTCTCAAAGCCAGTGAATTT
The DNA here is from genome assembly GCF_012432095.1 of Onychostoma macrolepis. Classification (NCBI taxonomy): domain Eukaryota; kingdom Metazoa; phylum Chordata; class Actinopteri; order Cypriniformes; family Cyprinidae; genus Onychostoma; species Onychostoma macrolepis. Next base: position 14,857,922 of record NC_081175.1, read on the forward strand.
GACAGGGGTCAGATTAAACAAGCTTTAAATATCATCATCAGGCCTCTGGAGAGCCCTTTTCCCTTGCATTTATTTCAGGGCTACAGAATTCCCCGAGCACCGAGAGATGGATGCACATGAAATATTAATGGAGTAAGTAAGAATGCAAAGTGCATTGTCCTGAGACTTTAATTTTACATATCCTTACAGGGCAGTTCTTTCCTGCTGTGCTTGTTAAATGAAAGAATTATGAAGTCCAGCCTGGTACACAGAGCTTCGGCAGGGGAATTAGAGGTTCGCCGTCATGTGACATACAAAAGCGGCTGGAAGCAGGAATCTCATCCCAAAGAGACATGGCAAATGAGAGCCTTACTATGTAATCACACAAAACAATGTATCTTAAGTGCTGGTTCGGGGTTTTCTCAATTGTAGGCCTAAAGCTGTCCCACAACAGCAAAACAGGCCTGGAGGTAGGGTTGTATAAGATGCTGTATACTGGGTGCAGCTAGCAATACTGAAGATTCTGCTTTATCGTTTATAACACGTGATATAAGTGGTTTATAAGTGAAGTGACGTGTGGCGACCCATACTCGGAATCTGTGCTCTGCATTTAACCCATCTAAGTGCACACACACACACACACAGCAGTGAACACACACACAGAGCATCTCAGTCGTTGTATTGAAGGTGGAGAAAGCGCTGGTTATTCACTCCCCCCACCTACAATCCCTGCCGGACCAGAGACTCAAACCCGCAACCTTCGGGTTACAAGTCCGACTCTCTATCCATCCACGACTGCCCCTGATGATGATATGATGATGATGATTAATAATAACAACAACAACAACGAAGCAGAAAATAATAATGTTACACTGGAAGCCGGTTTTGCACTGATGCCAGTCTTTCCATTGCTTATAAACATTTTCTGTTGGTTTGTACACATTTAAAAAAATAAAATAAATAAATAAATAAAATTTTAAAAATCCAAAATTAAAAGCAGAAAACCACAACCAAAACAAAATGCAAAACAAAACAAATCATTATTTTTAATAATAATAATAATAATAATAAATAAATAATTATAATAATACCAAGCAGAAAATAATAAAGTTATAAGGGAAGCCAGTAGTGTTGTCACGGTACCAAAATTTCAGTATTCGTTACCTATACCAGTGAAAATCCACAGTTCTCGGTACCAATTTCGGTACCACATGCTAATTAAAAAACACACTATTTTTAATAATAAAGTCAAACAATAAAGTCATGCCATTCTTTATACTTACTTAAATTGTGTTTCAAGTTTTTCCGCAAGTAATAAAAGTATGAAAAACGGTAAACAGTAAAGTTTCACCCAAATTTAATTTGTCTTTTAATTAATTAAATGTAAACACATTTAATTTTTTTTTGGTAAATAAAGGGGATTTACTATTAAAATTAAAATATGTGAATACCTTTAAGTTTCTGTGTGTAGCTATATGATATGACGCTGGTTTTACTCAAATGAAACGGTAAAATGCTCGTGAAGTGACTCTCAGAGCAGTTCTGGAGATGTTGTTTATGTATTTATGTCCTCATTGAGACGGCAGATGCTGAAATCACCACGAGCGTCATGCGTGCTTCAGTGTATGTACTAAAAAAAAATTAATTAATTTAAAAAAAAAACCACGTCTCTGTCATTCATTCATTCACACAGAGATTCGCAGAACATGGGGGATTCATATCTGAATCAACTTTTGCGGCTTAATATTTACAGATACTAGTCCATGTCGTGATTTAATTTAAGTGTAATGACCTACTTCTGATTAATTCATCCAAACTTTGACAAATTCCGTGACATTCTGTGCTAAACTGTAAATTCCGTTTTCATAACTGGATTCCGCGATTCCGTCCGCGATCATAGGGCCGTACGCGTCAAGAACCGGGTTGACCGAGTACTCGGTACCACCGGTACTTAAAAAAAACCTGGTACCGTGACGTTTTAATTTTTTTAGTACCGACTTGGTACCGAAGTACCGGGTCTTTTGACAACAGCAGAAGCCGGTTTTGCACTGATGCCAGTTTTTCCATTTCTTATAAACATTTTCTGTTGGATTTTACATGTCAAGCAAAGCAAAACAAAACAGAACAAAACAAAAACAAACCCAAACTAAACAAACAATTGTTTTTGAAAAGATTGTCCCTAAATGTTCTTAAACCTAAAGGGATCCCTGGGTATTAAGACTTGTATGGCTTAATATAACATAAATGATGTCTCTTACTGAAAGATGTAGTAGAAAACTACTACTAAGCAGGTTATTTAGTTATTTTAAAAAACCACATCGTTTTATACATATTTTGAACTATGGGGGGCGCCATTATTCTGATGACGTAAAATGGTTGCACTCGGTGAGCTACTAGCGCTATCTGTTGCTATTTTTACCACAACACAACTCGAAATACACAACTCGGAAAATAAAATGCTGATATGATAACCACAGCTACTGAAAGAGCTTACAGGTGGCGATGGATATAAGTATAGGTTTAAACCAAATGCTGTACCATGGATTTTTCCCCACAAGGAAAGTAAACACCCCGGATCTAGAGGAAAATCCGCGCTGAGAAACTCCTCTAGCAGGCGCGCGTCATGATTAGTGTCGGCATGTTTACATCCTAACAGATGGCATCTAGCGTTTCTTGTCTCAGCCGTTTGTAAGCTCTTTCAGTAGCTGTGGTCTACTAAACGACTCAAAGGCATCAGAGCTAAAGTGGAGAGAACAAAGAAGCGGGTCTTTAGGAAGTTTTATTTGTCCACAGGCATCTTCCCATTCTTTTCTCCTCATCTTATCGCTAGGAAAGCAGTGAAGTCTTACATCGCTTCTCTTGTCGCCCTTCGACTGGAAATTACAACCAAAAGCCACACAATGCGGTATCGTATCAGTATTTTATTTTCTGAGTTGTGTATTCTGAGTTGTGTTGCAGTAAAAAACCAAAGACTATAGAAATAAGTGCCAGTAGCTCACCGAGTGCAACCATTTGACGTCATCGACGCAGAATGTACTGTGCACATAAAATAATGGCGCCCCCCATAGTCCAAAAATGATGTCGATTTTTTTTAAATAACATACATTTTCATTGTTTTTTTTACTACATATTTAAATAACAGACAGCATTTACGTTATATTAAGCTACACATGTCTTAATACCCGGGGATCCCTTTTAAGAATTCCAAGACTACCACTTCAGTCGTTCGAATTGAGATTTATCAGTCTTTGTAAATTGGTATTATATGATTGGTTTTGAATCATGGGATTTTCTGCTTGAATAAAAGCATATCCTCTAAACAAATACGGTGGCTGACAAGCTTCCAGGAAATCAGTAATATTATTGACCTCTAAGAACAAGTTGCAGTGTTTCCGTTTCAGCAAAGCATAATAACAGTGTCTCTTTTAGAAAAAAATCGAAACTTAAATATATCACTGGGCAGTGAAACTGTGCCAAAATGGCTGCAGTTCATAGACGCTCAAAGCAGGAGGTCACCTCCGAATGCTGAAGAGTTTAATTTACACACTCTACTTTTCCAATTTGCCCTTTGCCCTAACTATGAATGTCTTTGTGACAGCAACTAGCCAGACTGCAGTGTGAGAGCTCTGGAACTGAAAGCTGTATCCATCCCTTGCAGAGCATGTCAAGACACCAGTGATTTAGCTTTATTCTGTCTGAGGGGACGGAGGGAAGCTAATGATGGATGTGTAAAAGTAACATTAGTAATGAAACATGCAATCACAAACACTCTATATTAGAAGGACATACAGATGGCGGCTCAAAGGGGGAGGGCCTGCATCACGGATTAGCTGAACGCTGCACATCTGTCAGTCTACAGCAGTCACAGTGGGACCCACATTACCGCATCTCCTCTATTAGCCTTCCTAGCTAAAAAGGAGCAGGCCTGGGCTGGCTGCGGAGCTGAGATCAGGCCCACTGGGTGTAGGGTACAGATGATTCATCAAGTCCTGCTTCATATAGAGGAATTCAATCAAGGGACAAGCAAGGGTAGAGCCAACGCTTGGCCTTTTAATAGTAACAAATATTTCAAAATGCGTTTGCAAGCCTGGGCGCAGCACAATACAAATTGTTTGCCTGACATAACTGCGCCAAGTTGACTTATCACAGCACAAGCAGACTGAAACAAACTGAAAATTGCTAAGGCAGGTTTTTGAACTTTTACTTTAAAAAAAATTATTTGTAGAATTAGTTCAGCCCTTATTCTATTCAAGAACGATCTCTTCTACAAAGTTAATCCAGGCCTATAGGTTTCATCATTGGAGCTTTTCCAGGCTTTTGTCCTAAAATATTTTAACAATACAGTGCATACTGTACAAGGAGAGCAGAAGAGCTGACAGCTAGGCATATGGGCAACAATAGGGACACTCAAAGAAATTTTAGACACACACATACTTATAAAAAAACAGAAAGTTTAGGGGCTCCGTAATTAGGTGGGTCATGGCTTGCAGTGAAATGAATGTCATAGCTAATTTTGTCATCTGTCTTAATATTTCCCATGGAAATTAATAAAAATAAATAAATACATAAATAAATAAAACAGACTAGGCCACATTCTCAACTCGGCAGCAAGGACACTGCAGCTTTCCAAACAAATTCTGTGTTTGCAAATTATCAGCTTCTTTGCAATCCACTTCTCGGCCATCTTGGCAAGTTAATTCATAATCTCTAAAAGGAGGGGGAAATAAAAACAGCAAGGGAAGAAAGAGGCACATTGCAACAAAATCTCTCTGACAGCAACAAATCAGAATGCTGACACGAAGAAGTCTGCACCACAAGTATGCATCCCTGTTTCTAACATTAGACATAAAACGCATGCAAAGCTGTTAGATCATCGCCACTGAGCACCAAGCACACTGAATCAAAACCTCAGTCTACCCACAAATGTGTGATGCTCCTAACTCTCAGGAAAAAATGAACACTTAACCACATTTTAGACCATTCCTTTGCATTGTTATGGGTTGTTTAAAGTCCCATAAATACTTCAATGAATTTAATAAAGCTCTTTGAGAGCTTTAGTTGCTTTAGGTTTTGCCATTGTTAAATTTTTAATAAATCTCGAATCCCATTCTGTAAGAAGCAACAATTGAGGCTAGCATCAATCAAACAGCACAATCTCCATCAGGCTGTCAGAGTATAGGGCTGGATGACAGCCGATATGGTTTCCCTAAGCTGTCTCTTAGGTATAGTGATTCATTCGTTTTCTTGATAAATTGATTAAAAACTCAGCCAATGCAACTGTATTGATCGTCGAACTGACTTTTAAATAACGAATCATTTGTATTGACCAATAATTGACCGATGATATGCACATTTAAACATTTAAATAAACGGATATAAAATTAATTTTTTCAATGATGTCAATCTCAAAATGAAGCAGGCATTTTAGCTGCGGTAATCGAGACCCCTGCAGCTCCATCAGAAGAGCCCTGACTCATTCACTGTTTTTTTAAAAGTAATTAAGCATTTTAATTCAGTTATTGATCAACACTAGTGATTCATTATTTTGCGGTTAGGGTATATATAAATTACATTAAAAAAAAATTTTTTTTTTAAACTGAAAACAGTTAGGGTAAACGTACCTATTAAGCTCACCAAAATCTACATTGAGTAATTTTTAGCGCACAAGATATTGGTTTCAGTACAAGAAGTTATGTTAAAATAAAATATTAATCTCTCACACAAAAATATTTCATTTTATTTTAAAATGACAAAAGCATTTCAACTAAGATGTACATCATTAAATGCAAAACATCTGACATTTTTGGACCCTTTAAGCACACCCCTGTTCCCATTAAGTTCACATCATGTTTTATTAAAAATTCTTGTTTATTTTAAACTACCTTTTTAAAGAATAATACTAAAAAAATACTAAAACACTAAAATCAAGCAACAAGGCATTCAATTTGATCAATTATATATTCATAATGAAGTGTCATTTAAGCAACATCTAGACTAGTGCACATTCAGCTAAGTAGTACATATTCAAAAAACAAAAAAATTTACAAAGTAGGTAAGTGTATGAAGCCTAGTGTTTTAAAAATCTGTTCACATTTTAAAAGTCGTGTAGTGTATTCTAGCCTTGAGTTGCTTTTTTCCTGGACAGATACGACAGGTTTCTGATGGCTCCTTATTTGAATGGATGTCATGCCTCTTTCATCTTTGGCCATAAACTATAGTTATGTATCGATTTTGTCATCTTAAAGCTATTAAAATAAGTTATTAATCATTTTACAAAGATCAACTTAAAGTGACGACCATCAGTTAATATTTAAAGTCTGTTTATGAAGTATTTACAGAAGTTTAATGTGAAAGAGCTTAAAGAGAGCACACTGAGGTTAATTGGAGCAGCGGCAATTTTTTATAAATTTCACGTAATATTTATTAAAATTACAAGATTTTGCTAAATAAATAATCTAGGTCATATATTAAGTGCACACATATTTTAATATGAACAACTATTATTAACAATATCTATGAAATTATACTTTTCCTTATTGATGACACACTGAAGCTGTGTGATTTTCATAGTAGTGCACCCTTTAAGCTCACCTTAAAATAATACGAAATCTTTAAAAATAAAAGCTGTGTAAAACCACAGACCAGCAATAAACTGTAAATTTATAATATTATGGATGTAAAAGTACAAGCCAGTAATGCCCGTGAAGTAATATATTAGCGTAGCACACAATCTTATACAGCTAGTCAGCTAACTGTGTTCTGTAGCATCTGCGCTATGTTGCTAAAACTATCTTTTGGATCTAATGTAATTATTTCCCACATCCAAGTTCCAGGTTATAATATGAAAAAGTCTGAACATTAATCTCTTAATTTCAGTAATTAATTAATACAGTAAGTAGTGAAACTTAGCCAAAATAAAGGCTTAAACATTAAAAAAATTTTTTTTAAAAAGTGCACATTTAAGGGGCTCCTCTTTTGGTGAAAGTTTTCCGACAGCTTTCAAAATGGCCACCGGACAGTGTGAACACATGGAGACCCATATCTCAGCGTGCAATGATCTGATTGACTGATTGAAATTACAGGAGGTATGTAGTAACAAACACATCAATTGGTTAAGACATCAAAGTAGGAAAATAAATTATTTTTTCTTTTTATAATCCGAGCTCAAAAATGGAAGTGTGCTTAATGGGTACGTGAGCTTAATATGTTTACCCTATTTTAAATGGTAATACAATTTCACATTATTACTGCTTTACTTCTCAAATGTTTGATAAATTGTTCTAGACAAAATCCTCCATATAGTTTATCTACTTGCCAAACCCAGTGTATTGATGGATGAAGTATGATGCCATCCCATGTTGTCATGATGCGTCACTGTTAATATGGGGCACAGTGGAGAGACAATGTCATATTCATGGTCTTCCTTCCTCTTCTGACCCCCATACTCATTAGCACGGACCTGGCATGAATGGTGCATTATCTGGCGTCTGGTGAGTGAGACCGTCCCTCTGGCCACCTCGTAATTAATTCACCATTCTATAGTGTACACACATTCTGTGGCAACTCCCCGCATGTTTCGCTCTCGCATTGTTCCATAAAATCCAATGTCTGCTCTCAAGGCTTACGCCCCTCTCCTACTCTCAAAGGAGCAGGGTCACTGAAGCAGGTAGTGTTGCCATGGAGACAACTTTCTAGTTTATTTCAAGCACCCAGGTGAAGTTGTAACCTTGACCCATGTTATTATCAATAAGAATTATTGTAAACCGTCACACTCTTAAATCGTGCAGCCGCGGTTCGGTTCCAGAGAATGAAAACGTCGAGAGAGAGAGAGAGAGAGAGAGAGAGGGGAGAGGGGGAACAGTGGGCCTTTCATTAAACAGAGAATGAGTCAGGGCTCTTCTGACGGAGCTGCAGGGGTCTCGATTGCCGCAGCTAAAGCAATGCCTTCGTCCTGTTTGCTTTGCAAGGCCACTCGCCACAGTGAAAAACTTCGCTTTGTGCCCTGACCTCCTGCACACCGCTGCCACTCTCTCCCGTATTGTCATAGCCCATCCTTTGGATCTCGATTCACGTAGGCAAACAAAGCCAGGATAACAAGCTTGATAAATGCTGACTGTATCTCAAGGTCTAGAACGTGGATTCTGCCGTGAGGTATTTGAAGGAAGCATGCGCCCACACAGAATCATGCTGGGGGTCACGAAAGGTGCGCTTCAATTCAGCTTCTGAAAGCTTTGGATGGCTTTCTAAAGGACAAAACTCTGCGGATTCCACATTTAAGAATTTGTATGAAGTTCTGTTTTTAAGTATCATTTTACTCTAAAACGCACTTTAAATTCTTATATAGTATGCAATATAAATATATAGTATGTTCAGTCTTTATTTTATTGTGAAAGAACAAAAAAGTATTTCCAAGTGTTAAAACAAAGTCAACCAGACATTCAGCACAGAAAAATTAATACAAACAGAATAGTATTTAAAAGCAGAAGTGACATTCATAAAAGCACTTGCAATCATTCTATTAGATATCTGTTAAAGCTGATTAAATCATTTACAGCCACTTTGCTGTAAATTTGCCATTTTGCAAAAGGCTAGTAACAATTCTTTTCCTCATATTAAAATATAGTATGTTAACACATATAGTTTGTCTTGTGTACTCTTGAAACAATATTTACAGACTGGCCAGACAAGTGCTTTTTTTTTTTTATTACATCAATATCATTAATTTGTCTTTCATTTGTAAATTACCAACTGAAAGCACTGGGTCCAGTGTTTCCCCTACCATTATTTTAGGGGGGCGGCCTTCTGTCTCTACGTTACATGGTCGCGCTCTCTGTATCTGAGTTCCGCCCCGGTTCGCACACACACACACACACACACACAAACGTAAGCGCACACAGAAGTGAGCACACTCCCACTTCTATTTGTAAATATTAAGCAGCAAAACGACTATTTAAATATGACTTCTGCCTGTCTCTGTGTTAATGTATGGCGCAGACGCGCGGGTTTGTTCACTACTCATACAGAAGCCCCGCGTGACACTTGCGGCGATATTAACATCTGCCGCCTCACTAAATGAGAACATAAATACACAAACAATATCTCCAGAACTGCTCTGAGAGTCACTTCATGAGCATTTGACCGTTTAATTTGATATACATATACACACAGAAATGTAAAGGTATTCACGGCAACCCGTCAAAATAAAAGTTCGGTTTCACTTGAAGACATTGGGCAGAACGTAATAGACTACTACTATTAAAACCTTATCTTTAAGGAATAATCACACAATGTCTTCAATGTTATTATCAATATTAGATCCCCTTTAGTTTCCAAAAAATAAGATTTGTTTAATTTGTATTCATTAAAATATAAATTAAAGGAATGTTTTTATGTCGGGAAAAAAAACGGAACACCCCGTAAAAACATAAACATAGGGGAAACACTGGGGTCTCTTGTGGTATTTTGTCCAGATTGTGCTAAACACAGCTGAAAGATGTGCGCATGCAGTCAGTGATGGCTTACAGGGCCGGAAGGATTAAACGCAGAATTGTGGCTTCCTTTAAGAGCGACAAGGCAATCTCCCTCTGACGCAGCAGTTACTGAAGGGAGGCAACAGCTGGTGTTGCATAACGCCACTGATTTGCGTTCAGTATAAGCTCACAAGAAAGTAAATCAAGTGCTGCTGTTCTTTGAGCCTATATGGCTGTGCCTCTCAGCCCATAATTGTGGGTGTTCAAGGATTGGCTTGAATATCTTTGGCGGTAATCCTATCTTTGCACATCCGTGACTTCAGAGCTCTCTGGGGCGAATGTGGAGTATCGCTAATTCAAGCAGAAGCTTCCTTCCCTCCTCCCTATTCTCTTCGAGTATTGATGCCAATGGCAGCCTACCGTGGTCAAGCTTGAAAACCCGAGTACTGCTGCTCGAGGAGGATGAGGTGACGAATTTTCTCAGTTTGCTTTCAGACCATCTTGCTAGAAAAGGTACAGCGAGCCTACAGACAGCTGAAGGCCTCGGCTTTGGCAACGGTTTTGATGAAATTGTAATGCTGACATGAACAGTGCACTTTAAAATATGTAAATAAAAACACTATTATTGGTGTACATTTTACAAGAAAATATGATTTTTACTTGTCATTTCTAACCATTTCTGGGTGAAAATATTAAAAAATTACTAATCATACTTTGGGTAATGGTAATTAATTCTTTGAAATTAGCCCAATAATTTACATAATAAAGGTAGTGCAATTTTGACTTCTGCTAAGGAAGCCCAAAAATGAACATAACTTGTACTGAACTCTATATATTCCTTTAGTTTCAGCTACAGCGGCTACAGTATACCAATGGATATTTAATTGCTTGCAGTTTGGAGAAAAAAAAAAAAAAAGAAAGAAAAGAAGGAGAATAAGGGGGAAAATAGCTACACTGAAGGGAAGCTAATTTTGACTTGTTAATGCACCCCTTCATCGTCCGAGCATGGGCTTTTTGTGTCAGCAATACATGCCTGAATTATAGATTTCTTGCAAATTAAAACTGCAGGCAGATTGTGTGCTACAGTCCACTGACAAAACTGAAACCCTGGAAGTTGATGCTTGGCGCTTTGCAGATTTGAAGATCAGTCATTCCATTGTACCTCCCTGGACCAGTGGGAAGCATACAGATGGGAGGATTTTTTTTTTTCCTCAAGCAATTTCAGTCCCATTTCCATCCCAAAGCAGCATATTTCTGTGTTCCTAAAGGAACCGCTTCCAAAAAACAACTGTGCTGTAGTAACGAAGACTAAAGCTCTAATTACATTTTTGGGCTTGCTTAGCAGAAGTCATAATTATACTACCTTTATTATGCAAATTAATGGGCTGATTTCAAAAAATTAATTACCCTTGTCCAAAGTTTGATTAGTAAATGGCTGTTTTCTGGTTCCAGCATTTTTTGTTGCTTAGTTTGTACAGTTGGAGCATTTCAGACTGAAGACTGTGAGAGGAAACCCCTGCAAAACGACTCTGATTGCTTTCATTTTGATTATCAATACATGGCACTTCTTAAGTGGCAAGATCATTTCTACAACTCCATACTTGTGCGGTTGGAAATGAATAAATAAACAAAATTAAATTAAATGCTGCAACCCTTTTCTTAGCACATGAGTGCCTTTAATTGGAGTCATTTGCATCGCTCATCTGATAGGACTAACTTAATTTGAAAGTCTCTGTTGCTTTTAACCTCCATAGAGCTGAAGGAAATCAGTGAAGTGAAGTGATGCAGCTTTAAGACAAAGACTCAACTCAACACTTCCTTCTTATACAGAAGGAGTCCACACAAAAGACCAGCAAATGAAATGCAAGAGCAGAGCAGGCCACAATGGGCTGTCTGAATGGGCTGAAATGAGTTAGCCGAACATAAAGAAGACGATGAATAAGGACGGACCGCAAGACCCGGTGGATTAGTGGCCAGTGGAGGTGGAGGACGATTCTGGAACCTGAATGAGAACTCTCAGGCCAATCAAACTCAATCAAACCAAACTCTTAACCTCTGCCGGCGAATGACCTCGAACGTTGAGGCGCCTCTTCTCCTTGTGCTCATAATCATGACTTAAGGACTCCAGAGATAATCACATGTGTGGCTTTTGTGGAAGGAACATATTCAGACTCCGGGAGAAGTCAATATTCGTTCTTTAGATAGGGCAAACTATATCAACTCACCAAATTGTTAGCATAAAACCATGAAAGATAGCACACGTACGCAGCTGAGACATCAGCTAGAATATCACCTAGTCATTTATGACTTTATCTGGCTTTTGTCATCTAGATTTTCCTCTTTCAGGTGTCATCACACCATTTGTGTGCTATCTGGGAATTGCACATGTAAATGCCTGTGGTGACTATTTTCTGTAAAGGCATAGGTAGGCCGTTCTTTTACCATCTGAGGATGTATGACATTATGAAGCTGTGCCAAACACTTAAGCACATGATAAGCACATCAAGAATGACATTCTGAAGTTGTGACAAACACTTAAAGAAATGTCAAGCGCTTCAGGAGCAGAGCGATAGGGTACCACGACAATCCTCTGACCATGCTGAGAGCCAGCTTGAAAATATAAGCGGCCTTCTTTTCCACACATTCAAATTTAACCGTTACGTATATGAGATGACAGATTGCGCATTTGTCGCTTTCACTGACATACCGTAGCTTTTATCTGATGGCGACAAAAAAGGAGAGTGAAAAGAAAAACACTAGGACAGCATAAGCAAATTACTGCGAGGCTTATATCTTCGCTAAGCTCATTTTCCACTGAAATGCTCTTCCAATATCACAGATAAGGCTTGGAAAACATTCCAAGCTCGACATCTTGTTCTCCGACAGGGCGGATCACAGCCGAGTTCCCCGTGCGCAGATAAGAGGGGGTTAAAGCAGAAATAAAGCCCACGCCAATCCCTCAGCCTCCCAGCGCGGATGTTGGGTGCGCCAGACGGGAGAGCCGGATACCCAGAAGGCTTCGTTGGCGGTGTTCAGCCGCAGAATCGCTGTAAGTGCCTTGTTAAATGCCGAAACCTGGAAATCACAATCACGGTAATGAGTGAGAATGCCAGACGTCACGATGCACTCGATCCAGCGGGTCTCCGAAACCGGCCCCTGGCTCCTCGGCCACAGCGCCTGGCTTTCATCTCCAACGACACAATATTACAATTAGCATGCTGATTAGCACCTGCCCAGACTCACTGGGAATGACAGGGGGCTAATGACAAAGTGGGCCAGTGTTGTATGTCATGTTCATTGGTAAATATCAACCACTTGGTATTCAGCGTGCCCGCATACGTGCCCTCTTCAGCAAAAAGGAATTGTTTAGTTGAAAGCAAGACAGAGGGAGACAGCGGTCACCGGCGCGTCTCATTATTTCCATCCATGTCTGAAAATCAGAGCTGCAAACAACAGAGTAACAAAGCCTTTAATTGTCCACAACCTTTATTTAATGAGCAGCTTTTCGAGACAAAATGGCCTGTCTGTAATGCTTTATCACTGATGACGCAACTTGCTTTTCATGCGAGACGAGACTCTGAAAATATCTACAGTAACAACAACAGGAATATTTGATGAGATGAAAAGCGAACTGTCAGCGGGATGCAGTTAAAAGGGGATTCCAACCTTGTGAAGTTACTTCATTTCCTACAGTATGTTGAGTCTATTTTTTATTTTTTTAATCACAGCATTGTTTTCATCACCTCACTTCCTGTTCCCAGTGAATCAATATGCGGTCAATCTCTAGGCAAGGAGAACACATCGATTTGGTTCTTAAGGCTGTACAACCTTTAATCTCCTGAAACGTTGCCGATCCCCCAAATGCTTTGAGGGCACTTTATGCTGGACTGTGCAAAAGCTAAACTGGGCAGGAAATCTATCCACAATCAACAACCCAGCCTCTTATGGCTAACCTAAGGGCTAAAGGTGGAGCGTGTTTTGGCTCTGTTGAGGCAAACTGTAAGCTGAGATTTAACTCTTTATTGATCCCCAGCAGGAAATTTCTGGTAATTTCCCTGCATTTATATGGAGCTGTGTCTTTCTTATTGGTCATTTCATGCGCGTTTCAGTTGCTTAACATAAAACAGTGTCACTAAAACAAAATCTAGTGTGAATAGTAGTGTGTATCACTTGAAAATTGTGTTAGTCGCAACTCTGATTTGCTGTGAATACATTTGGAATGTATTCTACCATGCCTCTCTCTGATTGCGAGCAGGAAGGTAATTATTTCTGTGAAAGAACAGGATGATGATATTTGGTAATAGGTTCTTCATGAAGGTTTTTGTGGCAGGCATTGTGAGATGCCAAGGCCATGTTAATGAATATGAACACTGTCCGCTGTTTGATAAAGTTTGAAATTAATTAGCGGCTGCTAAACAACTAAACTCATCGGCCACTGTTTTTATAAGACAATACCCCTGAGTGTTTGGAGAATAATCCAGAAGTTTTAGCTGCTCTCCATTATTGATGATACAAGCTTAGGTTAGTTCTTGTGCTCTATGCATACCACTGAATTTAACAGCACAATGAGCCCCATTATATCCTGTTTTATACTAAACCCTGATCAGGCTTTTGAGTCTGATGAGAGAAACCAAAACAACTTCACATTTAAAATTAGCAAATCACAACAATTTTGCAGCATATGCCTTGAGAATGAGTAAACAGGTTACAATGGGAGTTTAAATGTGTCTATTAGGCAGATGTGTGGTTTTCAGCTATTGAAATGATTCACATTTTCAACATTATTACCAGGCCTTGGTAATCCAAAGAGAAAGATCAGACAGATCATTTTGTCATAAATGAATTAAAAAAAATAACTCACTATGCATTTTCAAAATCGACAAATGGGTGGCCGGCGCTATTCGGTCTTAACTGGAAGCCCTGTATACTGTAATTAGGCAAGTTTTGGGATTGGCTGACCCCAACTGGAGCACTGACATTAGACACCAGATAGCTAGAGTGCAATGAAATGAAAAAGACTGCTTTTTTTTTTAAGCAGGACCTTTTTGAATTTGACAACCTATCTTTAAACCACATGATTTAAGTCATGCAAGTCTTAGACACAAAAGATGATATTTTGAAGAACGTTTCAACTGTCACAGTGGGTTTGAACCCTGCTGACTTTCACTTTATGGAGGAAAAAAATTTTTTTTTCACAATATCTTCTTTTGTGTTCCTCAGAAATAAATCATACAGGTTTGGAAATGTAAATGACAGAATTTTCATTTTTGAAAGTACACAAAAAGCAGTAATGTTTCTCAGTTCATTTTGAGGTGGACATGATGAAAGTAATAATGGTCTCATCACTTTTCATTCAGACTGCAAGCTGAAAAGTAAAGCATACTTCTTGTGCTGTGATTTAAGAGTGGTACAGGGGATACTGACAATATTTTAGAGCCTTTTCTTTCTATATAATGCAGATGTTCAAGAACTGTTAATAAACCTGAACACCACGAAAACTGTTTGCTTCCAGTCATTTCTGTTTAAAATATAAATTAACTGGTTTTGAATAATTTCGATCCTTAACCCTACATATAATCAACTCATTACACAGAAATACTCACAAATCTGTAATAAAACTTCAATGGATCTACGGAGGTTAATTTCCAACTTTCTAGACACTTGTTCTTCCCTCTTGCCATCTGCTGAGAACTCATAAGTAAGTGGGTGCATTATTTAGCAATTAACGAAAAGTACAATAAGTGGGTGATTTTAATGATCTATAAACTCCTGTTTTGCTGGAAATTATATTACTGGGTTTGTTTGAGGGTTACGAGGGTTTACTGGCTGGCACAAGACAAAAGCACATTTATTTGGTCTGCCGGAACAAGAGCTGATGCAGAACTTACATTATACAGCACAAAAAAAATTGTGCGTGTAACAAAACTCAAACAGAGTCAGGATAGTAGAAAGTATCCACCTACACCACATCCAGTGCACTATCGCTTCCCATTAGCAACTACATGCACGCCCCGCTCTTAGCACTTTATCATGGTCCTTAAATAGGGCTGTGGAATTATAAAGGAAGTCATTAGATTTAATTAGACCAATTAGATCCAAATTGGAACAGAATGATGCGGGTGCATGCCACCAAACAACATGGCACTGATACAGTGAATCCTAATTGAAGTGCAGACTAGACAGAGGAAGGGATAAAAGAAAAACAACAACAGGCACATTTATGAATAAAATGTAGCCTTAAATACAATGGATACCCCACTCCCTACCCATACATGCATGCATGCATCGAGCTTACAGAGAATTGGGGACCACACTGCCTTTTTTGTGATTGGCAGTGTTTAGAAGAAAATTACAGGCCTCCCTCCCCACAGGTTCAGCTGATTATTCTCAAAAGACAAGCCGAGCTGCACCATAATCTCCGTGTTTCCATGGGGTCCTGATTGTAGCACAGCCCTGGAAGTTTGATAGAGCAAACTTCAAAGGAACAAGCAAGGTAAGGTGCCTGCTCTCTTGGGATTGCGGTTGTGCAGGCGAGGGTATCGAAGCATGAATTATCTATTAGTGTGACTGATATTACAGCAGGGGCCCTATTTTGAGACTGAAATAGACATATATATCATGAACTTGTGGCTGCATGGCATTCGCGCTGCAACTAAAGGGTGATAATCATTAGACCACCATTATTAGGCCAGATCCGATGAGCCATGAATGCACATAAATGGTACATATGTCAAATAACACAACACAATTGAAATTACATTTATATCTACAAAAATCCACACGAAAACAGGAAATAGCAGTCTGTTCATGGTGGAAAAGTGCTAGCAAATCCCTTAGCTGATAAAAAATTAACGTTGAACTACATATAAGTCTTTACCCTTCCATGAAAATCAGCACGAAGACAAAACTGCTAATTGAGTGAGCTTTTTTTAGACAAATTTCAAAGAAATGTGCGATGAATCTCAAGGATCTGTAATAATATTCAATGCGCACAGGCTCAGCATTTGGCAGACGGTTGTGGTTGAAGAGAAGGTACTAGATGATCCAAGAAAAACATTGTTGTGAAAGGGGCTGGGGGACTCAACAACATACACAAGGCCAAACACTTAACAGCCACAATTTGTGGAACACAATAACGAGCGCAACACATCACTTATACGCTATCATTTTCAAGCTGTGAAACGAGACCCTGGAGAATTAAAATATGGCATTTGTATGGAGATCGTATTTTTGTCATCATTTACCACTTGCTTCTTGGACAACAATCCCAGCTGCTATGGAATACCACTGGGAAATGAAGCCAAATACTCCAACATCTATTCAAACTTTCTATTCATCTTTTTCCCCTCCACCTGTATCTGCTTTATGTTCATCTGACACAAATTTCACATGCTTCTATATGCCCTGAACCGTAATTCTCCAATGCTATAACGAGTTCCTCTTTTCTCGACCCAGAAAGGATTGCTGGCCATCCTATCTGTGCCTTCTGTCTTGTTACTGTTCAGGGGTGACTGTCTGACCTGAAGGAAAAAAGAAAAAAGAAAAAAAAAAGCCAGATGGCTTCTTTAACTGAGCTCTTGTCTGGAACCCAAATATGTCTGTTGTCAGCACAGTAGGGGAACAAAAGAAGAACCCTCAGATAACAGGATTAACAAATCCAGATTGGGAAGATTTTGTCTACATGGCATAAGCACACAAGAAAAGGGTTGCTAGTCCATTGCATGAGCCTTTAAGACCCTAAGGCAAGCTAATATCCTTTATTTCATCACACTTATCACTAAATCTCATCGAGTATTTAAGGATCCACAAATTAGTGGATTAGACATCCTAGCAAAAAAGATGATTACACAAATTTTCATTCATGTAAAGTAACATTGGTGAGTGTTAATTTGAAAGTCCAGTTAACGCAGCGCTTTAAAGTTACGCAAAATAGAGAGATATTTTAGGCTGTAAAGAGATCATTCAGAAATTTGGGGTTGGTAAGATTTTCTTTTAAATGTTTTCAAGGACATTTCTTATGCCCACCAAGACTGTATTTATTTTTAGTGACAGTAAAGACAGTAACAATGCAACATATTATTGCTATTTAAAATGTCTGCTTTATATTTCAATATTTTAAAACAATCTCAACAGCACAAATAAATTAATGTTCACCTTTTATTTGTATTTAGCCTTCATACAATTGAAGTCAAATAAACATCTCAGACTCACCTTATTAATATTAATATTAATATCTTTAACTTCAAACTAGGCTAACATACACTACCAGTCAAAGATTTTTGAACAGTAAGATTTTAGTTTTTTAAATAATTATCTTCTGCTCACCAAGCCTGCATTTATTTGATCCAAAATACAGCAAAAACAGTAACATTTTGAAATATTTACCATTTAAAATAACTGTTTTATATTTGAAAATTTTTTTAAATACGAGTTATTCCTGTGATTTCAAAGCTGAATTTTTAGCATCATTTCTCCAGTCACATGATCCTTCAGAAATCATTTGCTCCTGAAAACAGCGGAGTAGAATCTGATTCTCTGCCAGTAGGAGGCGCTTTGAGAGCGGTAGAACTAGCAGTTTCCCTGTTATGGCTGTAATCTAAGCAGCTCTGCTCATGAACTCATGAACATTCATATAAATCACCCGCTTTTTGAAACGTGCAGTGCTCATGTTTATTCAACGAAGTCAAACGCCACAAATAAACCAACGTATGGGAAACACTGGTAATGTATATCGAAATATCGGAAATGTGTTTAAAAATCATATCAACGTTATTGAAAAAAAATTATATCGCGATACATATTGATATTGAATTATTGTCCAACCCTACTTTGGTAACTAAACAGTTGGTGGTAGCTGTTGATTTCCACAGTATGGAAAAAAAATACTATAAAAGTCAATGGCTACCGTTAACTGTTTGGTTACCAACATTCTTCAAAATATCTTCTTTTGTGTTCAACAGAAGAAAGAAACTTAATTTTTGGGTGAACTATCGCCTTTACAAAGCTAACCACTTTTATAACAAACTAAGATGATAAACACAATTGGTCTTTGGCAAAGTGCAAAATGACCAAGCGCAGCTTGTAAAACACTTCTACATTCCAATTTGCAGATCTGTCTCATACACTGATTCAGTGCTTGAGCACTGCTGTGAAACGAACATGACTTTCTAGATAACTACCTTCATAATAACCACACAAACAGAGCTGTAGTCAGAGACATTCACGCATTAAAGGTGACACTTGAATCTAAAGTGGGCACACAGCACAAGATAAAGAAACTTCATAATAAGAAGCTCAGCAATAACTATAATACTGCATAGACAGTACATTCCTGCTCTAAAAGGACATCCTGGGAATGCTATGCTGAAATAAACAAAATCTCACTAGGCCTGGAATCTCTTCTTTATATGTAAAGAGCACAATAACATGTCTTTGCTGACGGACAAATCTGACGGGCACATCAGTGGATGACAAAAATGACTGAAAGCAGCTTATTCCAAAACACTATTGCGAGTCCATCAATGTGCTCTGAGTGACCGGATTACTGAGTATCTGTTCAGGGAGTGCATAAAAACACATGATTACAGGCATTTGGGGCTCGGCAACTGCTTTTATATATTAAAGACTAAAAGATTCTTTTACGTCGCTGTTTTGATGCATAACAGTAAACACATTTTTTCTGATAATGCCCAAATGTTTTCATATGTCTACAGACTCATATATACATATATAGGAAGTAAATATACATGCATAATATATTTTCCCCTGCAATTTGCAGTACAGAGAGAACCTTCAACTGCTTTAATTGGTTTATACAGCATTTTCATAAGTGGTTTATATTTGCACAATGTAAATCTTCACTGCACTACAGTATCTACTTAAGACTAATGCCGCATCCCACACCCATCTGTCTAGCTCATTTGTACAAAGCTCCTAACTGTAAATAGTCTCTGTTTACTGACAATATTTTAGGCATTGGTTACAATGGTCACCACCAACTATTTGACACTGTATTTTTGTTTCCACCACTTGACTTGTCTTAAGGTTTAGGCTAAGGCTTCTACCGTGTTTTTTTGCCACAAACTGCACAAACAAACAATCAATCCTCTTAAAACATTGAAAGGGAATACAGATCTATAATAACATTTAAATGTAATTCTAACCTGCCTTTGATATTGACATGAAAACCATGATTCCTGCGGTGAGTTAGCAAATAAAAACACTATTTTTAATCTGATGTTGACCTAAGACATGACAGTTGCAGAGCACTGAGGAATTCTTGCCGTGTTGTTAGATGAACATCGCAGATCACCCCAGCGGGCCCACCCTACCGCATTTCACCAGACACTGAGAGATTACAGCCTGACCTATTTTGTTTTATTAGGAAAAACGAATCCTTTGACATGGTAGGTCAGAGGAGCCAGTACAAATGGCTACATCTTTTTATCATAAAACAAACATGTAAAACCCTTTCACATTTGCCCTTCAAGTGTGACCTGATAAAATAATTTTAATAAAGCCCAAGGTAGTGTGAAGGGGATGGAATGATGAGTGTCAGCCGTGCGCATTGTTGATATAAAGCCCAGGCGATCTTAAATGACGAGATGAAACAGGAGGGAGTGAGATACAAATTGTAATGTACCCAATGATTCAATGTCAGAACACAATAAAATGACAAGCGCAAAAAATAGGCTCGCCGCGCTCTTGTGCATTGGCTGTAATGAATGGACTGAAACTCCAAAAGATTGCGTGCACATTTATCTTTTTGTCTGCATGCTGCGGCTCTAAGCCACAAAAAGCTCTGAACAATACAAGCTGTGAACAAAGAGAACTATCAAAGAACAAATTGTTATCCAAAAAGAAGAGCCAACAACTTCCAAGCCATTTAACATCTTCAATGGATTCAACAAGTTCAATTCCCGCTGTATGGACCAAATATGTAATCCAGCGTCTTGGGATTTCCGAACTATGAACAGACCAACCTCTAAGCATTTGACTTTGTAGTGATTTCTGAACCAAAGAGTCCTCTTTTATCTTTCTGTGTACTGCAAAAGGAAAAACTCATTGTTGATTATCAGAGAGCACTAAATCCTTATTTGTACAGCCAGAAGATAAATGGTTGTGCTTCCCAAGGGACTTTGCTTTATGATAACATACATATCGCCTCTCTCTTGATGGGGACGAGATATATTTTGAGAAAAGAGCAGCGATTAACCTTATACGTAAGACTTCTGAGAGGGTGAATTGTTCTTAACGGTAATGCTAATGGGTGCTGGTAATCTCTATTTAATGAGAACTTGCTCAGCGTGAGCTGCAATGTGATGGTATGGTAAACTGCTCCATCATCAGCAGTTCTCCGGCACAGGATGGGAAGTGGGAGGTTGCGGTGGCGCTGCGTTTCACAATTTGATCCTTCGGTTCATCAGCTGTCTGCAAAACAAGCTCACAGTTACACTGAACATTAAAAATGGTCTCAATTTCCACCAAACACTAAGGTGCACCTGCATAATGTCACATTATACATAATATTCAATAAAACAGCTCAATGACTGAAAGAAAAGCCTTTTTGTGCTCATTACCACTAAAATATAACATTATTAAATTAAAAAATATATATTAAATATTTTACATATTTATTTATCTGATAAGGTAGATTAGCATAAAACTTAATAAAAACTTAATAAAAAAGGTTACACTTGAAGAGTTTATTTGCAAAAACAAATAACTTTTGTTATTTTGTCAGATAAGTTTTTTTTGTTTGTTTTTTATTGTTAACATGTTTTTATTGTGTTTTATTGTGTTAGTTAGCCTTTTTTTGTTGTTGTTGTTGTTATTTTTACTTAATCGATACAACCCAACTGCAGTTTGATTGAGATTAATTGGAATGCACAATGAAAAAAAAAAAAACATGATTTTTGAAAATTGTTAAAAATGGAGTTATGTGTTTTTGCAAATGACCTCTTCACTTTATTTTAAGGTGTCCTTGTTACAGTGTAATTATACATTTAAGTACTGAGTAATATTTATTAACTACATGTACTTACTATTTGGTTAGGGTTAGGATTAGGGTTCAGTTTAGGGTTACTTGCATGTAATTATGTAAAATTAATTGTTATTATAATAGTAAGTACATGTAACGTGTAACAAGCACACCTTAAAATAAAGTGTTACCAAACTTTACCTAGAAGTCTGCAAACTACTAAAATGCAATTTAAGGCCTGCACCACTTTTTAAAGCACATTTTGTTTCATAATCATCTCTTGGGTGGTACATGGAACGGCTGATTGCATGACAATGATTCTTGGGGATTCTCTTACTCAGCAAACAAGCATCCCAGCTTGGCTCTGGTAGAATAAAGAGACCTTGTTGGACGTTTCATCCAAACAAAGAGCAATTTAGAAGAAATTAGGCTCAAACAACTCATATGCTGGTCAGCATGTATTTTGCCTTCGGGGCCCTCTATTGTGTTGAAACAGGGGAATGTCATTACAGAATTTTAATCGAGACACAACTGCCTTTATTTACTGAAATAAATACATAATTTAGTCCATGTTCACAATGGGTATGAATAGGAGCTTTTGTCAAAGTCAATGAGTTCATTGATCATCTAGTGCTTGAGATTTGTATTGCTCTCAGCATCTTTACTCATCAATCACTATCTTCGTGTCTGTGCCATAGTGGCGTTTAGACCAAGGCAAATAACCTGACCTTTGCTATAGGAATTTCCTCCAATCCAAAACATCCAACTACCAACTTCAATGTCAATTGCTGCCGTTTTTCTAATCATGATACGTACAGTATTTCAATTGCAGTCGTTAAATAAGTGAGCCATGCCATAAACCAGCTGAGCCAAATGATTTCTAATTGAAATTCAATGATACCGTAAGAATCTCTGTCATCCACTCACACACGTATATAACGAAAAACATTACCAATAACACCAGTAATCTCTCTAGATACAGCCCAAACTGAAAGAATTAAGAGAGCTCTTGTCTCTCCTTGCGCTGTCATTTTTACAGAGCAAAGCAACCAATCAATAGCGAGGCGGGCATGGCAGACTCCAGCCGTAATCCTCAAAATATTCTTATGTGGATTAGCTTCTCCCCCAGCCATTTTCATTTTCACTCTGTAAGGTATTAGTCTGACAGCCAAGTGGAGCAAAACAAATAATACACACTTCAAAGGGGAAGAAATGTCTAATAACAGCAACCTGGTTAAGCTACTGCTTGCCTTTTCTCTATTTTCATATAAACTTATTTGCTGCAGGCCCTAAACAAATTACACGTGCTATACGCTGTGTACTAAATGTTCATCTGATTTGAAAGCATTATCGCTGGCTAATGAAAAATGAGGGATTCTCTGAAATATGAGGCTTTTGTCAAAGAAGGGCTATTAAGCATAAGCTTCTATGCTTTGCATTTAAAGACATTGTGTGGAAACACCAGTCAGAGCACAATTAAACAATGCTTAAACCCTCAAAACAACAGGCACGGAAGAGACATTAAGCATTTAAAGATTCGGAGGGAGTAGTAAGAGCAAAAGCTTGGAAGCACAGTAATGATAGCTGGTATATAGGAATCACTGGGGCAAGTTGTCACATGCTGTAGGCATTAGAGTAATTAAAAGTTAAAAGTACAATCAGACAAATGCACGTTTTCTCTTGCAGTAGTTTAGAATTCCATAGTTTAAAATATCTAGTTCAGTCCCTTTTTAATGAAGACAATTTGTTTTAAAATGAATTTAATTTAATATTCCAATGTTATCATTTTGCTAAAGTCATGCAAATAAAATAAAACTGGTATACATTCAGCCAAGCGTTAACCATTTAATGAACACATACATGGTGCTGCTGCTGGTTTATATCTCCCTGTGTTAAAATATTGACGGTCCCTACACATTTGTTCAAGTAGGCTAATGGGTAGAATAACCAAAAAATGTTTGTAGAAATAACTCTATTACTCATCACATTATAGCTACTGGCTCCACTGAAAAGACACACCTAATAATATATATTATTGTGACATGATGATATCAGAATGATGACAAGATAACTATAATGATTTAATGTCAGTTGCGCAAAAAGCATCTTAAGGGGAAATCTCGAAACTTAGATAAGAAAACCGGTTTTCCACGCTGTATCTCTGAACACTATCGCTGGCACCGAGCATCTCAACGAACGCATTTCCAAGTAACGTTAGAGTCCTTTGTTTTGACACGATACGTTTCCAATCACTGACTCTGCCTCCAAAAGTAAAAGAATCTTTGTTTCATTGTGACTCCACACCTTATTTTCCCAGCACCGTTGTCCGGAGAGATAAAGCCACACACACCATCTAAACAGCAAACATATACCTCCACATTACAATCGACGCAACGCGACAAAAACTAAACAACGAAGCGATGCTTGCATTATAGATGCAGCCTCCGAGTAGACGCAGCACGACCGTCGACCAAGACATTTAATATGTTTCCAAGTGAAAAGACCTGCACTTGTTGACTCAGTTTGAACACTGCAACTGCTGTTGTCCAGAAAGATTAAAAGTGGATACAACATAAGAGCGGATAAATAGTCGGTTCCTTAAGAGAACCGCGTTAAATAACAGAGGAAATGTGCCACGAGCATCAAAACATTCCCTCAGCAGCGAAGACTCAACCTGTTATTCAAAACGTGAAGTGTTTGTATTTATTTTTAAAACAAAACTGCTACCGCAACCCCTAAAGTTTACTATCTGAGCAATGACTGTTTTTAATAAAAAGCCTATCCAGAAGTAAGAACAGAGAGAAACAATACAGAGAACAAACAAGTACAGAGAAGCAGAGCGCGTATGAGCGGTCACACATATGCGCTATTCTGACTTAAAGGGACAGTTCACCGCAAAATGACATTTCTGTCATTTATTCACCCACATGTTGTTACATATGGAAACCCAAAAGCCGTATGACTTTCTTTCTACCGTAGGACACAAATGTTAGGGACTGACAGCCTCGGTCACTATTCACTTTTGTTACATCCTTTTCCAAGGAATTTGAAACCGAGTCATTCCGCTTCACATCTCTTTTTGTGTTCCACAAAATACAGACAGATTTGAAACATCATGAGGAACAGTAAATGACGACTATTCTAAATTTAAGTGAACTGTCCCTTTAAGCAAAAACATTATTTTTGATATGAAACAAAAGCGTTAATGCGTATTGCTAAACTTTAAGGAACTCATTCGCAGGCGTATGCGAGCTGCATGCAGCCCATGTAGATGGTGTTCGCTGTCCGTGATGCATTGTATCTACTGTATATTAGTATGAACCATTTCAATGCCATGCAAACTCGTAACGGCTCAAAATGACTGCGATTAATAAAATGGGATTCGAGAACCACTCACAGGAGTAATTTGACTGAAAGAAGCATCAGCTGAGATCCAAATCCATTACATTAATCAATCCAAACAGAAGCTGTTATTTCAGAACGATGATGCTGAGCTTTGCCTTCAGTAGCCTAAAGGTCAGTGTATGTTCCGCTCTCCAAAAGCCTGCTAATGTCGTGATAACAGCTCTACAGTATATCTGGGTTACATCCTTAGCGTAACTAATGTGCTGGTAAAACAATGTTAGTTTTGTGAAAAGGAAAAACATCCCGTTTCTCCCGCACGAGAGACCCGCAGCAAAAGCAACTGGAAAACATCTGCAGACTTTATCGCGTCAAAGTTAACAGAACAGACGAAAAAAATACGCATTTCATTCGAACGTTTCAGTTTGAACAACACATATCTAACTTTGTAACACGTCGGTACTTTGAACTATTACTTTGAATCAAGACGCCACACTGTGTACAAATCTCCTCACGCGGCGAACGTCCGTCGCGCTGGCTCAACCATTTCTCCCTTAAAATACAAGCAGGTTAATCCAAAAGCACAGTTCCTACCTGTATGGATAGCTGCCGAAATGGTGAATAAAACGAGGAGAGTAGCGAGAGATCCGTTGCTCGTGTTCGCCATGTTGGACACCTGCTTCATTCTGAAGCTCGTGAGTGAGTTGAGCTTCACCTAGAGCAACGGGGGCTGCGCGTCAGGAGATGCTGGGAAAGGGCGGGAACAAATGCCCATTCAAAAAGAACGTCAACACATTTAATACAGCCCTTGTGCTGAACCGTGTCTCTTGATGTTATTGAATAGAATCATTTTTGTGTATCTTACTGTAAAAGACAAATATGTTTGTTTCCGGAAAAACACCCTGTTGGTCAGAAGAAAGAGGCCCCCTTGCCCCTTCACAAAAAAGTACCATGGTAACCATATAGTTTCCGGCAAAATGCCATAGTGCAGTTACTACTGCGTACCCTGCGTACAGTTACTAATGGTAATAAAACATAGGCTACATTAGATAGCTACCATACACAAAATATAATTACATTAATATATTCATTTTGGATATTTATACTTTCATAATAATAATAATAATTTGCAGTTGTTATAATACCACTGCAGTTGTACTAACTAGCCTATAAATATATTTAAACAGGAACTATGGTTACCATTAACACTGTACCCACAGTAACAATTTAATGTCTTTAGAGAAGAAGGGTGCCTCTAGTGGTGTCACCTAGCGTCTCTCTCTCTCTCTCTCTCTCTCTCTCTCTCTGAATGAGATGTTTTTAAACGTCTCTTATGCTCAACAAGGCTGCATTTATTTGATGAAAAATACAGTAAAAACAGAAACATTGTGAAATATTATTACAATTTAGAATAATTTATAATAATAATTTAGATGTAGGGTGAAGTTAGCAAAAGTGGGACACATTTTGGTAAACTGTGTATTAAATACAAATGCATAAATCTATTCTACCAACACTATTTATGCTTTAAACAAATCCTCAAAGTCTCTTGTAGCCTATCTCCCACTGTTTTTTGAAAGAATATTGGCTGTTGTTTTAAACATACAGCGATTCAAAAATGTTAAGCACCCCTTTTTTCTTCAGGCTTTTTCAGGTACGCATTTTTATCTAGTCTGCTTACAAAATACTATTTCCTACAGGACATTGTACAAATAATCTTTTGCAACAGAAAATCTTCAGAATTTAAAAGAATAACTATAAAAATAGACATACTAGTGGATTGTGCTACTGACTGTGAACTCATAAACACCTAATGCTTATTGAATTAAAACACTTCAACAGAGGCATGAATTTAAAGATTTATTAAAACACTCCAACAGAAGGACAAAAACAAAGAATTGAATCACTTAAACAGAAATACAGTTTAGTGTAAAAATACCATGATTTCATTTATGATGTGCCTACTCCTGTGTGTGTATATACTGTAAGTGCTTGTCCAACTATGTGCTTCAGTGTGTGTGTGTGGGGTAACACATGCTTTCATATTTGAGTGTTTACGTTGTATTTGTGAAACACATGCTTTCATATTTGTGTGTTTATGTAGTATTTGTGAAACACATGCTTTCATTATTTTGTAAAACAAAACAATTTGTCATATTAAGCAATGTATTATATTTAATTAGGATGTCCCACTTTAGCTGAATGCTACTGTTCTAATGTATCTAACTTGTTCTGGTAAATTTGGACAGTAACAAAACTTGATTTAAAAAAAAATTATATTGATATTCAAATTAAGTACTGTTATTACAACATTTCAAGACCACCTATTATTAGCAATATTTATATATATATATATATATATATATTTTTGTTTTTTTTTTTTAAAGGAGCGCAACACCAAAAGTTTATTTGTCCCAGTTTAGCTGACTTCACCCTATTCAATTAAATTGTGATTTATTCCTGTGATGGCCAAGCTCAATTTTTAGCAGCCATTACTCCAGTATTCAGTGTCACATGATCCTTCAGAAATCATTTTATTTATTAAAAGTGTTTAAAAGTGTATTATGGTTTCCTAGAAAGATACAGTAGATGGATGGATGGATGGATGGATGGATGAATAGATAGATAGATAGACAGATAGATAGACAATGACATATTGCACTGAAGATTGAAGTAATGATGCTGAAAATTCAGCTTTGCATCACAGGAATAAATTACATTTTAAAATATATTCAAATTGAAAACATTGTTTTGAATTGTAATAATATTCCACTTAAAATAAATGCACTCAACATTTAGGATGGCATGGGAATAAAACAGGTAAGGGATATCAACGTTTCTAAAACCCTAGATATTAGATTTTCCTTTAAATGTGGACATAAAGAGATAATAAAATGAAATAAAATAAAATAAATGGATGAAAAACTATATATATGGTAAGAAAATAGAAAAGAGGAAGCCTTGAATATGATAGATTATCAGAAGCACGCTGCTATTAGGTGTAATCAGATCATAAGTATTCTGAGAAAAAACTTCCTGTCTGGTTCAGATATCTCCTCCTTCAATATGAAAGGGACTTCTCATCAACATAATTATGTTGACTTTTTAATATAAGTTAATTGGGTGCTTTCTCAAATTGACTCACAGTTGGAGCCAGGGTTGCAAATTGATAAGGTAATCCAGGTAGCTCTACCCTTGGTGGCTCATTATGCTAATTCACTTGGAAGGCTCACAGGGCAAGTGCTTTGATTTTCTGGAGATGAACAGGAATTAAAGAAATGTTTATACAAGATTCAGATTTTGATGATACACCCTAATACTTATGGCTGAACATGCCTTCCAAGGTCCATTTTTACAGTAATTGTGGTAGGAATTATTCTTAGGGCGTAGTGACTGATGGTCCTAGAAAAACAGATACATTTAGAAAGACCAAAAGTAGAAGCAAGCAATGAAGTGCTTCCTCTTGACTTGGAGTTTTCCTCTCTTAAGGATTATTTTATAATAAGCATAAAGTTCACTCTGCTTTAGTTAGACAAAGATCAGGGAGAGCTTTCTTGTTTTAAGATTTCAAAAGTTTTGTTTTATGTTGCTTTCGGAAGTCATAATTACGAGTTAGTCATGTTCAAGTGCTTTATCGTCACTATTGTATACCTTCACTGCACTCTTGAGATAATCTTGTACAATCCTGAAGTTTCAAATAAATGACTGTTTTTATATATATACAGTCATAAAGTCTTACATGTCTTAAAGTTTTATAGTCTTACGTCTTTTAGTTTTAGGAGCGAACGGAGTAATAATTCACAGGATTAAAAATTTCTTAACAGATAGACCACAACAAGTTTGCGTCAGGGGGGTTAAATGAGATATTATGTTTTCAAATACAGGAGCACCTCAAGGATGCGTTTTGTCACCCCTATTGTTTTCTCTCTGTACAAATGAGATGCAAATGCAGAGTACAAATTATAAATTGTATAAATATGCAGATGATATGGCACTGCTTGCACTCTTATGGAAGGATTGTGTTGATTATGAGTATGAAGAGCATGTTTTGAAATAAGAAAAATGGTGTAAAGCAAGTTCTCTACTGATAAATGCTGGGAAGACAAAAGAGTTGATTTTAAATCACCCAGAACCCTTAACAGAAATGACGTTATGTGATCAACCAGTGGAAATTGTGAAGGTTTTTAAGTATTTGGGAACTATGATTGAAAGCAAGAAAGCAAATTAGAGGTTGGATTTGCTATGGAAATTGAGAGAATTTTCTGTTGGCCAAGGTGTTTTACAAAGAGTTTATATTAGTTTAATTGAAAGTGTTTTAGGGTATGATATAACGGCTTGGTTTGGGCGAATAACATCTGTAAATAAAGTAAAATTAAACAGGATTATAAGGATGGCAAGCAAAATAATAGAGGTTAAGCAAAATTCGATTGATCAGCTGTATGATATGGCAGTTAGGAGGAAAGCTTTGGCTATAAGTGGAGATACAACGCACCCTCTGAACTATGCCTTGGAATTGTTACCATCTGGACGCTGTTATAGGACACTGAAGGCAACTAAAGCAATATATAAACAAACCTTTGCACCATACGCAATAAGTCTTTTGAATAAAGGGTAGGATTACAGTGTTTTTAGGAGGGATGAATGTAATTATTTATTTGATGTGTTATTTGGGTAACACTTTATTTCGATAGTCCACTTTAGACATTCTGCTAACAGTAAGTAACTTTACAACTACATGTCAACTAGCAGTCATTAGAGTATTAGTAGACTGTCTGATTAATATCTTCTAACACTTTATTTTGATGGGTCCACAACATACTGACTATGAGCAACTTTGCAAGTATATGTCAACTTATTCTACTAACCCTAAACCTACCCTGCTGAGAGTTAGTAGACATGTAGTTGCAAATTAATGAGAATTAGTTGACATGTAGTTATAAAGTTACTTATAGTTAGTAGAATGTGTAAAGTGGACTATCGAAATAAAATGTAACCATTATTTGAATTGTATTGATATGTGAATTGTACTGTCATTGTTGTATGTAAGCGAGACTTAATACCAATTTTCAGCCGAGGCTGAACAATAAACTAACTAACTAACTAACTAACTAACTAACTAACATGTCCTAACTTAAAAAGTGATGTTGACTTAACTTTAAAAAAAAAAAATTGAGGAAACCCGTAAATAATAATAAAAAAAATAAGTCAAGTTCATTTTATTTTATTTTTTTTATTATTATTTACTTAATAATTTTAAGGCAACAGGTTTCCTCAATTTTTTTAAGTTAAGTCAGTTTATCACTTCTCATATTTACAATTATTCCAATGGCACATGAAGGCAGCATTAATCTGTATTCAAGATTCAAGGCAGCATATGATCAAAGCAACAACTTAAAGTTTTATGTAGCCATGAGATACATAAGCACTCTTTCATAAAGCCATCAGATGCACTGTTGTCAATGATGTAAAATACATTTTAGGATACACCTTTCCTTTAAAGAATATCAAAGCCTGAGATAGATGAAAGAAACACCGCAGAGTGTGCAACAGACTGCACAAACTTATGTCGGAGCCAAACACTCATGTTTTGACCTTCCTGTCCTAAGGTTCATTTTTTGTTCCTCGGAAAAATCACTATGAGAGCTCTTTAGTTAATGAAATCTTCCTGTTATTTATTGATTTGCCTCAAGGGTTTTGTTCTTGCTTGCAAATAAGTGATATTCATTTGGTATCAACACTAGAGTGCACACATTGTCCCATGATACTAACTCAGCAGGGCTCCTCTATAATTATTCATTTAATGACTTTCCCAAAGCACATGATTGTGACAGAAAAGAAAATGATATTTACTCTAAATGAAGGATTTGTACAGTAGAAACATTTGGCTTAGGGGTTGACTAACTTTGTGGAAAATAGACTATATTGCAAAACAGTACTGCTCAATTCTGTATGCATGCATGATAAAATATATATTATACTCATTAAAAAACAATAAAACAAAAACAATAAGGCTAAATCTTATGCTTCACAATGTACTGTTTATTGTAAACCTTGTCAGATTGATAAGAAACAGTAAAACAGCCATTTGTGTGTGGAGGGCATAGCATTAAATTGATTTTCACTGAAAATAATTAATACTAGAGTTAATATTTTTTGTTAAACTATCATAATCATCTGTAAAACATGCATAATGATGTAAAGTTGTCGTTATTTATTTATTTGTTTATTAATTTAGTGGAATCGTTGTTTTATGGGGATGAAATTTTAGCTAATGTATTTGTCGAACCTGTGTTGTCAGGTGACATCAGACAGCTGAATTTTAGACTGCTGCAGGCTGGGTTTTTTTTGGACATATGGTGACAACAGGAAAGAGAGTGGTTTATTTTATTCTGATGATTCAAAATAGCAGCAGGGCAAAATACCTGCTCAGCTAAATGCAAATACGCGTAGGCTACCTCGTGCTAACGTTATCCTTTACAGCATTCAGTACAAACAAAGTAAGTAAGTGTTTCTATCATATCACGACGTTAATTTTAACGTTTATGCATAGCTTAACTTAACCCCTTGCAAATGCTTTAGCTACTGCAACAACCAAGGGATGAGTTAAATTATTTTCTGTGGTAATCATATTTATCTCACAAATACTGTATTTAATGAATAGCTCTATTTTGGCTCTAGTGATCCCTTATGCTTAAATGATTCTTTGTTGCCAATTAAAGATTATTATTTACCAGTGCACTTTTTATTTATGGAACCAATAAGAGGTTATTCCAAACCTAATCTGGTGCCAGTTACATAAACTGCTTAGACTGGTAGATTGGTCTTATTTAAATCTGAAAACTAAAACTGATTTCCACTTTTGTTAACTGCTAGTTGGTCAAACTAGGCTATGTTTATGCAACTGGCCCCTTATGAGCATTTCTCTTAACATGTATAACCAAGTTCTGCTGCTTCAACGTAGAAAACAGTGTTTCGATATTTTGTTTAGGTATCATGATTGTATTATTAATCACTGTAGTATTGCTAACATTACAGTTTCACATGTAAATGTCTTCAATGGTGTGTTGTTAAATTTTAGTAGTATTTTTACTTAGGTATACCATAATCAGAAAGCTCTAGGCCTTGAAATAAGCTATCCATAAAAATCAAGAATGTTTTTGTAAATCAAATTACTTTTCTGCTTCTGTTATTCAAGTATTTATGCACAAGTGGTTGTTTCAGTCTGAGGCGCAGACAGGAAATGCCGAAGCTTGGCGAATCTGATCCGAACACGTCTATCCTCATAAATCTTGTGGCAACTTAAAACTTGACTGGATAGGAACGCATCTGAAAGTAATGCCAGATGCCACTATGCACAGCATCCTTTTTCCTATACAGCTCTTGCTCTTAAAGTTCTGGGATAAATGTGACATTGAGGCATACGGGCACTTAAACGACAGCTATCATTTAACACAGACTCAACTTGAAACGAGTTGGTTTCAAAAAGCTTTTCTGTTCAGGACTCGTGTCACCAAAGGAATCTGAAAGGGAAGGCGAAAGTAATTGAGGTGATATTGGGAAGAAGGAGGGGATCATAGAGGGAGAAAATGACAGTTTCCTCCTGATATCTGCTGTCTCCAATATGAGGACATGATTTAGGAAAGTATTGCGTCATTCATTGATTTCTGCTCCAGTCAAAGTGTGTGACAAGGAGAACAAATTACCAAGGTGTAACAGAGAGTGTCTGGACCCCTGCACATGCCACAACATTCATCACTGTCAAAGAGGACCAGTTTATTATGAAATGCACAAATCATTAATCTGTGGTGGACACAAAGGTTTTCTGTACTGCGAGATAATAAGGACGACAGTCGCTGCCATTGCGGAGTGTTTTATGGAAATCACAGAGTCCTGCTGTTCGTTCATTGCAGTTGCAAGCGATGGCATGTCAGCATGGATCATTCTGTTAGGAGTTTGACAGAGCGCTGGGTGGAGGTGCCTGTAGTTAACTGCATCTCCTGAGAAGTCCAATGTCGTTATTGTTGTTTTTTTGTTGCTTGCTTTCCTTCTGTGTCCTTTCTCTACATCTTTTTTCCCCATCTCTGAGGGTATATATACCCTATGTTGAAGTGTGTGAATATGTGTCTTTATGGACCTTGTTAGGTTGCTATTTGTCATACCTGTATGCTACACAACCGCCCTCTCATAGGCATATAGGCTGTTGCCGCCTGTGTAACTAGGCTGAGGGCTTAGGCTCCCTGTGGCATATTCACAGTGTGTCTGGAGGCTAGTTATCTAGGCAGCTTGTGGCTCTCTCATGATTGGCCCTGGTAAGCCTGACACTACCGTAATTTCCCATTCTTAGCCTTATTAGTGGATGCAGAAGTTTTCTTGTTAGCTTGTTTTATTTGCATCATGAACGCGGCCGTTAATTAACTTCATTCACGCGTGTTTATGCATGCAGTTTTTTAAGTGCCACTGTTTGGGTCTTTGAAGAAACAGGCCTCATTAAATTAGTTGTTTGTCCAAGCTTAATTTCTGCTTAAAAGTCTTTATGTTGTGATTTAGATCATTCTTGTTAGTGTTTCATAATGCCTCTCTACTTTTGTCCAAAAATATGAGCAACCTTGCAGAACCTTTGCACAAATTTATAAATATATTTCTTAATGGACTTTTTTGCATTTATAGCAGGATTCAGAATCTAAATTTGCATTGTATTTATATTTTTATACATTATATTTATATATACAGTGGTGGCCAAAATTATTAGAACACTAGTATTTTCACCAGCTAAAAATGGTTTTAAGTCAGTTATTTCTGTATTTTGCTTTATTGTGTCAGTAGGAAATATCAGTTTACATTTCTAAACATTAATTTTGCCATTAATTGTAATAATCCAGTTAGATTTTTGTTTGCACAAGGATACTGACAACAGCCGTGCTCCACACACACACATACACGCGCACACGCACACACACACATATATATATATATGCGGCCGCCGGACTCCGCCCCTTACCTGGACCCTCCCTTCCAGAACACTGCCCTCCTTCACAAGCCCCGCAGCACGACGAGGACACCAGACCCCTTGTTTCTTTTGGACACTTTTTCCCCTTGGACACTTTATTTTATTGTTTTTGCTTAATAAAAGCCTCTCCGAGGCCTGACACCACACCCACTGTGTCTGTCGTTGGCTCCTCCCGTCACTATATATATATATATATATATATATATATATATATATATATAAATAATATAATTTTTTTTTTTTTTTTTTTTTTTGCAAACACTAAATATTTATTTATTTACTCTGTATTTGTTTTATTGTAATTTCTGACAAATTACAAATCTGCTTCCTGTTTGCAACTTCAATTCAAATTCAGGGAAACTCAAATTTAGGAACATATTATGGAATTTGAATTGAATTTGTCCAAACAAACAGTAGGTTGTATTTGAGCCAATTCAATTAAAATTCCAGCTCAAGAAATAAAAGGGAGACAATTCCTTACATTCTGAAATTTGCCCAACCCTGTTTTATAGGAAAGAAATGACAGGGTGAAGGGAGAGATCAGAAAAAGACAGAAATCTTCAAACTTGGAACATGTCAGAGCTCATGCACTGCCTGCCAGGCTACAGCTCTGTTTTTGGCAATTTTGACCCACAGAAAAAAAAAAAAATAGTTACACCCGTTTTGCTTCCTAATTTCTTAGGTATAGTACTTATCAATGGGAGATTTTTTTCAATGTAGAATTCATAGATTTCATTCAAATCTATTTAAAATAAAATTATGAGTGAGAAAATGAATGAGAGTAAAGAATGAAAGAAGATAGGCCTACATCTCTTATAACTGTGTGCTGATTGTATTTTCAGGTTGGTTTTTTTTGCAGAAAATGAATAAATTATTGAGGGCAGACTACAAAAAAAAAAAGGATTTAGTGACCTCACATGAGAGCACAGTTGAAGTGTTTGCATTGCTTTGGCAAAATGTTCTGTCCTTGGACATTGCTCCTTGAGGAACACTGCTAAGATTACAACTTGACAGCTAGAATTCAACAATCCTTGAGCATATCTCAATTCTCAGAGCTTGGTAAACTTCACATTCAATACAGGTTTGTTGGTCCTTGAGTCACATAATCTAGCAGTGTTGAATCAGACTTTTTCCTCAGAGGTGTCACTGCAGAATTTAGATGTCCTTTTTGTTCTTTACCCTTATCGGGTTAATTATTTTATAATTGTGTTGCAAAATGTAGAGCCGAAAGAAATGTGAAATCTATTGATTCCTTGTCACTTTCAGCTGTGTCCCGAGTTAAATGCAAAACATCCCTGGTTGGTTCATTTTCTGCTCTCTGTATCTTGCCTTTTCACAGTTGCACCAAACTAATATGAAATCATAATGCATGCTGAAAAAAATTCCCCTTTCTGTGACTGTGCTAATGCACCTGCATTATTGACAGAGGGGTGAAGGCATGTAAGTTGACCTGCTGTCTCTGGAGAGGAGTAGTTCACAGTGTCCTCTTGTAATGTGCCGCTGTGAGGTCAGCCAAAGAGCAGGCCACTGTCACTCCGATGGGAGGTCAAACCACACATGTGACCAGCCCTGAGAGAGTATGTGCTTTATGGCCAGGTTTGTTGCACATTATAAACTCAGTGAGAACAGGATGAAAAACTGCATGGAAAGCAGAGTTCAAGATTTAGGTGGTGCTGTCCATTATGGAAACCTGTTCCCACAAAGGGATAAACAAAAAAAAAAAAGAGTAAATAAATAAAATAAAAAAGATAATTGAGACATTTTATCTCACAATTCTGAATTTATATCTTGCAATTCTGACTTTCCCCCCCCTTGGGATTCTGAGTTTACATATTACAATTTTGTTATTTTTATATTATTTATTTATTGAAATAGAATTACAAATATTTAAAAAATAATCATGACCTTTTATGTTGCAATTCTGAGTTTATATTTTGCAACATCTGTCTTACTTCCCCTCCTCAGAACTCTGACTTTATATCTTAAAATAGTTTTTTTTTCCTGCCACATAATTAAAAATAAAAAAGGTAATTGCAACTTTTTATATCGCAATTCTGAGTTTATATCTAACCATTCAGAATTTACATTTTGCAATTCTGACCCTTTTTTAACATCATGAAATTCGTTCTTTAACCAAAAAAACGTTAATTAATGCAACATTTTTCTCTCACAATTTTCAGTTTACATCTTGCAAGTATGAGTTTATATTTTACAATTCTGACTTTTTTCCCCTCAGAACTCTGAGTTTACATCTTAAAATATTTTTTTTTCTGCCACAGAATTCAAAATAAACAATTGTAAGTTTGTCAAAATCTTTCAGAATTTTGAGAAAAAGAATTGTGACATAAAAATTTGCAATTACCTTCTTTATTTTTTATCCCCTGGCAAAAACAGGCTTAGTCATAGTGCAGTAAGTGCAAAAAGAAATGTATGCCAAATGCATGTGTTTCTTTTAGCTAAAAAGATCACATTTCAGAATTGTAAGCATTTGCTTCTCACTTCTTGACCTGGTCTTTCAAATCAAGTTGCTGCAGTCCATTTCCCCCTCATCTTGAGTGTCAGGGTGAGAAGAGGTTTCACTCTAATAGAGGGTCCACGTAAGAGACAGTTCCTGACCTCCATTTGCCTCTAAAACCCACCGGACAGTCTTTTAAATCAGAGGAGGTGCTGAGCTCCTATATGTCCTGACTTAAAGTGTCACCTTTACTGCTGATGCACCTGCTCGATCACCCAAGGATGTTTTCTAGTGAGTGAATAGCTTCTCAAGGCAAGCACATGCATTGATAATATGCACACACGTTAGAATATTTTCAGTTAATTTGATATTGTATAAAGGGTTTGTGCATTACCTTGTGGTTAAGTGCATGATTGGAGATGTAAATTTTTTTTATTTAGCTTCTTATTGTTTATTGATTGTCTTTGTTTATGTGTATTATGTGCTTATAAAAGAAGTTTGTATTTTGTAATGAAGAATAAATTAACTGAATGGAAAGACAAAAATAATATTTTGTTAGTAATTGAAGTTTGGTAGTATTGAGTATATGAGTATCGTAATCAGTAAATTAATGAACTATAGATTAAGCCAATATTTTCCTGAAAACATTAATTCATATTTTAAATATTTAAAATTCTAAATTAATCTTTTGAAAAGTATAATCCACATTGATTTTAATTTTAATTTTCATTAAATTATTTATTAAAGCACTCCAAATGCACATACATTAAGGATTAAAGATAATATAAAGAATGACATTTAAATTAAATATCTATTTATATAATATATATTTCTCTTTTTTTTTTTTTTTTTTTTTTTATATTTAGTTATCCTTCAACATCTAGATATTTATTTATACAGCTAAATCTAAAGGGATTTTAGATTACCATTTGCTTATTTCAGTCAGGATTTTACCTGCTTTCTTTTTTGTTCATTCATGAACTTTAGAGGGAGTCAATCAATGTCGGTGCTTCTCCTTCCTGCAGTACACTTCAGAGACAGATCTAATAGACACGTGAAGAGATGAAAAAACATTTTGTTCCTGCCACAGACTGTGTTGAGTGGCAAGCTGCTCCTCGCAGCCTTCCGGTGGTAACCGCCAGATCCGTCAAGCCAGGCTGATTGCCACACCGGAAAAGAATGGCACTGTATGTAATTCCCAACAGGAGAGAAGGGGTCAGGGGCCAGTGTGTACTCTGACTCGAAGCTTCAGGAGGAATTAATGCTGAAAAGACCCATAAATCTCTCAGACTGGATGCTCTGGCATCTCCAATTTGTCCAAAGTCGACAAGAAAATGAGAAGAGTGGCTGGGTGATCATGATTGTAATTATCACTTTGAGACTGACGTTTTTTGAAACTGTATTGAAGCATTGAGTCTGCTTTATCATTTTTCCAAAAC
The DNA here is from genome assembly GCF_012432095.1 of Onychostoma macrolepis. Lineage (NCBI taxonomy): Eukaryota > Metazoa > Chordata > Actinopteri > Cypriniformes > Cyprinidae > Onychostoma > Onychostoma macrolepis. Next base: position 14,895,594 of record NC_081175.1, read on the forward strand.
ATTGTCAAACAGGCACAAAAGTGATCATTATTGATTCCAAACATTCATATCATGCATTTTTGAAATTATTATTATATTTTCCCCCGAGGTCCACTTATAATTGCTATCACTCATTAATAACTGCATACAATTGCATACTTGTGTGTGCAGAAAAGGTTGTAATTTGGGATCAGTATTTTATTTTGTCTACTCAAGTGCTTGAAAGAAACTCTCGCCTCATTCTCCTTCTCATCTCCAAATAAGTAAGGGTCACTTAATTATTCAAATCATGTCTTTATATTTATAGATATTTATGATCATTTTGACAATAAAATGGGATTTTTCCATTACATGTGATTTCAGTTAGTTATCTTAAATTTATAATAATTGCAAACTTATTGGCGAATCATGGATTATGCATTACTCTGTGCCCCAGTTTAAATATCTTTATATTTTTATAACAGTGTTTGTTTTAAGGGTGGTAAAAGTAGTATTCTGTTCACTAAGTAAGCAATAAGGTAGGAGAGACTGTTCCGTATTACATCTATAGTGAATAAAATGAATAAAATCACAGTTTAAGAGCATTGTTCTGGGGGCACAACGTGAAGAGGAAAACAGTTACCACACAGTACATTTCTGATAAAATATATTTAATAAGATGTTACTTTTTTTAAAAAGTAACATCATTATATGCCATCCTTCTACTACAAAAATAGTCCCTGACAGTTACAGTAAACAACAAGAGTATGTTCAGACTTCATGCCTGAATCTGATGGAGCTCAAATTAAAACAGTAAATGAACTGTTCTCATATGCTGTTTCATCTATTTTTTTAACACAATGCATGATAATTACTCACAAATATACATCTACTCATCCACAGATCTGTTCAGTGAAGCGGGCATAGCTGTGCATTATTGTAATTAAAACACGGCTATTGACAAATCAGCATCAAGGACCAGAACTTGTCACATATTGACGCTTGGTCAGGATCCGTCAGTGTCACTTTTCAACTTTCAGGGTACCCCTTCAGCATCATTTTTCAATGTGCAGGGTAATTCATTACTTTCAGTTGTTTGCCTTATGTGTCAGATCAAGACATGCATTTGTCAGATCATGATGTAAGTAATTATTTGCATATGTAGAAGTATAAAAAGGTATAAATATTAATATTTTTATTGATACTAGGGATGCATTTTTGCAGATATCTAATATGAGACTATCCACCTTTTTCTTCAACGTGGAAGTAAGCCTATGGGCAAGACTTCCGGTTCATAAGCCACTATAGGGAAATAACGAGAAGAATAACAATGTGCAGTAAACGGTAAAACTGTTTGTTCTACAAACCAGTGTGTTCATAATTATGATAATACATTAAAATAATATGGTAAGACACACCAATTTTCAATATCAAGCAGCAAAACGAACTAGACGCAGATGAGACCGGAAGCTTGACCCATAGAATTTACAAAAGTCAGTGCCCATTTTTACGGGAAGAAAAAGGTGGATAAAAAGATTATAAACAGAGATTGTATATATATCAGTGGCGGCTGCTGGTCTTTCAAAGAGGGGAAGCTCATTTTCGGCCTACAACATAAAAAATGTCCATTTATTTATACGTAAATTCTGCCCTACGTTCCTTTTCAAGAAAATGCTCTGTGACCCTGTCGTACCAACTAGGCGTCTTTTCCAGTGACGCATTATAAATGAATAAAAAAAATATATAATGATTGATAAGAACCAAGTGCAAAGCCGCTATGGGACTGAGCTCCAATAGCTTCAGTGTCAGCGACTTTTTATAGTACAAAATCGCTGTCAATCAAAAGGAGATGCAGTCTTTCGACAGACCCTCCAATCATCACGCAGAAGCCCGGAGTCCAGGCCAGCCCACTCCTCCATTCACCTCCAGAGACGCTGAGCGTCCGTGGGCGGGACATAATCGCAGCATTTAACCAATGACCGTCTAGTTTCGAAGCTCTGAAAAAAACTGTTCAAAGCAGCCCCATTGAAGTCAATGGACGCTAGGCTTCAACGGGGAAATGCACTGTGACGCTACGGGAATGTATGAGAAGGAATTCGAGTCAGCCGACCTGCTATATGTAGCTGATTCTGAACGAACTCGTCTTCGAGATGAACGTGCTCTAACGCATTTTTAGTCAATAAAATGTTAACACAATAGTACATATTTGACCATTAATTATTTGACATTATAGGAAAGGCGAGCTTCCCTTGCAGTCTTAAAGAAATCCCCACTGATATATATATGTATATATATATATATATATATACACACACACATACATATACAGTGGTGTGACATTTTTTTTGCCCCTTCCTGTTTTTTTTATGTTTTGCATATTTGTCACACTTGAATGATTCAGATCATCAAAGAAATTTTAATATTACACAAAGATAACCCGAGTAAATACAAAATGCAGTTTTGAAATAATGATTTAATTTATTAAGGGAAAAAAGCTGTCCAAACCTGCCTGGCACTACGTGAAAAAGTAATGGCCCCCTAAATCTAATAACTGGTTGTGCCACCCTTTGCATAGTCTCGCGTAGCCAGACCTTCAGACTGACGGCTGAAGGTCTGAAATCCATGGCAGCTTTCATTGGCCAAGGCCTGCTCATGAGGCCGTTTGTCTGACATGTCAAACAACCAATCACAGTTCGTTTCGTTCAGCGTCACGTTTCGGGGTGTGTGAATGTCGCCACAATAACAGACCGGTGTGTAAAACTCTCGGATGTATTTTAAAGATTCTATGCCGCAAACTTTAAATATTTCACATACTTTTGAAAATCCATTGTTTAGTTGATCCTGATAAGCGCTCATCATCACAGTTGTAAACACGGTGACTTTCTTCTTTCGTGAGGGGGTTTGGCGTCATGGCATCTTTTTTGATTGCAGGCGGAACGTTAAAGAACGCGACACACACGTCTCCCGGAAATCCTGTATAATTCAACTAATCAGAGGATGACTTCGAAACTCTTGAAGTGTTTCCACTTTTGTGTACCATATGCATCAGACGTTAAGCCAACGGTCCGTAGTTGTGACGTCTGAGGCTGAGACCACTCTTTGCAGCAACAACTGCAATCAAGCGTTTGTGATAACTGGCAATGAGTCTTTCACATCGCTGTGAAGGAATTTTGGCCCACTCTTCTTTGCAGAATTGTTTTAATTCAGCCACACTGGAAGGTTTTCAAGCATGAAAGGACTGTTTAAGGTCATGCCACAGCATCTCAATCGGATTGAAGTCGGCCACTTTGATTTGGCCACTCCAAAACCTTCAGATGGACTTGCTGGTGAGTTTGGGATCATTGTCCTGCTGCATAACCCAAGTGCGCTTGAGCTTGAGGTCACAAACTGATAGCCAGACATTCCCCTTCAGGATTTTCTGATAGAGTGTAGAATTCATGATTCCGTCAATTATGGCAAGTCGTCCAGGTCCTGAAGCTACAAAGCAGCCCCAGACCATCACACTACCACCACCATGTTTGACTGTTGGTTTGATGTTCTTTTTATGAAATGCTGTGTTGGTTTTATGCCAGATGTAATGGGACACACACATTCCAAAAAGTTCAATTTTTGATGCATCAGTCCACAGAATATTTGCCCAAAAGTCTTGGGGATAATCAAGATATTTTTTGGCAAATGTGAGACGAGCCTTTGTGTTCTTTTTGGTCAGCAATGGCTTTTGCCTTGAAACTCTCCCATGGATGCCATTTTTGCCCAGTCTCTTTCTTATTGTTGAATCATGAACACTGACCTTAATTGAGGCAAGTGAGGCCTGCAGTTCTTTAGATGTTTTTCTGTGTTCTTTTATGACCTCCTGGATGAGTCGTCTTTGTGCTCTTGGAGTAATTTTGGTTGGCCGGCCACTCCTGGGAAGGTTCATCACTGTTCCAAGTTTTCTCCATTTGTGGATAATGGCTCTGATCGTGGTTTGCTGTTGTCCCAAAGCCTTAGAAATGGCTTTATAACACTTTCCAGACTGACACGTCAACTATTTTGTTTCTCATCTGTTCTTGAATTTCTTTAGATCGTGGCATGATGTGTTGCTCTTTAAGCATGCTTCACTTTGTCAGACAGGTTCTATTTAAAGGTGCCATAGAATGGAAAACTGTATTTACTTTAGCATAGTTGAATAATAAGAGTTCTGTACATGGAAATGACATACCGTGAGCCTCAAACACCATTGTTTCCTCCTCCTTATGTAAATCTCGTGAATAAAAAAACCCACTGAAAAATAGGCAAATCAGAACATAACACCGACTGTGACGTAACAGTCGGGATGACTAATAGTTACGCCCCCAACATTTGCATATACACGCCCATGTTCTAGGCCAACCGCAAGCCGAACCATCAGAAGTTCTGCAGGTATTGTGAAGAAACAAGCGCGGACAACAGCGAAAATGGCAGATCATGGAAATAAATGTTATGTTCCAGGCTGTGCAGGGGATGTGAAGTGCAGGGATGGGTTGGTGTCTGTATTCAGAAAGGCACGGAAAGCAAATAACACATTCTAATAAAATAACGCGAGCCACTAAAGGGACATGGTTAGCTCCTTTCTAGCGGTAGCCTGTTACATTACAGTACATAAGATTTCACTTATCATATAAACAGAGTGAAGAGAGATGACTGAGGATGATGGCGAATAATTTACAGATCCTGAGCACCACTGACAAGCATGATCTTGTAAAATGTGTGGTATGTGCTGCTGCTCCATAGTATATAAACAGAGTTCGCTGCGATTACGAAAGTAAAAAGCGATCATGCGTTTGAAAGCAGTTTCAGTGCCCTGCATACTCCCTGATCCCCCGCATTTTATATACAGTATAATTACTCAACGATATAACTGCGAGAGAAAGTATTGAAATATATATTTCCTCCCTGTGTTTCCTTCCTGCTGTGAGATACTGAAATGAGCCGCGCTGTGAAACAGCCAATCAGAGCAGAGCTAAACATTATTATTCATGACCCTTCCAAATAAGCCAATAACAGACCATTTCATTCTAGGAAGAAATCCTAGGGTTGTAAATGCACATGTAAAACCATTTCTGGAGAATTTTTTGCCCTTACCTAAGCCACATACCTTCTATGTAGATATCAGAGAACAATTTAAAATATTGTATCAATGCATTCTATGACACCTTTAAGTGATTTCTTGATTCAACAGATCTGGCAGTAATCAGGCATGGGTTTGGCTAGTGAAATTTAACTCAGCTTTCTAAAATAATGTGGTTAATCACAGTTCTTTCATGATTTAACAGTAGGGACAATTAATTTTTCACGTAGGGCCAGGTAGGTTTGGACAGCTTTTTTCCCTTAATACATTAAATCATCATTTAAAAACTGCATCTTGTATTTACTTGCATTATCTTTGAGTAATATTAAAATTAATTTGAATGATCTGAATCGTTCAGGTGTGACAAATATGCAAAAAATAAAAAAAAAAAACAGGAAGGGGACAAAAACCTTTTCATGGCACTGTATACACACACACACACACACACACACACACATATATATATATTAGGGATGGCACGGTACATGTATCAGTACTGAACCATCACGGTACGGACATCTCGGTTCGGTGCATGAAGCCTTACGACGAATACAGGCAATTCACCCCAAATCCAGAAGGGGGCGCCCGCAGTAATGCAACGCTGTTTGATAACCGCCAGCAGAAGAACAGCGAATGCCATGAGTTGCGCACTTGAAAACAAAGCCCACTAGACAGTGACCATGTGCTGATTCTTAATGCATCCCTCACATAGACTGACAAATGAGTATAATTTAAAGGCTGATTGCAAAAAGGAGCTTTGTGCTTGTTTATCCTACCTCTCTCATTAGGCACAAATATTCCATAATATTTCCATATTTGTGATGTAACATATCTGAATGCGAAACTATTATTTATTATGTAGCTAAATGATAGGCTTTGTACTTCAGACGCATTCCAACGGTGACACAGAGGCGCGCGCGCGCTGATGTTTGGCTCACTGTATTTTATTTTGATAAAGTACCAACCAGAGGTCTGCATTTCCGCGGCTGTCCCGCGGAACCGCGGGACCCGACCAGATTTCTTGCGACGCGGGATTAAATTCCAGAATAAAATGCGGTTGCGGTCGGTAACTCTGGTGCAATTTGAACGGGAGCGGGCGGTCTAACAATATCCCGTTCCCGACGTCTTTTCAGAACAGCATATCTGCACTTTATTCAAGCACCGGTACAGCCTGCACTCGACTGTGCTGCAGGCATGAACCAGTGCTTCGCTTTTATTTGCGAGGTCTGGGCACAGCATGTGCATAACGATGCTCAGAGCAGGCTAGCCTACCAGTGAATATACGGCCCGCAGACAGAACAGGCAGGTTGTCGATGAGTGACAGAGCAGAATAAAGATGGAGCAAAGTGTGGATGCGCTGTCCTTGAAGAACACTCAACTCGGTTTTGTTTATATTTTTCTTAGCCTATAATTTTAAATGACAGATGTCGAATTTATTTATTTATTTTTCTTCTGCGACACTTTTCCTAGGTTACTGTGTTTACAGCAAGATGTTCAACGAATTTAGTATTTTGACAAGACGAATAAAATTATAATAGGCCATTTTTGTACAACCTACAAAAATTCGTTTAACATTTTGCTGTCAATAAAAGACTCTTGACAAGACGAATAAAATAACAAATACAATTTTGTGCATACTACACTTTTATTTGTTAGCCTATCTGTCTTTCTTTCAGTAGAGGAAATTTAAATGTGTGATTCTGGAAATGAGATCTAAATTTAGCGGGAACTGTTGGGTCAGGAAGAAAATTATTCAAAGCGGACAGCGGGTGAACAAAGAGTAAATATATCGCGGGAGCGGGTGGGTGCGGGATATAACCTCGCGGGAGCGGGCGGGAGCGGGACTTAAAAAACAGTCCCGCGCAGACCTCTAGTACCAACTGCGCTGTCAAGTTAGCAATGCTGGAACTGATGTGTTGTGTGTGTGTGTGTGTGTGTGTGTGTGTGCCTGCTCCGGCGCGATCACTTCAACTGTTTCCTTATACCAGCAGAATCAACTTCAAACACTTATTGTCTTATTAATAATCACTGTATAAAGGTCTGTTTTTATTTGTGTACACTCACAATGAGAACAAAACAGATTTTATATAGCATGTAAAAAATTGTAATTTACACTACTGTCTGTTCAAAACAAATGAAAAGAAACTGAGCATAGTAGATAGTACCTAAATCGTATCGAACCGTGACCCCCGAACCGAGGTACATACCGATCTGTGTACAGTGCCACTCCTAATGTGGTAACCTTAACATTTTATTTGGAGATTTAACATGTGTAGATGGTCTAAAGCAAAAGTTGTAAAAAATTCTTTTAGAGCTCCTTGTATTTAAGTTTCATAATGCGTTTGAAAAAACAAAAACAAAAACATATTACACATTAATGAATAAATCTGTAGGCTACATTTTTATTTGTGTGAGCTATAGCTTCTGACCTTTTATTTAATAAGAACACAATCTTAATGTTATTTGTGTATTTTCCTTTTATTTTATTACAAGTAGGCCAACAGCGCCCCCTAAGTAAATAAAACGCCTTACCAGAAGGGCATTAGGACCCGGGGGAGGCTGGCGCTGCTTCTGTCCCACACCGAACGCATCGTTCTGTACTTGCATTCTCAGATTAAATATAAATGAATATAATCACCATTCAAGCAAATGTTCGCTTCAAGAATGACCACACTGCTGATGTGATTGTATCGCTAGCACACCCTGAGCACATTTGAGTTATTCGTCTTATCGGCATCATTTTTTTATATAATTGTTTACATTTAAGCACGATTATGTACGATAACTTTAACTATCATCTTATAGGTTCGACAGAATCAATGTGGATAAAGCTTACAAATATAAATACAAAAAAAGTATTGTAAAGCAAAATAAGAAAATCCTTTTAAGATTATGTACTATCACACAGAACATTAAACTCTGCAACAATGTTTCATGAAAAGGAACATTATGCCACTACAGACGTAATTACAGCAGTCACATAAAGCACCAGTCATAATGCTGAGCTAATTGATGCATTCATTACATCCCTTTAGGAGATATCAATGGGCCATCAATGTTCACTGTGCTGTTTTGGTAGGGCCTTTGATAATTACATATCTGCATTATCTAAGACCAAGTTAGGTTATTGTATTATTTATCAAAGGAACAGCTTGTGATGTTTTAAATTTAAAGCAAAAGCAGAGACTTTATAAATTAATGGAGCTGTAATCCTCAACGTAAAAGCATACCTCTCTATTTTTAACTTCCTTGTGGGTGTATTTCTTCCCTATACTTGTAGTACTGCTCCATAATCGTCAGTGGACTGTGAAAAAAAAAACATGTTTATTTAATGACTTTGTGGAAGGTTGAGTATCCTAGCTCTATCCTTGATTATAATCCTTGTATACTGTGATCTTTTTACAGATAAATTTTGTTATGCGACTCGTTACGAAAGCAAAGACTTGCATTATTGATGTTGGTACGAATGTTTTAGCAGTTCTAATTATCCATGTTTTGGCAGAAGTATTGACATTAAAACTCTGAAAGTGACTGAATTATTCACATCCAGAACAAAAGGAATTTAAAAACAATTTTGCTGACAAGTTTTGTGTTGCCAATGGAAAGAAATATAACAAATAATTAAATTTCACATACTTTGTAGACTTTTTTGTGTCACGTACTTGTGTCGCAAAGCTCACTGTGTTTGCTGTTCATTATCCACATCGCCTGGAGAAAGAAAGTGTTTTGAACAAAGGTTTGTAGAATTTTGATGGCGCCATCTGGAAAAGTGAATTTAAAACAGAACACTGTTCATTTCAAAGGACAAAAAAGTAAAAATGAGTAGGGTTCGAGAGGAAGATAAGTCCTTCATTGTCAGACTTGATCTATCTAAATTAAATCAGTGTGTTCATTGGGAAATTCTTGTTGAAATGTGGAATGTGACATTTTCCTGCTTTATAATAGCATGTTTCTAAGTTGGTGGGAACTGATCATGAATACAGAGTAGAAAGACATCGAACTGAAAAAGTCTTCCATGTCCAAGCTAAATGAATCCTCTTGTGTTATGAGATGCTTGATGTTTTTGTCACGGCAGCTTTATAGTAAGAGTCTTTTGTCTATTGATTTTGATATACTGTAGATATCTTGATTTAAATAGTATATAAATGTATATGAAACACTTTTTATATAAATGTCTTGCATGAAATACTTCATCAACAAAATGCCGTGAAATGATATAAATTCTGTTCAAATTCCTGTACTTGTAAAGTATACACTAAGGACTTAGTTCTGTTTAGTAGTTTAAGAATGCTGTTTGTGTATGCAGCACAAGAACCAACTTTTTGGTCCCTATAGCATGTACACTTAAAAAGAACCATCTTACCCTTTTTTCTTTGGTTATTTTTCAACTTTTTGAATCTGAATCTGATAACGTCTTGGCTCATGTGGCCTCATGGGATAGAAAAATGTCCACTGGTTCCATGCTTCAGATTCTCGGTGGATACAGTAGGTCATCTGGGTCTTGTTCACCTACTGTATTCTGAATTCTGAGCAATTGGACATCCTACTTATTTAAAAAAAAACTTCTTTTTAAAGTAAGTGGTGCTAGGGATGTTACAAAAGTGTGATAATGAATAAAAACACTTCAACAGAGCTGGTACATTGTCTCAAACACATCTCCCATTGGTATTCACCTTTACAGCAGAGGGTTGATGGGTAAAGCTAGCATGACTTGGGATTACTACCATCTTTCTCTAGGTATATCAGAGCACTGGGCTGTTTTAATAGAGAGAACAGTGTGTTGACAGTCACATCCTTTACTTTTTATGGTGCGGAACAGAGAAACAATCGAAACAGTGGAACAAGAAGTTTAAAAGGAATATTTCTCAAGTCATTGTATTTTAGTGTTTGGTCCAAGTTTGCATGGTATGTCATCTCAAACACTGGTATGTGGGAGACATAATGCTTTACTCTAACGTCTGAGAACAAAAGAAGTTTATACATTGCTAGTCGAGTCATTATTTGATACTCCTCTTTGATGATGGTATTATTAAAGGTCGTCATTTCATTGAAAAAAGAGAGAGACAGTCGCTTTCTCTTTCCATAACAGACGCCCGATGCATAACAAAAGATTTCAGGAAATATGGCAAACTCCATGCAGCACAGAAACTGCTGCCGTCATTCAAAGCTTGTGATAGGATGTGTGAATGGCAAATATTAAAGTAAAAGATGAAAATGTTGAAATATGTGATTTCTATAGCTTGCTTTGAGACAAAAGAACATTTCTTTTTAAGAGGTCGAGGCTTTGCTTGCCTATTTTTGAAGATGCTTCATAGTATAGATGCTTTCTAAACCTTGTTTTTACAACAAACAACACTGAATACTGTTAGGGTTATGCTTTTTTAAAAATGATCTACAGTATATATTTACTGTTTTCTTTAGCCTTTTGCCCTTATTATAATGGACAGTAGAGCACTCACAGGAAATATGAAGGAGAGAGAGAGGGGGAATAGCTTCTATGTGAGTTCAACAGGTTGCAGTCTGTGCCACAACTAAACAAACACATCTTTGTACCCAGCAGTGCACAGTGATACAAATGCTACACTTTTCAATATTGCAAATCCTTCTCAATTTGAAAGCACCAAGGGATACTCCAGTAGAGGAGACCAGGCATGATGGCTTTACCTGCACAAAAGAGTCATTTTAAAACGGAGTATCTATTTACACCTATTTATCCGTCTTATTGGAAAAGGCTATTTACACTAACTCCGCCCACTAACGTATGATTGAGTTAGTCAACACTAAAAAAAGATGCTAAATTAACATCAGTTTCAGTGGCATAGATGGTAAGACGCATGCTTTTTGACGCGATCGACCCAAATTCGAGCCCCCCTTTTGCCGAACTTTTTTTCTCTCTTTTCAAATCTCATATTGCATCAGAAAGGCATTTATTTTAAGTAAAAATGAAGGAAATAATCAAAAAGTTGAAAATAAGAGTATTGGGTAGGGTTAGGGTAGGTGTAGGGAGGGCTTTATTGCATTTGCTATTTACATTGAGTGTAAATAGCATCTATTGCTATTTGCACTTAGTGTAAATAGCATCTTAATAGACATTTTAAAAAGGTTGCCCATCACAGATGTTAGCTGGAGCTGCTGATGTTAATCTAACTGATGTTGTTCCCAAATGAACTGCCACCACATTCTATTACTGTCTTTACTAGGTTTTTAGTGAACAGCCTTAAATAATACAGCTGGCTGTCTGTGATGGAAATAAACTCATGTGAAGAATGCCAGGTTTAGGTTTTAAGAAATGAATGAAACAGCCTTGAGCTGACGTGACTTTGCTAGCAATCATGGGAGTGGCTTAACTCTTCATTTTATGGACCATGGAGGAAGAACACTTCATTGCCTAAAATGTTTTAATTTACATTTTTATGTCAGTATTTATTTATTTATTTGTATTTATTGATAATAATAACAGGAAAAAGAAGACAGAGATTCTAAATATTATTTTATTTTTAATAAAAATAGAAAACAACAGTCTACACCAGGAATAGGCATAATTGGGTAAAATTAATTATTTGATTATTAATATTCTGTCATAAAGCCGGAATATAAATGTGTTGGACTGAAATCCTTTGTGTGACTGTGTTTAATTTCTTTGAATTGTGATTCAATAAATTCCACTTCCAGTCATTCCAATTCTAAATTCCAGCATCCTGTAGAGCATGGCCAATTTCAAATTATGAACTGAAAGGGAGTACAGTTCTTACATTCTGAATTTTGCTCAACCCTGCGTAACTACACTAATCACAACTTTCAAAAAACTTAAGATCTCTACAGTTCCACAACTGTTGTTTTGTGCTAAAGCCTGAAAGACAAGCACTTCAAACGCTTTTTACAAACTAAACTCACTGAATCACAACTAGCGGGTAATGGGTTTCTTTGCTATATGCTGAAGTTATATGAATCAAATTAGAATAAACAGCAAGTATATGTACTTAAAGATTAAAGAAGAAAAAGACAGAAATCAAACAGGCAGCCAGAAACGTCCAAAATATTCTTTTCATTATGTTATCTGAAAACCTGCGATAGCCTGGCAGGGGAGTTCTAGGCGGCCTTGGTTGTTAACTTAAGTTTTCACATGGACCCTATTGCTTTTAATTATTTAAAACCAAAGTGTGGGTGAAAAAGCAAGAATATAATGTAAGAGAGTCTGTGTTTACAAGCTCTGTGGTTTTAATAGCTGTAAATTTCGTCTAAGGTACTATATATTTCCATGAGGTCCTGCTGTGTCAGTTGAAGATAATAGAAGTCAAAGTTAGGAGTTAACAGTAGACAACGACCTGAATAAAAGTTGTATTCCCATTTATTAACGCTTGATTTTTGCACTGGATTATCATTAACTTGAAATGATGTTTCCATAAATTAGACCTAAAACAAGCCGTGTTTATTAAAGTGTATGTAAACACATGAGCACAGAAGAACAGAACGTTTAGAAGCTAATTGGAAGGCCCTGGTTAGTGAGTGTATCTGCGCCCACATCCAAGTTATTAAAAGTTTAGTGGCTAACTTTAAGCGACTACTAATGAACTTTTACACATTCAGCCCACATATTTACACTGTTATCTTTAACTCCATCTGTCAGTAGTGATCTAGCGATCCCCCTTTGGCCGGGTGCATCTGTGCGCATATCAGCATCACCCCAGGCAATGGCAATGGCTCGGTCACTTTGCTAGCAGGACATATGAAACGATTACCTCTCAAGTCCAATCCAACCAACAGAGCATTTGCATCCAGTAAAGGAATGACAAGTTCTCCATTATCCATGCTAAACCTGCATCACCCTCCATAGAATTCCCTTCTGTGAGCACCGCTCACCTTTTCCCTCCTTTCACATCAGTTGTCAATAAACATCCCACTGGGGTAATTTGCACTTTAAGTTCCGTTCCGCATTTTGTGGGAGAAGACAGGCATAGGATTGATGCGGATCATTCCTGTGTTTAAGTATCATTATGCATTCTTTTGTAAATGAGCTAGTGAGTCGGGAAACATTTAGAGCCAACAGAATTCCCTTGTCAGTCATCTGCCGTTTTTCACTATGCTAAAGACCCACAGTCCATTTCCCATCTGCCTCTCTGAGTCCTCATACAAAACAATGAGTCCCAGGGTAGCCCCGCTGACTATGTTATCAAAAACGTACAGTATGCGAATGTAAATTCACAGTTCACTGCCATTATGACAGAGCACGGAGCGGATTGTAAACAAATAAACCGTGTGTGCATGGGCATCTTGGGAGAAACGGGATACTCGGCGTGAGAGGGGTGTGGGACTGCGTTCAGAGTTTGTCTCTGTTTACTCTTGGGGCTTTTGTGCTTCTTGGACATCAGCCACAAAATATATGGCTATTGTTGGTGAGGCTCTGCCATTGTTTGAAAGCATTGTTTTGCTTATCCTTGCTCTTTTGCCACTATGCTGCTGCTGCTTCTTCTTCTTTCTTTTTTCGTGGCCATTTCTCTCAGATTTCAGTCCCTGGATCCCACTGTCTGTTCCTTTTTATCTGTTTAATTCCCTAGCCACTCTTGAAGACTTTCGAAATCTTGCTTCAGATAGCCCATTTAATTAAAATCATAATTAAAGATGATCTAATCAAAAGAACGCACCTGCTGCACTTCAGGAACATTGAGCATTGGATGTATTACAGTTGCTAGTGTTAAGTGGCACCTTGTTCCTAATTGGTTTTTATGGCAAATTCTCTGTGAGAATCCAATACCTTTCCATAGACTAGCTTATATAACTTGGACTCTTAATTTAATCTTCATTACTCAAGATACTTGAGAACGCATCTGGGAGTTTGGATATAAGTGATGTGAAAATGTGTAGTGTGTGTGTTTTAACAAAACATTATTGCTAACCTAACTACCTCTGTCATCACATATGTGCATTTTTAAATTAATACAGACTCTTTTGTGGCACTTTTCAAGTGAAATGTCCAATGAGCAGTGATAAAAGTGCATTCAGATTTCTCCAAAACGCATGAGCATGAATGTGGAAATATTTTATTACACTGGTTACTGTACATATCACAGCAGTTCTGAAATGAAATGTCCGATGAGTGGCGCTAAAAGGTTAATACTCTATTGCGTTTGAAAACAACATACCACCAGCACTAAACCCTACTTTAAACCTAACCGACAGTGTTAACAAAACCAAAGGTGAAATAAAAGCTCATTTGTAAGAATGCATGCTATTTTAGCTTTAATCTTTTTCATCATAATTCATGTTTCAAAGCACTGGTGTTTTCCAGAGTACAATGCTGTACAATGCAAGTACAATGCTGTACCAGGTGGGCTACTGAGCAAGTTTACTATGTCAAAAAAGCTATACATACCATATGTATAAATTCACAAATCATGCATTATGGCAAAAGTGTTTTGAGGTCATAACATAGTATTGTGCAAGGAACCATGTGAAAATAAGTCTGTATTAATCAATAATCTGCTCCTGTGATGCTCCTGTTTGTATGAATTAAACTAGTGAATTTTAGGTACATGTGTGTTTTTTCAATTGTTGTTTTTTATAACATATTTAGAGCTTGTGCAATTTTAACGCCAGTTATGCACAATCATACATCCATCCATTAATGTGGCAAGCTAATGTTAATGTTATTAATCGTAATCATCTCAGGAAATCATCTCAGGCTCACAAAAGGTACATCAGTCACCAGGTTTGTTTTGTAGATTTGTTAGTGGCATTGTTGCATTGGATTCCAAGATGGCCTGCTAACATTTAATCATGCTAATAACAAGAGCACACTTTGACCTTCAGCCTTCAGGAGAGGCTTCCCATATACCCTCACATTCAGCATAAAGTTCTCCAGTCAGCAAGCTTGTAATTGAATGGCCTCACATTTCTGTCACGGTAACCTCTAAAAACATGCCCTCAGTGTTAAAACGATTCCCTGAAAGGAAACAAGAAGGTTTCAATGGTTTGTACACCCATCTACAGAATTATCGCATCTTCATGTAGCTCCAGCTCTGCGATCACAATTATTTCCCATTACTTTTTACATTGATTGCAAAAATGGTATAAAATCATGCGTGGTGTTCATTCCAACCTTGGTTTGTTCAGCCAGACTTTGTACATAGAAACATAACTCTTTGTTCAGATGTGCACAATAGAGCACAAAAGTAGCAATATGCTCCAAAATTGTTGAAGGTGTAGTTAACCCAAAGAATTGTCATCTTTTCTTCAGTTTTTGTCTGTACAGTGAAAGTGAAAACAACATTGGAGCTCAATGACTTTGAAACACACATACGCACATGCACGCACTAAGATGCTTTTTTCTATCTTCTTTTGTGTTCCATAGAGGAAAGTCATACAGGTTTAGAACACCATGAGTAAATTTGACAGGATTTGACATTTTGGGGTGAACTGTCCCTTTAAGCAATGGTAATGATTATGTGGAATCCACAAGACATTGTGATTTCATTCTTTTTTTTTTAAATTGTGTTTAAGTTCCCTCCTGATTTGATTACATCGTTTGCAATGTTTCATGGGATGAGTTCATTAGCTCACAGTCTCGTCAGTTACACAGTCTTGTACCTTTTGTTTTGTTTTCTCTTCATTTTTTAAGTAATTTTGTTCTTCAGACTTAATGTTCTGATCCATCTCAAAGTTGGTTGGTTTGATCCATGGCTTAGAACTCGCTGATTTATTTATTTATTTTTAAATCCCTACAGAGAAAATGAATGAGGCAAATACTCAAACAAATGGGCGGTCACTGTTGCGCTCTATTGCACATCAAAATAACACAGAAATTACATATGTGTCCAGTTAAATCAGAGACTGAATCTAATTTTCATAGATTGCTTGGTTCATGAACAACACGAGAGAAGTAGGAACTGCTAACTATAGACAATAGACCAGGGCTTACTAATGATGTTAAATTAATGGGAAAATCTTTATTCTTTACTTGTCAGTATTCGCCGTAATAAATGTCATATGATTAAACAAAAATGATTAAATTCCTTATCCCTGTTTTATTAACTTTGAGTTTAAGCCCTTCAGCTGTGCTCGACTCATTTTAATGATCACCTCGAGCAATTATCTAAAAACTTGTGCCATCTCTACCAGTCAATTAGGCTGCTGCTACAAAAACATCCCCGCGCTTCCCTGAACTCAAATTATAAGTGGATATTTGTTATAGTCTTGAAGCTATGTATGTTCAGTACAATTTCCTCCATGTTCACACTCTTCAAAATACATAATTGGCCCAGTGCGGCAACTTCTGAAACCTTATTTTGGTCCCACAACAGTGACTTTTAAGCAAATTCCCTTCTGTGTAAAGTTGGTATGTGACAATAATTAAAATGGTCTCATATTAAGCTTTTTTTTACCCACAAAATCTCTGCGTGTTTCATTTTAATAGATTGGTTTGTTTCAGAGTTTATTCTAAGATGAGAATAAAAGATGAGAGTTTTTTTATTTATTTAAAGGTGAAATGTGTAATGGTTTAATACTTCCTTGTATCCCAGCTCAATATGCAGAGTGATAAGTAAGACGATTGCAGATCTGTGGCTTTATCAAAAAATTATCACTGTTACTGTTTTGATATCAAAATCAGCACAGTAACAGTGACTCAACCAATGACTGCAGTTTGGAGGTGGGGCTATCTGTTAGGACTGTCCAATAGAAGACAGTATTAAAGAATTTATATAAATGGTCTGTCAGCATAAGCTAAATATAATTTGCAGCAGCTTTAATGTGCTTAATGCTTAGAAAGTCACTAAAAGATTGCTCTTTTTGAATGAAAGGGAAGGAAAGGGACATGTTTTGTGTGACCGTGTGTAAAAAAATAGAGGGAAATTATGGCTTTGGAGGGCAAAGTTGTATAAGAGCTTTTGTTATAGATGGCTTGCCATTATCATTCAAAGGCAATATTTTGTCTTCCGGATTTATTGAAAAGGCAGCTTCTCATCCCCGCATGGGGAGCATACATCCACAAACTCTGATACGGTTTGAAATAATCATTGCCAAAGAGAGTGGGACTGGAGAAAATGAATTTTCTTTTACAATAAAACAGAATTTGAAGAGCCACACTCGTGTGAGGCATTTTAATACAGTATGGCTCATTAAACTCTGCTGACTTGGCCTGGGTGGCAGATGAACATTAGCTTCACAACTCATAATGTGGAACTGCAGTCTAGAGGCAATTTGGGTGCTCTACAGACCCCATGAAGCTTTGAAACTAGTTTTTATTCTAGACAGAACTGTCAATCATGATGCAAACTGAAAAGAGAGAATCTTCTGACTGTAATTTACGTGGCACACTTCAATACACCAGATGAAAATCCCATTTATGATTAATCCGTATACAGTGGTGACACATACTGTGTGTTCTTTCGGAGAATCTTTGAATAGAATTGTAAATATCACCAGCATATATATAAACTCTTTGTCTTTCATATTTATTTAGATGAAAAAGGTAGAAGTGAAGGTTTTAGAAAAGGAAGTAGCTTTTGAATGCGAGTTATTTAGCCTTTTTACTACGAAACACCTGCCTAGTTGATTGTGTACTAAATTTTTATGCTTTTTTAAAAAAAGAAATGGGGACATTAAACCTTAAGTTAAGATAATGAAACTTAATTATGACACATTTAAAAAAACGTTAGAGGCACAATGTTTTCATTCTCAAGCTTTGTTATAAGCTTTGAAAATTTAGGTTTATCAACATTTAGTCTGATTTAGATTACATTTTTATACTTTTTTTTTTCTTGTGTACTTGTCAGCCTCAAGAGGTTATACTGGTTAGGCAATTTTGAGTAAGCGGCCATTCACATAGAATATGTTTTTGCTTTGAAAAATGCAAGACATGGGCAGTGGAGTGGACATGTATTTAAAAAGTTGACCTTCTTTTAACTTCAGTACCACATTTTTAAAACTCCATTTCATGGACAAGATGATGTAAAGGATGCCAGACGCAAACACAACAGTCAAAGATGTCCATCTAGTGCATGTTTACATAGAAATATAATGGAAAAGTAGCACAGAGGATTAAAAAAAAGTGGTTTGTTTGAACCAGCCTCCTGATGTTGACATTTGTGGTTTTAATGCTAAAAAATGGTTGTAAAAAGTGTTATAAAAATGGCAAAACTAATGCATTGACTAGAAAATACAACAGCTCATGCTTAATTTGACTTCCTGATGCTGACAAGTACCTAATTTCTCCTACAAAAAGAAAACCTTGATCTTTAAAGACTATTAGGCTCTGCATTTTTTCAGATCTTCTTCATGGAATGTGTCACTAGCATACCTGAATGAATACACAAAATCTGTTCTTGATCAATTAGCAAGAGATTATTAAGAAAACTATTTCTTCTATTGTCAGTTTGCAGTGAAAGAGTTCACAAATACACAGATATATTTAATATTGTAAATAATTCATGGTCTGGCTTTGCACACTGTCCATCAAACAGCGTATCTGATAACAGGCAGCTGAACTTCACTTTTATTTACTGGCCCTGGTGTTTTACTGATGTCAATCCTTATCTCAAGTTAACATTTTATTATTGTGCGGATAATTGATCAATACAGACAGGCCTAATTGGTTCCACCGGAGCCAAGTTTCTGTTCACATTAATGTCATTCTGTGTGAGTGAAAGATTTTTAAAATGGTCTGAGGTCTTAAATGATCTTTCAGTGAAAAAAAAAAAAAAAACATTAAGCCCAGCAAATGAAGATTGTTATTTGCCCCCCTAAATAAGTAAAGTGCTGAATTTCATTCTCCTCCTGTTAGCTCACCCTGGGGATTTAATTAAATCTGGGAAAGAGAAATAATGGTTTGTAATGTAATTAATTATCAAATACAAAATTGAATTATTTAAAGCAAAAATGCATTCATTACGGCAGAAGAGCAGTATAACCTATTTTGAAAGAATATAACCAGTATAAGAATATTGAAAGAATATAACCAGTATCCTAAGAAATTTCTCAAGCAATTTTACATTAATAGTATTGCAATATCAAATCTTTCTATCTGAACGCTTTCGATCTGTTTGCGTATCTCTGAATCCAAATGTGTCTCTTCAAAAGATGCTGTAACATGAGGGGAAAAGTCTGTGTCATTTCACAACATGATAAAAATTTGATGTACACAGACGTTCACTTTTCAGATTGTCAAGGTTGGGCTGTTTACAAGTTTTAAGTCGATTTTACTGGTTGCATACCAAAATAAGCAGCCAACTTTAAAATAAACTGATTCCAGGAATAAAGGCATAAAGCAATAACAAATACTGTTTAATACTATCTACAGATCCCTGCTTTAACATTACATTAACCCTGACACATTCACTGGTTAATTAGTTTTTGGAGGGAATGGAAGAGATCCAAGTACCAACACTAGAAATGGTTTCCATGGATTTTTGAAACAGGCTTTATTGTGTTCTTTGTGGCGTAAGAACTTGGCTCTGTCAGAAATGTGTGTGGAAAACCTCTTAATGTCTAGTGTCATCATGTTCTTGAATATCATGTTGCATATTTCAAGCAATAAAAATCGGCAGCCAGCATGAAAGTCATTATGCCAATTATGGCATGTTTTAGTTGACGCCCAAGAGACTGAGCTGTTATGAAACAGCTTGCGCCACAACTGTGCCTTACTTAAGAAAACAGAAGGTGATGACCCTACCATTACATCCTTATGTTGTCTTTCAAGCTACAGCTTGCATATTTTATGCATGACTTCTAAAAACCATAAATATATTTTATTTTAACTTACTTGTTCAATGGCAAACATATAATCTTCTGTGTTCTATTTTTGCTTTTTATTTTCCCCATAACTATTATTAATGGAGGGGTTGTAGTATGCTGTGAAGAATTTCTGTCCTAATCATTGATTAAACATCAGAAGTATGAACTTAACCTAATCAAGAAAGATTTGAGCAACAGACAAATACTTCCACTTCTGTCAGTGGCCACAGTCCCAGCGAGTTGCATGGCTTAGAGATAAATAGAGCTAGATATTGATTCTTCATCATTCACCACAGCAGTGTCTTTTGCATTAGTGCTGGAAGAATGACAGAGAACTACCTGGGCTATTTTGAAGGTAAAAGAGTCTTTGTTACCCTGAGAAATTAGGGCATCTAAGTCACAGAATCGATCATGCAACAACAAACTTTAAGCAGATTGTCATTACAAAGCTCAGACAGAGTGATCTGATGAATGAAGCGATGGTGTACTCGAGACAGTCGCCATTAACTGTTTACAGATGAAGTGTTGTGCCATACAGTTTCTGTGTAACTGTCTTGCTTCATTAAATCAGTGTCTTGCATTACTTTGATCAACTCCTGGCCCGTCCAATCTTTCATCATAGGGCTAAGAAGCTTACTATAGCCACACTTACAGCCAGTATAAGGCCCAGAAAGGCATTATGGTGACACATTTGGCTAGTTTATAAATCAAACTCTTCGCCACGTGAGTGGAAGACCAATGGTGAACAATGTCCTTGCAGTGTCCCAAATGGCATAATGAAATACACCGTTGGCTGTTTATCTTGTTCATAGACTCTGGTGGTGTCCTCCTTGTGTCATACAGTGTCAGTCTCAGAGACCTCCAATCATCAATACTGTACTGCCAGAGAAACATAATAAGAAAAGCATCTTGTGAGTACATTGTACTCCCCCTTCTGCAAGAGTCATTACAACATTAATTTAGTCTAATTATGCCTATTTATTCCTGAAATGCACAATGCATTTCATATCTGATTAGAAATATTTCTCTAAACCAAGTTCGACACAGCCATCAAAACATTTTTATTTTATCATACAGCACAACATGTCCACCGTAATGGGCATTTACAGTAGTTCAAGCACTCTGGAAATGAAACATTCTTTTCCCATGGTCCATTAATAATGAAAAGTGTGTGTTTTTAGGCTTGCCACTGTTTACAGTGATATTTGTAATACTCAGGGATAATAGCAGTGCAAAAATATTGGGAAATATTATGAAATAAGCTCAACAGTTGCTATATCAACAACCTAACGAATAGAATAGCCTTGAGTAATGTATAGTCGCTTACGTAATGAAGAGTTTGTGACCTGTGATAAATTAACTGAAATGAATGCATTGAAAGCCAGATGTTCTTTACTGAGTCAGTGGGTCATTACTCGGTTATACAGCGTAATGCATTTATGTAACGTTAATATAGCAAACCAAAAGCGTGAAGGTGTCCATCTAGCTGCATTGGGGATCCAAAACCATTATTGGATTGGAGAAACAAACCACAAACAATTTAATTTGATTGAATTCATTGATTTTTTTTTTTTTTCTAGATAGTTTAATCTTCATTTCAAGTTTGGTGAAATTTTTCAAATGGTTTCCATTGCATTTTATTTATTAATTTTGCTTCATTTATAAGCAGTGTCAATTCAATTTCAATTCAAATTGAATTGATTTTTTTAATGCATTATAAACTCAATTCTGAATGAGGAACAATTATATATTATTATTATTATTATTATTATTATTATATACATTAATGCTTTTGGCAGAGCCTTTTATCCATAGTGTAATAGCTGCAGATCAGACATATTTTCTTAGATCAACAAATTACTATTATGTCAAAAATGCATTAAAGATTAATTTTGCCTGTGGTATTACCAAAGAACCTATTGATTAAAACCCCGTTTGGGTTTTGAATATTGATACAAAAGCAGTGATGCAAGGGCAAGTTAAAAATCAAGCATACCTCCGATATCCTCAGCCCTTCACTAATACATTATGACAAAAAGATGATGCACCATAATGCAGCCTTGAAATAGCATTCTTAATGATTTAAAAAAAGGCCTGTTTGGATGGTTCCCAGACAGAATACAGCATGAGGGAGCCAAACCCCCTCCTACATTCACCTGGACTGATTCTGGCCTGTTATAGAGCTGCTGCTGTCCATTCAGCCACAGGGCCGGCACATAGTCAGTCATTTTAATTAACAGCAGAGGATGTGATATGTCATCTATGAAGAGAGTTGGGGGAGCTGCATTTGTTAGCGGTGTGTGCTCGGCTTTAGTCGTCACTGGCCCTGTGTGGTTAAGAAAAGAAAATTAACCCCAGGGGAAAAGGGGTGAGAAATGTGTACGTGAACCCTGGTCTCAGATCAGCCAATCTAGCAGTCTCAGTATAGGAATGTTCAGCATCAGTGTTCAATATAAGAGGAACAAATCATAGCGTGTTTAGATTCCAATGTTTTTCTACACCAGTTCTGCATCATGCTGTTAAAACCGACTAAATGAAATTATTGACCCTGCAATTGAAAGCCCACACTCAGCTCAATAATATGCAAGTGTGCTTCCAGCATATTCTTCAAGGTTATTTGGAATGATGTATTATAACAAAACTCTCGTCTGCTATTGAAGGGCTACAATTCTGAGGTTATTTCACAAAAACACTTTTAAAATGACTGGCATTTAGTGCGTTCGGGTTCAAGGAGGTTTTTAGACTAGAAATTCACATCCTCCTAAGGTAAGCAAATTGAAAGCTCATTAAGCATTCCAAACGCCAATTTCCGATAATCACTGCAAAAGTACATATTGCGAAGGCATTTTCTGGCGAGCAAAAATTGCAGACGGTTTCATAGATAAATATGTTTATTTATCTGCAAAAACGTATTCGGCAACACTTGCAGAAATATCTGAATAATTTATGTATTATTGTCAAGCGACAAAAGCATTCTGACACTAGAAACGACTCCCTCCCACGGTAAAACCGTCTTAAATGCAATGTCTCTGAAGAGGGAAACTTTTATGGCCACCGTCGAGATGAGACTGAATTGGTGTCATAGCCCATCTGGACAGGTTGCTATCAAGGAGGCAGAGAACAACAAAGCGGCGCTGGTAAAATCCAAGGAAAAGATGACGAAATCGAGTGAAATTCCATTTTGATTGATATGTAATGCAGCATGTATTCCAGAAATGGAGAAAGGAGCCTTTTTCAGCTCAATGTGCTGCCCATACGGCCTGGAGGCATCTGTCACTAAGCCATTACTGTCCGCTGACAATAGTGGGTGTACAGCCTGCAAATCACTAGCATTACTACTCACACAATCCCCTCTCATTTATTTATAATAACAAGAAATCCCTTGTAATTCAGCAATAATGCCGTATTAATGTGTTTCATTGGCAGGCACGATGATATCACATTAAGATTCAAATCTTAATTTTAAAAGGCCTTGAATCTTTGAATGCAGAAAAGAGTATGTTATTAACAGTAAGCCATCTATTTTTTATGGATTTTAAGTGTCATTAAACCAATTAAATTACTAAAGTTAAAAACAATTGTTTCTTTGTTAGTCAAAAGGTTTCAAAGTTTCACAAGCAAGTGAATTGGACAGCATTGGAGAAGATTTTGTTTAATGGCATTCACGGAGACCAAGTTTCTATGACTCATACATGTATGACAGCAGCAACTAGTTTGATATCTTGACTCATTTTTCAAAAGCAAATGCAAAAAAACATCAACACTTCAGTAGTCTGCAGTAACTTGAAGCCCCAAGGTCAATGTCATTAGCATGGATCCTCTGCAGTGAACAGCTGATTAAAAACATTACAATAATCTACAACACGACTCCGGTCCATCGATTAATGTCTTGTGAAGTGAAAAGCTGTGTGTTTGTAATAAACAAGTTCATTATTAATTTTTAACCTCAAATTGTTACTTCCAGCTAAATATAAGCCCACTACCCATAATATTGCTTTGTTCAGTGAAAAAAAATGTCTTGTGTGAATCAGGAAAGAAATATGCACAGATCAAGCGAAAAACAGTACAAGTAAAAATAGTCCAAAACAGTTCTAAACAAATGTGGCTGTGGATTTTGATGTGAGAAGACTGGAGTAAATATATTTTTTTTTTAATAATTACAGTGTTTCTTACAAACACACAGCTTTTCATTTCATAAGACATTAATTGATGTTTTGTGGCTTACTGTGGTTTTATCAGCTGTTTGGACTCTCATTCTCACGGCACCCATTCACTGCAGAGGATCCATTGGTGAGCAAGTGCTGTAATGCTGTTCTGTTGAAGAAATAAACTCATCTACATCTTGGATGGCCTGAGGGTGAGTACATTTTCAGCAAATTTTCATTTTTGGGTGAACTATTCCTTTAATGTCATATTTGTTTGAGTGTTTTGGGTACAGAGTAAGCTGCATGATAATATTCATCTTCTTTTCAGATGCTTTCAGATTGGGAATACAGTGAAAATGACAGTTTTATGCTTGTCAAACTGTCATATCAAGTTCTCATGAGAACTCAGTTCTTCAAAATATCAAATCTATCTGATAATAGTCTTGCTGCCAATTTTGGATACAAACATGCAATTTAAGAACACTATTTTATTTATTTTAAATTGGAGCCACATGTTAGGATTATGTCTTTATTACTGCAAGAAGATCCGTTTGCCTCAAGTTTTCTTCAGTCACTGTCAACAGTGTGTTCTCTTGTCTGTCTAAAGCACTTATGCCAACATTACTGGTCAAATACGATCAGGCTGCTCTGTAGACACATCCCTATATTGTGCCGCATCACATTGACTAGCGGTCGAGTTTGCTGCTTAATTAGTAACATAATTGTCACTGTCTTCCTTACGGTTATAATGAAGAAATACTCCAATGTAGCTCACAATTTAACACCCACATTTCACACACCGCCATATGCTTTACACTCTGGGGAACAAAGGAAACCACTGCCATGACTGAGTCATGACTTATTTCTTTTATCTAAAGAAGGATTAGAATTATTATTCATTGTCATCAGAAATTGAAACTCACTGCTTGAATAAGAATTGCATGACATTTATAACTTTATCTAAATGATTGCAGCTTGACAGAAAAAATGAAGCAGCTATTGAATTACCTGATCTATTTGTAAAAGTAAAGACGTATTATATAACTTGATTTCATGAAACCAAGCTTAAATTGTAAATTGAGTATTGGTTGAAACGGCTGCCAATTGATCAGATTTACATTTCTGGCCTCATGTATTGTTTTCATAGCACGTCTGCCATATTCACAATTATTTTTCTAAGTCAGGTTCAATAATGTCTCAGTTGCTAATGAATGCTGTTTCCAAAGAAAGGTATTGACTGTACTATGCAGTGCCTTTGAGGGTTTGTCCAAACAATACACTGCAGGATCAATCTTCTTCTTCTTTTTTTTTCTTTAAACATGCAGAACTGTTTACCTCATTAGTCACAATATAAAATTAATATAAATAATCTTGACGTGTGAACAAACAATTGACATGAAAATATTGTGTTGGTGCAGAGAAATACATTTGAACATCCATTTATTTCAATTACTGCATTATTGCCTTCCTGTCCATCTTTGTTATATTCAGTCAATCATTTCGCTGGAGATGTTTAACTAGAAACGTTTCCTTAGAAAACAGTTAATGATTTAATTAAGAACAAGTTAAGATCAGTTTCAGTGGCATTCGTGTTTATGGCAAGTAATTGAAAACATGGGGTATTTTTAAAAAATATATAACTGCTTTTGGCCTGATACGTTCCGTGCTTGATGGGGAAAAAACACTCATTATCTTTGCAATCTAGTGACTGAAGAGACTTGTCAAAAGTTCGCAGATCTAATCAAACTTAGTTCTTCGGGAATGGAATTCACAGGAATGTTTAAAACTTAAAAATGCAATAACATTTTATCTCATTACTTCCTTTTTACAAGTATTGATAGACAGTTTGGTTTTAAAGTATGTGAGTTTTACTTATTTTAAAGAAATGTCATGGTTTGATGTGAATGTTTTCATTCCTATCAGTTTTTCCGCTGAGATGTCTTTATTTGTGGATTAATCTTTAACCTGTCAAAACGCTTTGCTTCTGAAACCCATCGGTACCTTTCAGAAAGAAAACAACTAAGATATATTTTCCAAAAGAATGTGATGCCTTTAACTGGAGATTTAACGTCAGCTCAAATCAAGCGCTGAGAAACGGATTGCTGCAATTACTGTAGTCTTGCACGATTTCTGTTGCGGACCACTCTGCTTCAAATATCGAAAAAAGATCCAGAACAATCCCATCCAATTTAGTCATAAAGATCAAGTTCAGGGCCTGTGGAAAAACACAGACGTGCATTTCGAACCTCCGGTGACAAGAACGGCCGGCGGAAAGCCGTAATAACTTCGAGGCGTAGTTCATAGTCACTGGAGATGGCTTTTACAAGGATATGTGATACTTGCCTTGCAAAAGGGAGGTTAACAGTGACACCCACAAATATTATAGCCGGTGTGCTCTCCATATGAGAAAAAGCCAACCTCTCCATTTACAAACACTCTCTCATTTGTCACTGTCAGATTCAGCCAGATATTTATTTAACACCCAATTTCATTTCAATTTAACTAATCTCAGCATGGTGCATCAAACAGAGTAAGTAAGACATCAATCTACTCTGTGTTCTCAGCCAAGCCTGTTAATTTAAAGTCTCACCTAAGTGCTTGCGTGATATTCCTCCTGTTGGGAATTCATCAGGTAAAAGTGCGCTCTGTCTTTTATACGGACGTGTGCGTGTCCTCCCACTGACCTTGTGGAAAATTAAGCATTTCATAAACCATTTGGAGCGTTTTGACTAAATAACAACTGGCTCCTTCGACTCCACTCATATTCTGAAATATAAACAAGATAAATTAGAGTATCTAAACAGTGCAAGCCATTTGATCATTCTCTTTAGAGGGCTGTTTGATTCTGTGCTCCAGAGCATTTCGCTGTTCTCGGCCAAGAAGGAATGAAAAAAGAAAAAAAAATATCAAAATGAAATGCGTGCTTCAAAAGATGTGCAAATATGTTTGTGCGGTTTGCTAGCTGATAGTTGTTTGAAATGATGGTGGTCTGTTAGCCATATAAAACTAATCTTTATGTACATTTTCCAGGCTGTAACTCGCAAACAGTGTCACATAAAAAACAGCCTTTACTACTTTAATCTCATCTTTCGGGTCCATGTGTACTATAAATCAAACCACAGTAATCAAGCAGTGTTGTTGTAGCCACAGATAATGTTCCATGGAAGTTAAAATATATATGAATTTATGGCCAATTCTCACTATTAACTATGACTTTTGCCTCAATAAACTCTTAATTTGCTGCTTGTTAATAGTTAGTAAGGAAGTTATTAAGTTTAGATATGGGGTAGGGATCTAAAATATGGTCATGCAAAATAAGGCATTAATATGTGCTTGATAAATACTAAAAAACAGCCTATGTGCTAGTAATATGCATGCTAATATGCAACTAGCATATAGTGGGAATTGGTTCTTAAAGCAAAGTTCAAATATAATTGAT
Organism: Onychostoma macrolepis; assembly: GCF_012432095.1. NCBI lineage: Eukaryota > Metazoa > Chordata > Actinopteri > Cypriniformes > Cyprinidae > Onychostoma > Onychostoma macrolepis. The sequence goes on from NC_081175.1 coordinate 14,922,952, forward strand.
GAATTACTATAAATTCATGTACTGTATATATATTTTATTATAAATTAAGTAATAAAAATAATTTTAATTAAGAATTTACACGACCTAAAATGTAATAAAGTACTAATAAAAGTAGTAATAAAGTAGTTATTATGACTGATGATGATTATTAATAATGTTATGATCATTATTACTATTTTTAATATATTAAATACATATATAAAGGAAAGTGTGTATCTATTTGTAATCAAAATCCTAATTAAATTAAATATGAATAATTCATATAAATAACATAATTTGGTATATTATTTATAAAATTATTATAGATTTAACCCATTTCCCCCCAAAGTTCAAATATCACACAAAATACAAATATTACATAAAATCTATATATTAAATAAGATCGGATATGCATAATATTTATAAAATTAGTTTAAATAGTATTAGATGAGATTTAACATGATCACACTGCAACATGTCAGCAGTATTTCATATTAACTATAAAGTGTATTCAACAAGTGTCAGTGAAAACACTTGTTCATGAAGTTGTGCTTGGATTCATCTCTTAAATTCAAGAGCATATGGGCAGAGAATCCACAGTTCAAGAAGAACTAATCATACCGGTGCATAAACAGAAAATAAACAAAATCCATCCATGGAAGAGGACCCATCACAACCCATCCAAATAAAACGCTGCTTGTATTTGTTCCTGCGTAATAGATAGCAATTGCAGTTGAAAAGCATGGCATTTTGTGCAGATGGAGAGAAAACAAACAATTATGAATGGCTATTAAGTGTCCAAAGACACCAAGCATGTCATTGCATTTGAGAAAGAGAACGACAGCTTCTCCCGTACTTGACTGCTCATATAAATGTTTATGGTCTTTCTCACTGACCCTTTAAAAAGTTTATCACGGTAAATTTACTCTGTGATTATCAAGTTCTTGTTGTTTTCCCCAGGCACAGGATGCAATTACTTGTCTTAATGGCAATTTTGATGGTGACCTTTTGTGCACACAGAAAAGAGATGCACAAATGACTTTACAGCTTCTTTTGGACAGACAGCTGCTGTAAATGAGATGAGTTTACTGAGGTCTTCACACCGTACAGCTTTGTTTTACGCCCTATTTTAGCTAAAAACTGCAATACAATTGACAATTACACATTTATATACTGTATTGAAGAAATCAAACACTGTATGGCTTAATTTGTCCCATATTTGCTTGTGCCGTGTTATCTTCCGATACCGGCTGTGGTACCAGGTTCCCAAATTTTAACAAAGTTATAGCTAATGCTGATTTGTAATTTATGCACTTTTTAAAAGGTGTGTAAGTATTGCAGTGTTAATATACTTGGTGTGTTCCAGCGTAATATGCAGAGGCAGGGCTGGACTGGGACAAAAAAATCGGCCCTGGCATTTTTTTGGTCCTGGTGGCCCACCACCATATATATATATATATATATATATATATGATATACACTACCATTAAAAAGTTTTTGAACAGTAAGATTTTTCATTATTTTTTTGAAAGAAGTCTCTTCTGCTCACCAAGTCTGCATTTATTTCATCCAAAATACAGCAAAAACAGTAATATTGTGAAATATTTTTACTATTTAAAATAACTGTTTTCTATTTTAATATATTTTAAAATGTAATTTATTCCTGTGATCAAAGCTGAATTTTCTGCATCATTACTCCAGTCACATGATTCTTCAGAAATCATTCAAATATTCTGATTTGCTGCTCAAAATACATTTATTATTATAATTTTTTTCAGGTTTCTTTGATGAATAGAACGTTCAGAAGAACAGCATTTATCTGAAATAAAAATCTTTTGTAACATTATAAATGTCTTTATCATCATTTTTGATCAATTTAAAGCATCCTTGCTAAATAAAAGTATTAATTTCCATAATTTCTTTCCCAAAAAACAAAACAAAAATGATACTGACTCCAATCTTTTGAATGGTGTATTGTATAATGTTACAAAAGCTTTTTTATTTCAGATAAATGCTGATCTTTGGATCGTTCTATTCATCAAATAATCCATTAATAATAATACATATTTATTGAGCAGCAATTCAGCATATTAGAATGATTTCTGAAGGATCATGTGACACTGATGACTGGAGTAATGATGCTGAAAATTCATCTTTGATCACAGGAATAAATTACATTTTAAAATATATTCAAATAGAAAGCAGTTATTTTAAATAGTAAAAATATTTCACAATATTACTGCTTTTGCTGTATTTTGGATCAAATAAATGCAGGCTTGGTGAGCAGAAGATAATTCTTAAAAAAAAAAACATTCAAAATCTTACTGTTCAATAACTTTTGACTGGTAGTGTAGATATGTATCATTGCATCTAGTTGTTTTGGATAATAAAAAAAACGTCAGCCCATGGAAACCTCTATGAACACGCCTGACATGACCAAAAAATCGCGGGGGACGAATTTACGTTTTATTAAGAAGTGTTTGCTATTCTGCACTAATGCGCACACAGGATAGATGCCTGCCTCCGTTGCGAGTCCCGATCAAGCACTTTACCGATTCAACTGCTCTCCTCTCCTCCTCCTGGCTCTTTACGCCGCATCACTCACCGCAGAGCAAGCCTGTTCTTGATAAAGCTGCTGTGAAAACGTGGGAAAAGCCGACGAGGAAGAAGTTGGGGTAAAGCGTTCTTTATATAGGCGGAGGCTCCGTCTATAGTGCATTGTGATTGGGTGGTTTACGCTGTCAATACAGAAGACAAACCAATGGGCCACTGGCTGCTCGTAGTCCCTGTGTGATGGTCCTTGGCAAAAAAATAAAAAAATCAATAAAATTCTGTCGGCCCTTTCAGTGCGTCGGCCTACCGGGAAAACCATAATACTTTTTTTGCAGGATTTTTTGATACATTTTTAAGTTTAAAAGGATTCATTAGAAATAGAAGTATTTTATAATAATATAAAACTATTTTGGAAGTGTTTGCCTCACATTCAGTATTTGTGGTTAGTCACATCAGGACACTCTGGGGACAAATTTGACCCCACATTCTAGATATCCAATGCATTTTTGCCTTGAAATGTTTAATTTGTGCCTCTGCTTCATTGTTAAACCAATATGCAGTGCAACTTGAGTAGTACCTTTTCTGTACTCAAGAAAACGGAGGAAGGGTTGAGAGCATTGTCATGTTTTTACACCCGTAGAGTAACTGTTCAAGTTAAGTGGCGTGCTCTAGGGCACAATGACCATGGGCAAAAGAGCAGCATGGATATAAATACCAGCAGCCCATTAAGAAAATATCCCTGGTGTCCCACCTGCCAGAATAACACTCGGATTGCTGATGGGAAGTTTTTCCCCCAATGCACCGTTGCTTTATACACTAAACTTACAGCTAAATCTACAGGCCCGCCATAATCGTTCAAATGTATCCTACCTGGAACAGTCACAAACCTGTCAAATATTTTATAAGTAATGTTATATCATTCATCCACTGTGCCCAGGGCAAGTATTTTGAATGTGATTCTGCATGCATTTGCTAGTTTTAGTAGCTATACTCATATAATTTTATATGCATGTTTATACTTGCCTTAGTACAAATTGAACATATTTTAAGGTGTTGGAAATGAAAAAGTGCTTAAAAAGGCTTCATAGGAGCCTGTTGGTCTGCTTTGACCAGTCTAATGTCAGTGCTAAAGTATGGATCATTTTTTATTAAGATATGTTTATCTATAAAAGCCCAGGCTGTTCATTATAATCCCACATTAATTCCTGACCTTTAATGGGACTCCTCTGTCACTGAAATACGGGTCAATATTAATATCCACGTATTGTAAGGATGATCAGGTTCCATTATTTAGATCTCCCTTATTAGGAAACCTTTTCCTCCCTGCTTTATTGCCTCATAAACTTATAATTTCCACATTTATCATGCTCCAATGATTCCCAGGAAGATCAGAGGGCAGAGATAGAAAGGGGTTGTGGGCATGAGCGACCGTGTGGGTGATTGAGCGGAAGAGCGTCACGTTTCTGTTATGTGTGTGCAGAACGTGCTCACATGATGCGCGTGTGTGCTTTCTGCTTGGTTACACTCTCACAGGTGCTTCACGTTTCGGCAGTAACAGGAGTGGACGCGTATTAACTGTGTGCCCCGAGTGCAGGCCCATCTCGTTTCCCCCGCATTTCAATTTCAGGAAGAAAGAATGCAATGATGGACACAGAATCGGACAGGTTGACAGTGCGGATGCAGAATGGTGTCATCGGGCACTCGCCCCGTGCATTCGGAAGGTTATCTGACACTCTGCAGACAAGATGTACTCTGTTTTTGGCTGGAGTCAGGTCTGGCTGCCTGTCTCGGAGAAAGCAACTTGAAGATTTGTACTTGAGCGTAAAATCTATTAAAATAGAAGGATTTCAATAAGACCTGTTACGACCTGCTGCTGCCGCCCATGGATAGATAGTGTCTCATTCAAATGTATTGCTGGCTCGCTATCTCATCAGGCTCGAACCGCTTGCTGAAGTTACTGTTATCAAGTTGATGTAATGCAAAAGTTTGGTTTTAAGATTGCTAGCAACATTTTTTTCATTTGAGCTATACAGATGCTCACACACAATTTTCAGCTTTATAGAAAATGTTTGCTTTAATGTTATTATTAGGAAGTATTGTGTTGTCAGTCAGAGATGAGTGTATGAAAGTAATGTCAATATGATCGTAATATACAGATATAATATGTTATGTGGCTATTTATCATCATTTGTTCAGTTAAACAGACAAAACAGTCATGTTAGGCATTACAACTTGTGCTCATAATGATTACAGTATAAGGAGGGTATTACAATACAAGGACAATGTTTGACAGTTTTGTAAGTTGATCAAAAGTTGTCATTATCTAAAAAAAGGATCTGAATGTTGCTAAAGTTCTCATTTTTAGAAATAACTTCACTCTAATAAGCTAATTTGGCTTCTTGCAATGTCATGCTACAAAATATTTATTATTAGTGATTTCAAAAGTTTGATTTCATTAAATGATTTTATACAGAGATGTACGATATTTGTATCATATCAGACATTGTCTGCTAATTTAATACTGAATACTAATAATACTTTAACAATATATATCTTTTTAATTAAATATACTGTATGAGTGTCATTTGATACTGGATATTTAATATCTTGTCTTTGACAATTGATTTTGAATGTCTTGGTAAATGATCGGTTGATCATTTGATTCGTTTTGCCTTTTTCGAGAGTGTTCACCTAATGTCAGGCTTGTGTCTGTAGTGTGTTGTGGTTCTCTTTCATAGGTTCACTCTACGCTGCATAGCTTTATGCATTGGGAACGCCCTGTGGGTGTGCCGATTGTCTGAAGCCCTTATAGAATCATGCCAATTTATTGGCTGATGGCGTGGATGCCGTCATCGATGTTCTTACGTCGCCTCCTTATACTGGCGCCATCAACTCTTCAGATTTCTCTGCCTTCACGAAGCGCCCATACTAGCCCTTCTGTTGCAATTTTTCTGGCCTGATTTCAGACCATTTTTCTTGGAATTCTGTGACACTGTGACACGGCCACAAAACAGAGAAATAGTGTCCATTTCAAATATTCAAATGATTTAAAACATTGTTAATAACGTGGTGATAATTGATTGTTTATATTTTTGTTATGGTTATTTATATTTGTATACTGTTTTGAGTTGGAATATGAGGGACTCTTATTCCAAAAGGCCACTATTTAAGGAAGTAGGAACTGGTGGCCATTTTGTTTTAAGGTAATGGCACATGGTTGGATTGGGGCATGTTTTGAGAGGCTGGCAAATAAAGGTGCTGGGAAATGCCTTGCTCTCACTAGTGCCAGTGCCATGGATTTATCATATATCTGGCCATTGACCAGAGGATTACCTGAATTGGGGGGGTTGAGGCCTATTTTTCAGTGAACAAGAACGTTTTCTCTGTCTTGGATCGTTTGTGGGTTTTTCCCTTTTTCCTGGAGCATTGCAGGTGGGATCTAGGAATCTTTGAGAAGATAACGTGGGTGAGATGGATCAACTTTTTTCCCCTTTTACTACTTCTTCCTTTTTGCTGGGATTATTGCTTTTTTGGATTGTTTTTTTGGTGTGGACTATGATGGATGGTTTTTGGATATCTGTGCCTTTATAGGACTCACGGACTCATATCAGAGTTTGCCTTTTGGGACTCAATTTACTTATTTACCTTCCAATGTGCTGTTCATTGTGCTGTAGGGTTGAGCAATGTTTGTTTGAAGTTTATATATTTATTAATACATGCATTGAATCCCTGAGAGTCTTATGTTTGGCACATGCTTTATTGAATTGATAGTTGGTAAACTGTTTAAAACAAGATTACCCAAAAAAGAATCCTTTGGTAACTATAAGACTTAAAGTAAGATAAGTTTAAATTGTTACAGCACTTCAGCGACTGCATTAGCAGAACTTTGTTTCTCCTTGCGGTGAAGTGCCATGGAGTACCGTCGTTGTCAACCACCGTGTTCTCGCTTTAATGCGGGCGACGACCCTCACAGTAAGTGTGTTAAATGTATGGGTTTTTCACACGCGCAAGGTTTATGGCATTTCGAAATGCAAATTCTGCGAGAACTTCCGTCTCAAATCCCTCCGCTCTAGGCTCACGGTTTTTGAGAGGGAATCCCCGTCGCACCCCGGAGGCTGCAGAGGCCCTCCGCAAATCCGCGACCTGGGGTTTGGATGTTGAGCTCGAGGTGATGGAGAGTGAGTAGATGGGCCTTGCCCTGCTGGAAGCAGCCTTTCTCTTCCCGCCTCACGAACATGGCAGCCGCTGACTTCACCAACCTAGTGGGTTCTGTGGAGCAGGGCTATACCGCCATTCTGGCGATTGAGGACACGTTGGCCACACACCTCTCGCCATCTTCGGTGCCCTCTTGGAAGTCCGGCCCAGTCCTTCCAACTAAACCATGTAGGACCACTTCCACTCTTATCAGGAAGTCCTACGTGGCAGCTGGTCAGGCAGGCATGGCCCTTCATACTATGGCCATCCTCCAAGCCTACCAGGCAGATATCCTGAAGGAGATGGACGAGGGTGGGGGTCTGACTCCAGAAGCAGTCAAGGAGATCCGAAGAGCCACGGACTTAGCCCTGAGAGCCACTAAGCACAACGCACGCGCTATAGGGCGCTCTATGGCGGGCTTGGTAGCTGCAGAGCGCCACCTATGGCTCAATCTCACGGAGATTTGTGAGAAAGAAAATGTTTTTCTCCTTGATGCCCCCGTTCCTCAGTCTGAGCTATTTGGGGAGGCAGTCAATTCGGTGGTTGAGAAGTTTCGAACCGCCAAGTCTCAGTCAGCTGCCCTCAGGCAGTTTATGCCTAGGAGGGCGCAGGACTCCTCTATCACCCCCTCCTCCTCCGGATCGTTCCTGACTCTCATGTCAGGAAGAGGAGAGTTTTCCCCGAAACCTCACAAGGCTGGGCCAGACCATTCAAGCATTTCTGCCCGCCTCTAACACACTCCCCTCATTCAGTTCTGTCACATCCGCCCAGCACGTTTCGGTGTGCAGCAACCGTTCATCTTCTCTCTCTTTCATTGTGGCAGTCGGGAGACACACCAGGCTCTCTCCCCCTACCACCTCTTCCTTCATCACATGCGGTTCTCTCCCACAGCTAGCAGACCCAGTACTTGTCGCTTTCCAGACCCATTCATCAGTCCCTGTGGTCTCCCTCATCCTGCACAAGGACGCCAAAGGCTTTCAGGAAGTTCCTTCGGTTTGCTTCTGGGGAAAAAGCTTACCAGTACAAGGTTCTTCCCTTTGGCCTGGCTTTGGCACAGAGGACATTCACGAAGTGCATGGATGCTGCTCTGGCCCCCTTGAGGCTCCAGGGCATTCATGTACTCAACTACCTGGAAGATTGGCTCATTTTGGCCCACTCCAGGGAGTTAGTGAGCCACCACAGGGATGTCCTCCTCCACCGCATTCGAGCTCTTGGCCTCAGAATGAACACCAAAAAGAGTGTTCTCACCCCTTCTCAACAGAATGTGTTCCTGGCTCCTGCTCGGATTTCCAGTCTCAACGCATGTTTGGCCCACTTCAAGCTAGACCATCATGTCTCCGTGAGCACTTGTCGCAGGCTCCTAGGCCTCATGGCTGCAGCCTCCCCTATCCTGCCCCTGAGTCTGCTTCACATGAGGCCATTCCATTGGTGGACAAAACTCTCAGGGATCCGCTCTGTAGGACCAGCCACTCGCCTAGTAAGGGTGTCGCGCAGTTGCTTTCACACCCTTTCAATTTGGCGGGATCCCCTCTTTCTCAAGAAGGGAGTCAGAATGGGCGTGGTTCACTGTCGCCAAATGATTATGACGGACGCATCTCTGACGGGCTGGGGCGCGGTCTTCGAGGGCAGACCAGCAGACCGGAGTTTGGAAGGGAGAGTTCCTCTCCTGGCACATAAACTGCCTGGAGCTGAGAGCCGTTGTCCTGGCACTGATTCACTTTCTCCCCTCACTCAGGGGGTGTCACGTGATTGTCAGGATGGGCAACATGGCAGTAGTATCCCACATAAATCGCCAAGGGGGTTCACGGTTGCGCACCCTAAACAGGCATGCACGCCGTCTTCTCCTTTGGACTCAGGGCAGGCTCCTCTCCTTGAGAGCGGTTCACGTCCCAGGAGTCTTGAACCTCGCAGCCGACTTTCTGTCGAGGCAGAAGCTCAGATCCGGGGGAGTGGATGCTGAACCGCCAAACAGTAGCCCAGATTTGGGATCTGTTCAGCAGGGCAGAGGTGGACCTCTTTGCGTTGCAGGAGTTGTCCCAATGTCCACTTTGGTTCTCCCGGAGTTCCCCAGTACCTCTGGGTTCGGATGCGTTCGCTCACCCGTGGCCGGACCTGAAGCTGTATGCGTTTCCACCTGTCAAGTTGATTCTGGCGGTACTCTGCAGGGTGAAGGAGAGTGGTGCCCATCTCCTGCTCGTGGTCCCGTTCTGGCCATTCCAGACGTGGTTCTCGGAGCTGATTCCGTGGGAGAATCCAATCAGACAAGACCTGCTCTCTCAGCTTGAAGGAAAGATCTGGCATCCTCGCCCCGAAATCTGGAAGCTATGGTATGGCCTATCGAGGGCCGACAGTTTTGACTTCTGATCTTCCTGCTGATGTTCAGGAGACTATCACTAGTGCCAGAGCCCCTTCCACGAGGAGGCTGTATTCTTCCAAGTGGATGGTCTTTGAATCATGGTGTTTAGCCCATGCAACAGACCCAGTCAACTGCCCTATAGGTCCAGTGCTGTAGTTCCTGCAAGAGAAGCTTGCGGCAGGGACAGCTGCTACCACCTTAAGAGTTTATGTTGCGGCCATCGCTGCTCGGAGAGAGCTGCATAAGCTCCCCCTGGGGAGACATTGGTTGGTCTCTGCGTTTATGCGTGGAGTTTGGCGTCTGAGACCAGCACGCCCCCTTGAAGTCCCTTCTTGGGACTTATCAATCGTCCTGCATTAATAGAAGCCCCTTTTGAGCCCCTGGAGTCAGCTCCGAAAAGGATTCTGACTCTCAAAGCTACTCTTTTGTTGGCGCTAACGTCTTTGAAGCGAGTTGGGTATTTGCAAGCTCTCTCTGTCAGTGAAGTGTGTATGGACTTTGCACCGGGTCTGATCAAAGTATCCTTACGGCCTAGACCTGGCTATGTTCCCAAAGTTTTATCCACATCGTTTCGTTCTCAGGTGGTCACGCTTCACTCTTTCCATCCTCCTCCTTTTGACTCGGGAGAGGATGAGAGACTTCACATGCTCTGCCCTGTTCGGGCTTTGAAGCTGTATGTGGACCGCTCCAGCCATTGGAGAAAATCTCCCCAGTTGTTGGTATGCTTTGGTGCTGGCTGCCGTGGGCTTGCCACATCTAAGCACAGAATTTCTCACTGGGTGAGGGACGCTATTCCGCTGACTTATGAGATGCGTGGTCTTTCTTCACCTCTCAGCGTTCGGGCACATTCTACTAGGGGTGTGGCATCCTCTCAAGCTCTTTTTAGAGGGATGGTCCTCTCCGCACACTTTTTTAAGGTTCTATAACTTAGATCTTGACACGGATCCGGGTTCCCGGGTTTTGTCCGCTTGAACGAGCCATGTAAGCTATCTGGTTTGTAGTTGGGCCAGGCAAGGCAGTGTTTTTTAGCTTAGCGTGTTTGGTATATCGTTCCCAATGCGTAAAGCTACGCAGCGTTGAGTGAATCTATGAAAGGGAACGTCTCGGGTTACTCGGGTAACCCATGTTCTCTGAATAGGGAACAAGACTCTGCGTTGGCTGCCAAGCTCTTCACGCTGCCGATAAGGGGCCTTTTTTGGTAGAAAAATCTAAGGAGTTGATGGCGCGTTTGCCAGTATAAGGAGGCGACTTAAGAACGTTAATGACGGCATTCGCGCCATCAGCCAATAAATTGGCGTGATTCTAAGGGATTGTAGGGAAATTGTAAGGGCTTCAGACAATCGGCACACACTGTCTCTTTCCCTATTCAGAGAACATGGGTTACCTGAGTAACCCGAGACGTTTTCTGTCTATGTGCTCCCCTTGACCTATTTTTTCCTTCTTGTATGCCCATATTTGGTTTGGTTCCTGTTCCTGTCTTTGTTTCATTATCAGTTAATTACGTCCCACCTGTGTTTGTTCAGTTATCTCGTTTAGTGTGTGTTTATAAGCCCTGTGTTGAGTCCGGTATTAACGTCGATGTCCTGTTTCTTGTGTGTCTCTACCTGCCTTGTGTTCCCTGCCTTGTTACCCTTTTTGGATTTGATTAAAGACTGGTTATTTTGAGTTACTCCTCGTCTCCTCGCTTCCCTTGTGTTGTATCGTGACACCTATAGGGGGTGGGGCATTTATAAAATGTGTGAGACAGTAATTGTATGAAAGCTGGATGCATTTCATTTTTTTCCCCTTTTCATATAAAATGTAATGTGGAATGTTACATTACTGTTAATTTTCACTGATTGCTATTTGTGATATGACAAAGGTTATAAAAAGGAGATACTTTTATTTTTTCACTTGCTGTTCAAGTTAATACACAGCTTCAGAAGAAGACGCAGCAGCTCTGTCTCTTGTTGTTTTTTTTCTTAACTGTTTGTTTATTTCCCCCCATCAGGTGGTTTGGAGGCACCGCTGGGTTGAAATGCAGTGAAGGTCAGCGTCCACAGATGATGGTCTACCTCCAGTGTCATTCATCTTAACTTGTGGCTTATGGGAACAGCAGAGTGGGAACGTCCAGCGCCCACATTGAGTCTGCAGGAAAAGCACACACTGAGGTTGATTGTTGATACCTGTAGCGTTGTCCTCTTCCAAATCAGCTAAGACTGCTCTTCTGTATCACACTGCACACACCAAAAGCCCAAGTGAACCATGGATCAGTTAGAGGACTTAAAACTGGAAGTGATAGGGACATTGTATTCATTGTCTAGAGAAAATCTTGTGAAATTGTGACTTTTGAATATTGGAGAGAGCGAAAATGTTATCAACAAAAGCTGCTCATTTGTTATTTCTGCCCTGGTGAGACATTTTGAGAAGGAGGGCTTAAAAGAACTGGAAGATGAGGGCATGTTAGAACTTTTGTGTGTGAGAGACAATATTTGTGAACTTCAGCAGGGTAGTGAATATACCTCAGAGCAACAGACAGCACAGGTGGTCCAGCAGGTGACTGTAGACTCCGTGCAGCGCAGAAGTTGCCTCAGTGCAGAAGTTTCTCAAATCCAAGAGTCAATTAAACAACCTCAGGTCATGTCTACTCAGTGTCCTCCTCCATTGACAGATGTCACTAATACGGCTTCACCACAGGTTCAGTATCCACCTTCAGGTTACTGGCAGCCATACGACCAGCGGAGAGTGACATTTCAGCGACCACAATGGTTCCCAGTGCAACTTTATCAGCCCCCTCCAAGTCGAGTAAGGAAATGCTTTGCATGTCAACAAAGTGGGCTAGATGTCTAATGTTCTCACTGCTACAAGTGCGGTGTATAGTGACCATTTCTCAGCTGGCTGTCGAGCATGGATACCCATGACGCATCGGGAAGGTTCTTTAAACGAGGCTGGGTCACGCCCGCGGGACTGGCAGTGACTGGTGCTGAAGAAGAGTCCCCTAAAAGATGTCTATATTGTGGCACCATCCGTTCTGACCTACTTTTGAGAAACTGTGCAAACTGTAAGCAGACGTTATACTCAGGGCCGCTACTGGCCAAATGGGTGCCCTAAGCAGAATTGTATTGTTGTGCCCCCTTTGTCAAATATTATGGAAGTTCAAAAAAAAGCATATAGGGATCAAAATATAAAAGTAAATAAATAAATTGTAATTAAATTACATTATTTACAAATTACAAATGTAGCTCTAGACAGTTACCTACAGCTATGATTTACAGTTGTATGATTGATTTTATAGTCTCAAGCATTCAGCCAAATTAAGCAGTTTTACTACGATAAAATCATGATACATTTTTTTTTTTTAAGGGTTGTGATGTCCACATGTTTTTGTTGAAGAAATTATAGAGTCTGTAGCATTTCTATCGCAAAAAGGTGGCCAAAAGTTAAAGATTAAGTGGCTATTTGAATTATGTTTGGTCAATATTAAACAAGGACTTGATCATCCTGTAAATGTAACAGCAGCAATTACCAGGCCTTTGGGGCTCTTTACAGACATTTGTAATATGTAATGTACATAAATTGTTTATTTTGTTTTACATTATGTATTTTAACAGTGCTATTCAATGAAACCATATAATTATTAATTAACCAATCATTATTGCCACATTGTTTTTATATAATGCATTTTAAGTAATTTTAAAGGCTGATGTTGGCTTAAGGCTGGAATACACTACACGACTTTTAAAATCTGAACAGATTTTTAAAACGCTAGGCATCATACACTACGCGACTGAAGATCATACACTACCAGACTTTAAAGTTGTTCCGATCACAACAAACTCAAGCAGAAACCTGCGTCTTGTTGCTAGCAAAAATCGCGTAGTGTATCCCAGGCTTTAGGCCTGTTTTTATAACCACAAAAAAATATTATCCTAATACTTTTTTGTAAACTATTATTTGAAGTAACAAACCCATGGTTACTTTGTGGTTATCATGGTTACAAGAACCATGATTTTTGGTTTTATTTGTAGTAAAACCATGGCTAATTTTCATAAGGGAAACTCAGAGAGAATTATTAAAGTTTAACAGGATTATGAATGTAGCCTACCTGAAAGTGATGCACGGGCTTCATCTTTTTTCTTTTTATTTTCTCGGCGCTGGATTGCTGATGGATGCAGATGGGTTGCAGAGCTCGCGGACTTCCACTTCATGATTAAATACGGCCCTGGAAGAGACAACATTGATGCAGACAGTTTATCCCGTGTGCTATTGGACATTGAAACAGTGATGGAGCAGTGTACGGAGGACCTCACGTCTGATTGTGTTGAGGCAACCGTGCAGGCAATAGAAGCGCAAGATCTGACCATGTCCTGGGCAGCCATGACCTCACTTCATATCCCAACAGAAAGTGCAGAGTCAAGTGAGATCTACTCTATTGATGAGATACGACAAGCACAGAGAGAAAATGCCCACATTGGACCAGTAGTACATAAATGGGGCATCAAGGTGTGGAAAGGACCATGTCCTTAGTTGGAGACCGGTTCTTCTGGCCAAAAATGCAGGGAGAAATTGAATATTTTGTGACCAAGTGTTATACCTGTTTGAAACTGAAGAAGCCAAGTAAAGAAACTAGAGCACCACTCATGAATATTGTCACCACCCACCCATTTGAGCTTGTTTCTATTGACTTTTTGCACCTCGACAAGAGCAAAGGAGGGTATGAACATATCCTGGTGATAGTTGATCTCTTCATAAGGTTTGTACAAGCTTACGCCACCACATCGAAATCTAGCAAAGCCATTGTTGAACGAATCTTCAATGACTATGCACTGAAATTCAGATTTCCTAAAAGGATTCATCATGACCAGGGAGCCGAGTTCGAAAATCGGTTGCTTTCTCAATTAAAGAAGAATTGTGGAACGGCAGGATCGCGAACACAACACAATACCACCCGCAAGGAAATGGGCAGGTGGAATGTTTCAATCGGACGTTGCTCCAGATATTAAAGACCTTGACGGAAACACAGAAGTCCAACTGGAAGGAATTGTTGAACAAACTCACTTTAGCCTACAACAGTACACGATGTGAGGTTACTGGATTTTCGCCGTTCTATCTCCTGTTTGGGTGTTCGCCAAGACTACCTGTAGACTTGCTCTTTGGATTGACGCCAGAGGGAGGTACTGAGGACCACAAGGTATATGTAAAGAGATGGAGTCAAGGAATGCGGGAAGCATATGAGATTTCCAAAGAAAACAGCAAAAAGGTGGCAGAGAGAAACAAAAGGAACTACGAAGGAAAACCAGGAGATCGAGTTCTGGTGAGGAACCTCACACCCAGAGGAGGCACAGGGAAGCTGCGGAATCATTGGGAGGACACGATACACACAGTTGTTCGCCGAGTGGGAGAAGAAGGCCCTGTCTATGAAGTGAAACCAGAACGAGGAAAAGGGAGATCAAGGGTTCTACACCAGAATCTCCTGTTACCATGCGATTACCTACCACTGGAATTGAAACTCCAACCACAGCTAAGAGCAAAAAGGAAAACATGGGGGACAACCTCCATGGAAAGGTGGAGGAACAACCTGCAGCTGATGTTGTAGAAGATGGACATGCAGCCCCGATTGAAGGTAAGCTTGAAGGAGAACAGGGGTTCAGATGACCTAAGAGAGAGAGGAGACCACCAAAGATGTTTACCTATGATTACCTTGGTACTCCGGTATGCTATGGTGTAGAGCATATAAATCCAGGAACGTTTCAGCCCATTCAGTATGGGAGGCAGAACTTCATTTCATTCATTTCATTTCACTTTATTTATATAGCACTTTACAACTGCACCTGCAGACCAAAGTGCTGAACAATCAAGAAACAGTCATTAAAACACAGAACATAAGACAACACCCATTCAACTAACAGCAAAGACTAGCTCACACTCTCAAAGGCTAAAGACAAGAAGCAGTTTTTGACTTCAACTTTAAAAGCATTTAACGATAAGACCTCTCTAAGTACCTGAGGCAGACTATTCCAGAGCTTCGGCCCTGCAACAGCAAAGGCCTGATCCCCTTTTAACTTTAAATGAGTACGAGGGACAGTAAGCAATAACTTATTATTAGATCTTAGAGACCTAGGTGCTTGACGAACAGCAATGAGCTCAGACACGTAAGCAGGGGTCATCCCATGTAATGCTTTAAAAACATTATAAAAGAGTTTTATATTTTGTCCTATAGCTCACGGGTAGCCATTTGAGAGAAGCTAAAATAGGAGAGATATGATGACTTTTCTTCGCACCCACTAGCAGCCTAGCTGCTGCATTCTGAACTAATTGCAAACATGAAATAGTGGTCTGGCAGGACTCCACATACAATACATTGCAATAGTCCAGACGAGACAAAACAAACGCATTAATAACCTTCTCTAAGTCTTTTCTTGACAGAATAGGCTTTAGTCGAACAATAGACCTAATCTGGAAAAAACAGCTCTTTACTACAGCATTAATCTGCTTGTCAAATTTCAGCTCTGCGTCAAACTTATTCTTATTTGGTCATGGTAATAATCAGACCATGAACCCAAATATGTGGACGTATCTGAACATCCTCTGACAGAGCCAAAAAACATAATCTCAGTTTTACTCTGGTTCAACTGAAGCAGATTTTGAGACATCTAGCTCTTAACCTCCTCTAAACATGCAAAAAGCAAATTCGAGCCATTATTCTCTCCCATTCTCATAGGTAAATAGATCTGTGTATCATCCGCATACAAATAGTACGACATGCCGTATTTTTAAAAATTGAGCCCAGGGGCAACATATACAATGAAAATAAAATAGGGCCAATAACAGAACCCTGGGGAACACCACAAATAACAGGCATCAGCGTTGAAACAAAGTTACCATACTTTACAGAGGATGATCTATGTGACAAATAAGACTTAAACCACTCTAAAACCATCCCACGAATTCCATCTAAATGGGATAACCGCTTTATAAGAATAACATGGTCTATTGTGTCAAAAGCTGCACTAAGTCCAGCAAAATCAAAGCTGCCACATTACCTGCATCTCTGATTATACGGAGGTCATTGAACTTGAACCAATGGGCTCCACCGATACCACCGTATCAGCCGGTATACTTATACTTATATGCAGACTGAAGAGAATGGATTAGAAGATGAAAAGACTGTCTTATAAGGAAGACAAGAGACTATGTGGTTCCCAAAACAGACCTTTATTGATGAACTGTAGGTACAGTTAACACACAGTACATACAAATGTACAAACTTAGTACAAACTTAGAACAATTGCATAACACGACATCAACATTGAAATCAAGTTTAAAAAAAAAAAAAAAGTGGTGTAATGTCGGGATGTAATTTATTTTCAAAGGGGAGAGTGTGGTGGTTATATATACAGTATATATGTGACCCTGGACCACAAAACCAGTCTTGAGTCGCTGGGGTATGTTTGTAGCAATAGCCAAAAATACATTGTATGGGTCAAAATTATTGATTTTTCTTTTATGCCAAAAATCATTAGGATATTAAGTAAAGATCATGTTCCATGAAGATATTTTGTAAATGTCTTACCGTAAATATATCAAAATTTCATTTTTGATTAGTAATATGCATTGCTAAGAACTTCATTTGGACAACTTTAAAGGTGATTTTCTCAATATTTAGATTTTTTTGCACCCTCAGATTCCAGATTTTCAAATAGTTGTATCTCAGCCAAATATTGTCCGATCCTAACAAACCATACATCAATGGAAAGCTTATTTATTAAGCTTTCAGGTGATGTATAAATCTCAATTTTGAAAGAATTGACACTTAAGACTGGTTTTGTGGTCCAGGGTCACATATATAAAAAAGAAATGGAGTAAAGTTAAAAAGAAATAAAAGGATAAATCATATTAAATTTTATATATTCCTGAGCGTACATTATAGTGTTTAAGATTGTATATCTTGTCTTTGACAATTGATTTTGAACATCTTGGTAAATGATCTGTTGATCATTTGATTAGTTTTGCCTTTTTCGTGAGTGTTCGCCTATGGGGGGAGGGGCGCGCTGCTCAGTTAATACACAGCTTCAGAAGAAGACGCAGCAGCTCCGTCTCTTGTGTTTTTTTTCTTAACTGTTTATTTCCCCCCATCAGGCGGTGAGGGTGCTACATATGCAAGCTTGTTTCCCCTTATTTTTTACATTTAAATGTATTTATAATGCTGTGGTGCTTTAATGTTTTGTTTTTTAATTTATATACACAAAATGAAAGTTTTGGCATCAGTTAATCACCTTCATGTCGTTCCAAACCTGTATGATTTTCTCTTAGGTTGAATACAAAAGAGGATATTTTGAGGAACCAAACAATTGCTGGTCCCCATTGACTTCCATAGTTGGGAAAAAAATACTATGGAGGTCAATATGGGGACTATCAACTGTTCGATTACCAGCATTCTTCAAAATATCTTCTTTTGTGTTTGGAACGACATGACAGTGAGCAAATGATGACAAAATTTTAGTTTTGGAATGAACCATTCCTTTAAACAATTATCTGCAATCTGTTTTGGCTAAATATGTAATATTGGTAAATCCCTAATTTTAAGTGCAGAAATGTTATTGTTTTGTCTATTTACAGAGTGCAACTAAACACAGATAATTTACCTATGCAGGTAAATATACAAGTTCTACAAACCTCTACTGCTCATTCCAGCTTCTTGCTGGTTCAGCTAAAATATTTTCTTAGCATTAGAATGGGTTTCATTCTGATGCAATAGAGAATGTGTTGAGAGTATAAATGCCTCTCAGCTTCACCAAAGTCCCTTTGAGGTAAGTCAGTCTGTTGGGCAGCCATCTTGGTAATGCCTTGGGGCAGCTATTTCCATTCACGCTGGTACAGCTCCTGCCTGCTAGAATGAGGAAAGACCAAAATCTCCAGAAGACTTGTCTTTTAATTTAGATTTTTCTCTGCCTTGCTCTGAATCTACGCTATAATTGGACACAATTAAACTCATAAATCTTATGTTTCCACTTTTTTTCATTCTCCTTTGTTTATTAGTCAACCTGTGTGAAGTCTTATTGCAATATTCTCTCCTATTCTTTATTCTCAGCCTTGTCATCATGTGTTTCTTTTCAAAGAAAGCCTATTGATTTCCAGCCTAAAAACACTAGATATGACATATGAAGTAACTGAGATGAACCTCTTGAAATCTATGCATTGTGAATGAATCGTTATTTTGATGAATTAGCCCTTTGACTGGAGCAATCGAGATGAGCTCTGAATTTACAGCTGTTGGGCAGAGAGCTGGCGTTAGTGTGAGTGTTTTTGTAGCATAATGAACCGAGCCGAGCAGTCGCTGCAAGGTCATTGATGCACCATGGAGAATAAAGAGGAACTCTTGGCATCCTGTCCTCTCACACTGCAAGGGTAAAAACATCCATAATACAGCCGTCTAAGCTGGAAGTTTGGTCCTTAGGCTCTCAGGGGTCCTTTAGACCACCTGTCCCCCCTTAAAGCTTTTGATGCTGACTGGCAATCTTACATGTGAAAGTCATGCATTGAAATCCATAAGGACGTTGTGGGCGTTGATGGACATGATTAAAATTCATGAATCTTATTATTTCCTTCTCACATGCAGTGTACTTTGAACTTCAAACTTGTTAATGATACCATAAGTACGTTTTATATAATTTGCATTTAAAATGGGCAATGATACTCAACGGGCTGTCGTATATTCCTCCTGAACATTTTCACCAAACTAAAGAAAAAAAAAAAAAGTGGTTTATTCAGACATTTATCATTTGAAGCAAAGTTGTCAGTGCTTCTGTTCAAAGTAGTGTTGTGAAGTGGGTCTAAGTATGAATTATAGTAGGCCGAGAGTCTATATTAAGATAAAGTGGAATAATAGCACGCCAAACATTTTTTTGATATATTTTTATTCCACGGCAAAGGCTGCACAGGAGCGATCAATCAAAAAGGCAAGTATAACATTACCCTTACCTAGAAATGAACAAACGTTATGGGAGTGCTTATTTATACTTTTCACTATGTGAGTATCCTGAAAATCATGTGTGCAGAGGAAGAATGAGGAAATGTATTGATAAAATGGCTTATAGCAGTAGTAAGTCTAATTTTAATGATGTTTTCAAAGTCGATTTAATGGGTTTGGCTGAACCGGAGTTCCTCAGCCCACAGGTCTCTGTTCACATTGTACTGTTTGGTTCTTATTGTATGTTTGCATCATGAATCTGAGCACCATTATGAGTACTAGCGGCAGCTGTTCATCACAGTATCTAGGTAACGACTCGGTAGAGGGAAGATGCCAGTTTCACTATTATTGAAGTATTCGTCCCTTTGGACTACCCAACAAAACCTTACATGCAGAGAAAGGCATTTATGTTTATCAGCGAATGCACTGCAAGATGGGCAAAGAATGAGAGCTTCTCTCAGAAGGCAATTTATTCAGAGGCTAGCATTTCCTTTTTATGTCTTTGCATGCTCCTGGTCACATTTATTTTATAGTGCTGTTGTGAGGACCCAAGTCAAGTTTGACATCATAGTTTGGTTTGTATTATTATTGTGAAAGAGATTTTTTTTTTCCTGAAATCACTGTCAGAAAAATGCTACCTTAAGGTATAAAAGCTTGTCACTGGGATAGTACATCTTTTTATGTTATCTACACTACTGTTCAAAAGTTTAGGGTCAGCAAAAATTTTGAATACTTGTATTCAGCAAGGATGCTGTGAAACTGTTCAAACGTGACAGTAAGAACTTGTACATTGTCATAAAAAGTTCTTTTTTAAATAAATGCTGTTCTTTTGAATGTTGTATTCTTCAAAGAATCTTCAAACGTGTCACGCTTTCCACAATAATATTACGCAGCACACCTGTATTCAACATCAATAGTAAAAAGCATATTAGAATGATTTCTGAAAGATCATGTGACACTGAAGGCTGGAGTAATGATGCTGAAAATATAGCTTTTCCATTACAGGAATAAATTGCATACTTTACGGTATTGTTTTTGCTGTATTTTTGATCAAATAAATGCAGCCTTGGAAGAAGAGACATGAAATAATCTTACTGACCCTATACTTTTGAGCAGTGCAAAATACAGACTTTTGAAACTAAACTTTTGCATTTCTGACTGTCTTTTTTTCCTAGCAGACCTATAATGTATTGAAAAATCCATTTATGCATGCAAATGTAACTAAATCGGCATGAAATTTGTACATTTACCATTCATAATCTGAATAATGCACAGCTGATAGATAATCAGCAAGATAATAACTCAGTGAAATCTCCAATGCTTGCTCTAAGAGTTTAACGTAATGCATACAATCTAGTTATATTAGCACTGAACAAATGAAAGCAGTTTGAAAATCTTCATTATGTTTACACAGTCAAGCTGCTGTTTATTTCTTCACAAAAATAATGAGATGATTAAAAAAGGTGGGAAAAAACATCATGGTAATCATGATTTTTTTTTTCTTTTTTCTAATGTGAGAAGTTCTGCTGCTGTGACAGCTGTTTTGTGAGGTTTATCACTCTTATCCTTTGGCAAGGTAAGTCTTGTCACTCAAACTGCGAAGATAGGACACATGTAGAGGAGGGGGTGGGCATTAGATGAGATGCCAGCTCTGCTTGCCAGTCAACACTGAACCTTCAGAAATATGTTCAAGATTTCATCAGATCTTGAAATTGATTGCCAGTAGTTTGATACTTTGCACTCTTTCTGTTATATTATAAAATGGGTCCTCGCTTCTGATTGGCAGGCCTAGTGGAAAGATTGACTTAATACTTGATAAATTTGCTTAAATTAACTGATGAATATTTATCCGGGTATTTTAATATGCCCTATATATATATATATATATATATATATATATATATATATATGTACAGTATATATGTATACTGCAAATAAATACACACACGTGCATGTATATATTTTGAAAATATTTACATGTATTTACATATCTATATTTATATTCATATAATTTATATTATAAATAAATATATTTAATATATAAAAATAGCATATTTCTCTGAAATATATACATGCATGTGTGTGTGTCTGATATATATATATATATATATATATACACATAAATATACACAGTACACACCCATATATTGTGCAAAGAGAAACTTTTATTTTTTATATTCAAGTATCCTTGAAAATACTGTAGGTGATGTCTTAAGTGAATGGAAACAATTGAGAAAGAAATCAGATGTGTATCATTATTGGATGTATTGTCTCTTAAACTAAAGTGACCATGCCTATTTTACTAGCTGCTGTTGGTGTCCTTAATGTTACTCCAAGAAATTAAATGAGAGAAAATCACTCACAGCTCTTGACTGAATTACTTTGTAGTTTTAACAAGAATTAATCTATATTTATACAGTGAAGATTGTGCAATGCTACTTTACATTAGATTGTTCGGTTTTTGTACCTGGACACATAGGAGCTTGAAAAAAAATTAAACATTGTTTAATTTGTATCTTTGTTCTATTTATTTATATTTATACTACGGGGCCGTTGAATGCTTGAATCTGATTGGCTGACGAACGTTCTAAGGTGTGCAATTATTTTCAGGGAAACGCATGGCGAATGTAGTTTCAGGAGTAAAAGCTAGAAGGGATGCGTATGGCGCTACTGGGCATGCACACATCAATACAGCATAATTTTTCTCACACTGTACAACAATAATTACTATTTTTTCATTATTGTTAGGGGTAGGTTTAGGGTTGGGGTAGGTGTAGACTTTAATAATACACAATCTAATAGGTAGAAAATTAATTTCATTGTCCATTTCCGGTTCCAGGCAGGTCTCGACCGCTTTACATGACCATATCACTTCGCTAAATTATTTCAGTTATTTTCAGGGTATTACAACAGCAAAATAACCAAAACCCACAACGACACTGGTCAAACAAATAAATATAGTGAGCAATATGATAAAAACGACAGATCATTTCCATATTTTTGCTAACAAAATGATGTTTTATTATGTACGGAAAGCACACTCTGTCCCTCCCGCTCTCTCTCCCTCACACACGCACATAGGCCTACATACAGTTTGCATACACGCTAATGTTGTTAGCGCTACTCTGACGATTTTATCAGTAACATTAAGTTTAACTTACAAACTATGACTTCTCCCAAGCGAGGTAACAACGGCGCTGTTCGTGAAGAAAATATAAGTTTAAATTTCACTATTAGTAATGTTAGAGACATTAGCTGAACACTTTTGAGAGACGCACAGACTCAGAGGTAATTCACATGCTCTCTCTCTTTCTCTCTCTCTCTCTGATAACTTAGTTATTAACTGCAATAATCTGTTATCAACGGCTCAAGACTCGTTACTAGGTTTAAAATGACATTTTGGAATTAGCAAGGGAGGCGTTGGATGAGATGCGGAAGAAATTAATCCTACTCACAATAGCATTTTAAGTACAAAAATCGGACAAATACCTTGAAATATATCATCTGATCGATGTCTTGAGGTGTGGCAACCATAGTATAAGCAGAATAATTGACTCCGGGCCGTTGAATTATTAGAAAAATAATGCACACCCGAGGTGGTGATGTGGCAATTTCAAACAGGGCCCACTGGTACAACCTGCACCGGGGCCCCACAAACCCCAGCTACACTGCTGTGTTGTTTCATGGAGATGCAGTTTTGGCTTAGTTTGGGACAATTTTCGTTCCAGAGTAAAAATAATGAAGGTAACAGCCAATTTTGTGTGCATGTTACTGTAACTAATATTAGTTTATTGTTTTATAAACTTATTTAAAAGCAATGCTGCACTCGTAATTATGCTGTTTATTTGAATATCGTATATACTGGAACAACAGCACTCTTGCTTGTGTGATAAATACAGAACCATTAAGAATGCTAATGTATTCTCAAACATCAGCACAGAGTGCACCATGATCATTGTTTCCTCTTTACTACTAGTTATAGCATAAACATGAATGGACTTCAGTGGGTATTTTAAATGATACATTAAAACTTACTGACATTTCATTTGTTTTTCAGCCACTTAATTAAAAAAAATTAATAAACAAGAACACTCTAATTCACTGCACTTAACAATGCCCATTAGCTTTGACTGTATTGTACTGCATAGCACAGCATATTGTACCTTATTACTTAGTTGTTTGCCTGGCAGAAATCAAGGAGATTGCTTACTGCTCAGGGTTTAACAGAGCAAACATTTGCCAAAGGTTTTTGGTTTTCTGCATTCCTCTCATCTCAAGTTTAGCTGTGACCCATGCGGAACAGTCCTTGCTGTCAAGCTGACAGTGTCCTCTTGCTTTCACCCTTTAATCTCTGCTCTAGGTCTCTGTGCCAAATTGGATTCCACCTACGCAGACCCACCACCTGTTCGGCCCAGCCATGATGTTGTCCTCCAACACCTGCTGACCCCTCCGAGCACTCGGGGCTGTCTTCAGATTCATTTCCGCCCCATTACTGCACTAAAACTATGGTGTATTTCCACCCTCAGGTTGTCAACAATACCTCCCATGAGTATTTCAAGTTAATATTTTCCTTGTTTTGTCAGAAACCAACAGCATGTGTTTTTAAAGAAAGCTAATATACATTTGACAGAATCAGCAAACGTATCGTTAAACGATCATCAATATTCGAGTCTCAAATTTTTTCGTTTTTTGACAGGTTATTATAGAAATGCACAACATGGGACCAAAAAGCAAAAGTTAATGCTCACCCAGCTTTTTACGATATATGAATCATGAATACATGAATATGTTTACTAGTTTCACCTAAGAATATGCAAATCTCAGTGTTGAGACGAGATGTAGAAAACGTCTTTGTCATTATAAATCTACCTCTGTGAGATCCGTGTACCGCTTGTATATTATTACAACTCAATTGTAGGATGGAACAAGCAACATCTACAATAACCCTGAAATGTCAGCTTCACTGCATGTTAAAACTGGCCATGCAGCTAATCATATGCATGCTGCAAGATTCAGGCACACATTTTCCGCATCTCAAATCTGTTAATTTGTCAATGTTGAACAGCAGTGTTAAGAGGGATGTTTATCAGCTGAGGGGTTTATATCATGCAGGTAATGAACCATGCAGTGTGCTCATCAAACACGTAGTGCTGCCTGGCATTTTTCAAGTCAGACTCGCTGTGTTACCGGAATACCACTAGAGCCCCGGATCATGCTCAGAATATACTGAGATATTCATGCTGGTTCCGCTCAGTTGCATTGCAGTAGTCATCCGTCGGTGTTGCATTAGAAAGTTCAGCATCCTTGCATCCATATGATGCAATCACTGTAGCAATAAACCTCAGACTACTATTGCCTAGCCATCGCATGCTAGCAGAAATGTTATTTAATGTGCACTTGCATGTACTCAATATGGTGTGACAGGTGGCGGAACATTTCTAGAACTGGATGGTCAGTTATACATTGTTGCCTTTGACAAAGGTCATTATTCAGAAATATTTGATCGCTGAATTCTGCAACTGATCAGTGAGAATCAAGTATTCTAGAGAGCTTTAAAAAAATTCAGTGACACTATTGGCAGGTTATATTGTTTGGCCAGTAGGTGGTGACGAATGACTGTCTTTGTGAGTGAGTCATTGAGGTCATTCAGTTGCTTAGTCAATTTGTTTAAACACAATTGATTCAATCAGGATGTAACAAGTAATTGCTTTTATGAGTGAGTCGTTGAACTATTCACTCAACTGATTAAAAAACTGATTCATTCAGTAATGAAGCGTCATTACTGTGTATTGTTTGGAGATGCAACTTTGGCTTCGTTTGGAAAAATTTTCATTACAGAGCAAAAAATACAGAAAGTAAGTTGGAATATTGAGTGTAAGTTACCAAATATTGATTACTTGTTTTTTTTTTTAATTTGTTTAAAACTTGCAATGATGCTGTTTGCTGTTTTAAAATGTAATATCTTGGAACAACTACACTCTTGCTCTTGCGATACATACAGAATCATTAACGATGCTAATGCTAATATATGCCAGTTCAATTAAATATGATTTATAATAACAAACTATTTAGGTTTGTGAACTAATGAACGTTAGTTTAAGAGTTTTAAAAGTCAGCTCAGGTAGATACAGGTTCCATAAGATAACTGCACATTTTCACAGCTTTCAATGTGGTTTGTTTTGTTTATTTTGGGCAGGTTGTTGCATTGCATTTTGTTTGAGATGCTCAGTGTAACACCTCAAAAACTTGCTGCAAGTTTTTTTGTTTTCCTTTGATGCTTAAAGGAATATGTTGAGAGAAATATCCATTGCCTTTGAAAGTCTGAGCTTTGCCTTAGCAACTTCTAGTGGTGTTTTGATGATGTTCATAGAGTTTCACCTAACATGTGCTGAGTGGACAATTGGTAAGATGAACATTCCTTCATCACAGATTCTCTAAGTATGCTCTGTATCCTTCATTCAGCTGGCTTGATCTAACAGAGATCTGAAAGTCATTATGCAGTTTGTATGTGAGACGTACAAATCTTTCATCCCCTGTGTTCAAAATATAGCCTTGAGCAAATAAATATTTCTGAATTGGACATATGGTTATGAAAAAAATGAAGCCTTTTTTAATTTATCTGGATTTCTGCATGAATGAATCCTAAAATGTGAACTGCTTTTCATCATTTTAGATCTGAATTTTCCCTCAGGGAGTAATAAATAAGGCCTGTCTGTCTGTCAATCTATCAATCAAGCATATGCTTAAGAAAACAAGATACATTGCTATATCCTTATTGAAAAACAACCAAGGTCATTGATGATAAATGTAACCTAGTAAATTGCTGGAGGCTGCTTCAGATCTTGCTATTTCAGTACGATATCTGACTGAAAATGTGTGTGTGTAAATATGTGGTTTTACACACACACTCATATCACATCTATATATATATATATATATATATATATATATTCTCTGAACTTTTGTCTGGTATTTATATAACCTACCTATTCTATATTTAAGCTAGAAGTTCTCAGTCCTGCTTCTAAAGTTCTTGACCTTCTTCACTTCCAATTTCATTCTCACACTTCTAAAGAAGATAGAGACTTCGGGTTAATTTTTAAATGACAGGTGGTTGTGTTGGAGCAGGTTAATAACTGAGCTCTGACGGAATGTAGAGGCTGAACTGATCACTTTAAATCAGTTTACTCTGTACTATAATATTCCCACCATAGCCAATTATTCTTTACCATGGATACCTTTATTTTGAGTGTGCAAACATGAATTATGTACTACTATGTGTAGTTATGACTTGAGCTTTAGATGTCAAGTCATGTGGATTTATAGTATCTTTATGTACCAACGTGAAAACTATTAATAGACTATCAATAATTTAAAGGTTTCTTTCCCTCTACATTAAATATTCTTTCTTAAGATAGCTAAGGGATTGAGCTTGAGTTCTTTATTATTTCACAGATTGACGGAATGGTTTATTGCACAAGGTTGATGAAATAAATAAAAAAATAATAAATAAAAAACAGGACACAGGATTGGGAGAACAAAGGAGAGCCGGTAAAAGAAAGGGATTAAAGTCATGAATTCATTCAACAATTGATGCTGGAAAACTGCTCTTTCTCTACTTGTGCAATGCTGCCACCTGCTGGTTAAGAAAGAATATTGATTGTCAAATAGTGAGGGGTAACACTGTAAATTGTGGTTAACTACATTATCACAGTTAACAGTTCTTTTACAGAGTAGAGGTTTAGTAGTCTTAGTTAATGTTAATTGTGAACCGACATGAACAAACAATGAACAACTGTATTTTTATTAACTAACATTAACAGATAATAAATGCATGTAACAAATAAAGTTAAGATAATAAAGTAATTTATTATAATAAATAAGTAAACCCCTTTTGCAACCTTTACTTTTAAGAGTGTGAATAAAATGTAAAAGAGGAATTTTTCAGGTAGAATATTAGTTATATTAGAATACTATATATATTGAATATTTGACCCATCAGCCAAAAATATTCTGAAAGCTCCTAATCATGTTATTTTAGCAAAGTTTAGCCTATATCTTAAAATCCATTCCAAATTAGTTTGGGATCAGTAAGGATTTTGAAGGAATATTCTTAGGCTTTTTTATTTATTTGAATAAAAATACAGTAGCATGACATGTTTTTTTACAATTAAAATTAGGTTTTCTATTTCAATACATTTTATTCTTCTTTTTTTTTTTTCCCTGTGATTGTCATGTTTAGTTTTAAGCAGTTATTACTGCAGCCTTCAGTGTCACATGACCCCTTAGAAATAATTCTAATATGCTGACATTTTTTATTATCATGTCCTACTTTATGAAGTGTGAAACCATGATACATTGTCAGTTTTTAAGATTTTTTTGTTAAATGGAACTGCATTTATTTAAAATAGAATTCTTCTGTAACACTGTAAATGCCTTTCCTGCACTTTTGATCAATTTAATTTGTCCTTGAGGAATAAAATAATTCATTTGTTTTATTCAAAAACATAGTGATAAAACTATTGATAAAATAATAAACATGGAGTCAGTTACTCACAACACAATTTCCCCAGCAGATGAATAAATAATAAATGAATGTGAGCGATTGAGGCTGTATCAGAGCTAGTGTGTGCAGCTTATCAAGGCCTCATTGGCTGAGTAGGCGTGTCCTGTCACTCAAAGCACAAAGCTCAGACATATGGCTGGACGGAGGCGGGAACCGACTGAAACAGCCTTCTCCAGTTCCTCTTTTCAGCTAATGAGAAACTGAAAGCACTGTATTAAGCAGCCTACATACAATAACCACCATATGCACCTCAAGGGAGGCGTGTTTTTGCCATCTGCAAAATAGAATATCTTGGGATAAACAGCCTGGAGCTTACCAGGGCCGGTTTTGCTACAGTATGATGTGCTCTTTCACGTCCCCATTGTATATATGGTTCAACTAACAATTTTTAAAGGTAGAACTAATTATGTAGTTGTCTTAAAGGGATAGTTCACCCAAAAATGAAAATTCTGTCATTAAATAATCACTCACCCTCATGTCGTTCCAAACCCTTGTTCATCTTCAGAACACAAATTAAGATATTTTTGATGAACTGAGAGCTTTATGACCCTGCATAGACAGCAACGCAACTACCACATTCAATGCCCAGAAAGGTAGTTAGGACATCGATAAGATCCCATCAGTGCTTCAACCATAATTTTATGTAGCTATGAGAATAATTTCTGTGCGCGAAGGAAACCAAAATAACAACTTTTAATAAAATCAGATATTTTCTCAACGATTTCTTCTCTCCCGGTCAGAACCATGACACATGTGCAGTTGTGAATGACATGGAAGAGAAGAACTGTTGAATAAAGTCATTGTTTTTGTTTTCTTTGTGAACAAGAAGTATACTCGTAGCTTCATAATATTACAGTTGAACCACTGATGTCACATGGACTATTTTAACAATGTCCTTACTACCTTTCTGGGCCTTGAACGTGGTAGTTGCGTTGCTATCTACTCTCAGATTTCATAAAAAATATCTTAATTTGTGTTCCGAAGATGAATGAAGGTCTTACGTGTTTGGAACAACATGAGGGTGATTAATTAATGACAGAATTTTCATTTTAGGGCGCACCTACAATGTTCCGCCACCTGTCACACCATATTGAGTACATGCAAGTGCACATTAAATAATCATTCTAATAGAGTATGTTGATTTGGTGCTCATGAAACATAAATATCAGTGTTAAAAACAGTTGTGTTGTTTAATATTTTGTGGAAATTAATGTATTTTCTATAACTTTTAATCAATGTCTCTCTTGATCCAAAGGTCAAAATGATTGATTGCATATCAATGCTGATGTAAAGACAAATAAAAAAACTACTCAGAGCTTGTGGCAGCATAACGGTCCTTCTATGTGATCCCTCTACACATTTTTGTTCTTTAAAAAATAAAATAAAATAAAGATGAGGGGAAAAGTGGCAAAATGACAAAGCAACCCACTGGGTCTTGTTCTGCTAGAGTGCCAAACTGAATTGTCTGGTCGTCTGAAGACGTTATTTGGAAGCAGCAGTCAGACAGTGGTTATGTAAGACTGTTCTTTCTCCACTGGGTATTGCTGCTTTTTAATGCAAAGTGAAGCACCTACTTTGAAAAAGAAATGTGAACTGTCTAAAAACTGCTTAAAAGAATCGGCAGTGTGGTACATTTGCTGTGGTGACGTCTGACACGCTGACAAATGAATAGTATATAGACGTGTAACTGTTCATGCGGTGATCTCAAAGTATAGACACAAACGTTTATTTCATCTTTGTATGGTATTGTATGAGTTTTTCTCCTTTTAATTTATAAGGATCCGAATTATGGACTTAAAGTGTTACTTTGTGTCTTTCAACCTTGTAGAACAAAATGGAATAACAGCACATCTTAACACAATTCCCCAGCTCCCTGAGTTTTTCAGTATCTAAGTGATTTTTTCCCCCCCTTTTCTCTTGAGAATTATGCAGAATAATTGTATCATGTTCAGTATTTGCATATCTTTTGCATTTAATGTCTCTATCTTGAAGACTCCGGGGATCCTATAACTGCAGCTTGTTTCGAGGGAGTTAAGAATGTTGTAATTTATGTGCAGTAGAAGTTTTCTAGTATGCATCAAAATAGCCTTGCTGTAAAGATAACAGTCTGTATTTTAATCACAGTTTTTTTGTTGTTGAGTAATTATGGCTTACGTTGTCGTAGATGAATATCTTCTATATTGTGTTCAATTTCAAATACATTTGTATGACTTTCTCGTGCAAGAACAGAATGTATTCTAGAGTTTTTAAGCTTTGAAAGGACAAAAGCACCTCATAAAAGTAGTCTTCTGACTCTTGTAAAGAAGAGACTCAATTTTAATCAGATCTTTTCAAAAGCACAACCTGTACAGAAATCAAGCATAGTGTTAGTTCTGACAGGTTAGTCAAGCTTGCATCGGCTGACTGTCAGCTGATCCACGTCTACCTACACACGTGGTCAGAATTGTTGTTACCCTTGGTAAATATGATCAAAGAAGGCTGTGAAAATAAATGTGCATTGTTAATACTTTTGATCTTTTATTTTTTTTGAAATCACAAAAATCTAAGCTTTAATTGGAGCATAAGAATTTAAAATGGGGGAAAATATCATTATGAAATAAATGTTTTTTTCTCAAATACATGCTGGACACAATTACTGGAACCCCTAGAAATTATTGTGAGTAAAATATATCTTAAATATATTCCCATTCATATTCATGATTTTGAGCACAACAGGGTGATTATGAACATGAAATTATCCAGCCATGGCTTCCTGTTTCACAGAAATATAAATAGGAGGGAAAACAAAGGCCAAATTCCAAATTAATCACCCATCACAAAGAGAAACACCAAATAATATATTTCTGATGTGCAGCAAAAGATAATTGAGCTTCACAAATTAGAAAGTGGCTTTAAGAAAAGAGCTACAGCAGTGAAAATTCCCCATTTCCACCATCAGGGCAATAATTAAGAATTTCCAATCAACATAAAATGTTATGAATCTGAACATGTGTCTATATCGTCCTAATGCACGGTGAGAAGGAGAGTTTGAGTGGCCAAAGACTCTTCAAGGATCACAGCTGGAGAATTGCAGAAAAAGGTTGAGTTTTGGCTTCAGAAAACCTTTTAAAAAATTATCAAACAGTACTTACATCACCACATGTTGTTTGGGAGGGCTTCAAGAAAAAAATCAAGAAAAGAAAATGCTTTAACCAAAAAACAATCTCCAGCATATTCAGTTATCAGACACGACTGGAATGTCAAATAGCACTGGCTTCTATGGTCAGATGTAACTAAAAAGTTAGCTTTTTAGCAGCAAACACTCAAGATGGGTTTGGTGAACACAGGGATAAAACGTACACCATGTGTACAATGAAATATACTGCTGTATTTTTGATGTTGTGGGCCTATATTTCTGCTGGGGGTCCTGGATATTTTGTAGACATGGCATCATGGATTCATCATGGATACCAACAGATAAAAAATCAAAAAGTGACTGACTCTGTTAGAAATCTTGTAATGGGCCATGTTTGGATCTTCCAACCGTACAATAATCCAAACACAAACCTCAAAAACAACACAAAAATGGGTCACTGAGCACAAAACCAAGCTTCTGCTGGCCATTCCAGTCCTCTGACCTGAACCCTATAGCAAATGAGTGGTGAACTGAAGAGGAGAAGCACCAACATGGAGCTGTGAATCTAAAGGGTCTGGAGTGATTCTGGATGAAGGAATGGTCTCTGATCTCTTGTCAGGTGTTCTCTAACCTCATCAGGCATTATAGGAGAAAACTCCTATACTATTTTGGCAAATGGAGGTTTCGAAAAGTATTGAATAAAAGGGTACCATTAATTGTGTCCAATGTGTATTAAAGAGCAACATTTATTTCATAATGATATTTCTCCCCATTTTAAATTCTTATTCTCCAATGAAAGGTTAGATTTTTGTGAATTTTTTAAATAATAGATCAAAAGGATTAACAATGCAGATTTATTTCCATAGCCTTCTATGATCATATTTATTTTTTAGCCTTTTTTTTTTTTTTTTGTCAGTGTAGGAATATGATGCCTATCACAGTGTCCATAAGGTCCATTTAGTATTATTCAGCAGCTTATCATATTGCTCAGGAGCTAATTACCTTCCTCCATCCCCAGCTCCTCCTCTCATCCACAGGAATTGGCCTTCTAATATTCCTTACTTCTTTATCTTGAATGATGTTGTTACATAAAATTGTTATTAAAACCATTAATGATATCTGCTACATTTATGTCGGTTCTGTTCTGTTTACCCTAAGGAGGATATCACTGCTCTCCCTGCTCTTATCCATGCTAGGTTGCATGGATGGGCAGACAGTTTTTGCCCAGAACAGAAGCATACCACCAATCAAAACTTTGATGATAGAGGTCCTGACAGACAGAAAGTTATAGGAGTTTGGAACAGCATTTTGGAAATGGGTTTGAAATCTGCTAATTTCTTGATATCAGTGTCTGGGTGGCAATGCAAATTATATGCAGATTAGGTTATGCATAATAAATAGGTGTTGTAAGCTACATGTACGTACAAACCTGTAGTTGATTAAAGGAATAGTTCACCCAAAAAAATGAAGATTTGGTGAAAATGTGTTCATCCTTAGGCCATCAAAGATGTAGTTTGTTTCTTCATTGGAACAGATTTGGAGTAGTTTAGGATCAGTTGCTCACCAATGGATCCTCTGCAGTGAATGGGTGCCGTCAGAATGAGAGTCGAAACAGCTGATAAAAACAACACAATAATCTACAGGTAATCTACATGACTCCAATCGATAAATTATCTTGTGAAGTGAAAAGCTATTGTAAGAAACAAATCCATCATTTTAACTTTAACTTTAAATTAGTCTATCTATCTATCACTGACCATCGACAGCTCGCCTGTGGAGAGAGTCAGCAGCACTAAATTCCTGGGGGTGCACATCACAGAGGATCTCACCTGGACCACCAACACCATGTCACTCTCCAAGAAGGCACAACAGTGCCTACACTTTCTCCGCCGGCTGAAAAGAGCAAGTCTCCCTCCACCCATCCTCACTACTTTCTACAGGGGCACCATTGAGAGTGTGCTGACCAGCTGCATCACTGTCTGGTACGGAAATTGTACTGCAGCAGACCGCAAGACCCTCCAGCGGACAGTGAACACAGCTGCAAGGATCATTGGTGCCCTCCATCCTGGACATTTTCCTCACAAGATGCTCCAGCAAAGCCAACAGTATCGTGAAGCACTCCACACACCCCTCCCACAGTCTCTTCCAGCTCCTACCATCAGGAAGACGGTACCGAAGCATCAGAGCCTGCTCTGCCAGACTGCTCAACAGCTTTCCCCCCAGGCTGTGAGAGCCCTGAACTCAAATCACCCCGCCCCTCTCTGAACCCCCATACAAACCCCCTACCTCCTGAAACATGGACCATCTGAAACTTATGGAACTTTTTTGTGCAATCGAAGTGTGCTACACACAGGTGAGTGGGCCTGTACAAACCACCTGTAGTAGCACACTCTCCTCCTCTATGCGCACTAGTCACTTTTCACACACACTGCTGTGTGTATACAAATCCCACAAAAAGACTCAGTAATATATGTATGTTTACATCCTCATGCACTACAAATCATCTTGCACTGTTCCCCAGCCAGCTGCTGACTCACAATGTTTCTCTTCGCACATGTACAGTATTTATCTGAAGCACTCGTATAGTTTGTATAGTTTGTATTTTTAGTTTATGTATAGGTAAAAAAAAAAAAAAAAAAATATATATATATATATATATATATATATATATATATATGTTATATATAGTATATTTATAGTCAAAAACTATCAGTAGGATAGTTGTGTATAGGTTTATATTATTTTACTTCATTGCTGCATGCCTGTATTTATGTAGCACCGTGGTCCTGTGAGGCACGACATTTCGTATGCCCCCGCATGTAGCGAAATGACAATAAAGCGCAACTTGACTTGACTTGACTTGATCTATCTATCTATCTATCTATCTATCTATCTATCTATCGATTTTCTGTGTTTTATGATTCAGTACAGATTTATCATAAAAATAGTGTCTAATTTTAAAATGTAAGGAAATGAAAGCATAATTAATACACAAGAAAACATTGCATTTTTATTTTTGTCAAAGAAGATTCTGCACAGCAACACTGTATAAATTAATGAAAAATACCTTGGTTGTATCATATTCTTTAAAATTATTATTATTATTATTATTATTATTGGCCACGTACACACTGCAAGTTTCAGGAGTGACGACAACCACATTTAAATGAACAGGAGTCACTCCCGCATTTGTAACCATAGCAACATTTTGGTGTCTTGCAGGAGTGAATAAGAATTTAGCCATTTGATATCTGCCATTTTTTCGAATTTAACTAAACTACCGCTGATAGACGTGCTACGTTTTGTTTATACTCTGGAGGCTGCTTTAGAGAGCGCTGTCTTGCAGTGTTGCCATGTCCTCATATTTACAAGTACTTTTAGGTATGTTGTTTGGTCCTAAATAATAAAGATAGGCGTTAATAAAGATAAGAGTTAATAAAGTTAATAAAGTGGTCTGTTGCGGATATGAGATATATAATTTTTTTGTGTGTTGTAAAACAAAGCATTTGGGTGTTGTAGTGTTTTTTTTTTTTTTTTTTTTAGCTTGTCCTTGTTTGTTTTTTTTCTATGAAGATCTGGCAACACTGACACTGATTTTGAATGCAGGTGCTGAGGGGGTGCTAGATCATTGATAGGGGGAGCTGGGCAATTAATAGTAAATATGACCAAAACGGGTTATTATTTTTCATATGAATAATAAAATCACCCAGTCGATTTTGTAACATTTTATTACATGATTATTTGACTCGTAACTTGTTTTTTTTTTTTTTTTTCTTGTTTTTTTTTTGGCCATTCACTCTGACGTTAATTTTGATGAATATGCGCTGTGCAGGCGCATATGTCAACTGTTTATGAGTGTGGGAGTATTATCGAGGCGTCTGCACAATCCCTTGCTTTTTTTCTTCCTGTGGAAAGAACCTAAAATACATAGCCGATCCGTCATCTTTGGATGCACTTTCTGCCGTCTCATGCAGTCTCCGTGAAATTCAGCGCGTCACAACAATGAACCAGCCCACAGACATAAAAAATAAATCTAGGCCTATAGAAAGCTAGAAATGAAGGCTATACTATTATACGAACCAATTCAAATAAAAACAAATATTCTTTAATTATGTAGTCTGTAGGAAAAGGTGCATTTCTCTATTAATTGCACGTCCATTACTGTAGAGATGGCGAGTCAGCGTCGGCATTCAGCAACTTCATGTTTGCAGCCAATGCTGAGAAAGTACTAGTTTAGTAATAAATAATAAAAAATTTCTTCTTTTTTTTTTTAATCATTACTTTTGCAGGTGCTTTGCAGCAAGCTTTATGCGTGCACTTGAGCGTGGAATCGGCTATAATATGCAAGTAGCCTATGCCTAACCTATATTAAAGGAAGGTTTAGTAGGTTATTTTAATTTAACATAAACGTGCTACTAGTTGACTAGAAGAATCTTTAGTCAGGCACAGGCCTAAGTGATCAGACTTGTGGTTTTTGCATGGTGGAAAGTTAAATGGATAAAAAAATCCCATAGAACGAACTGATCCATTTTTAAAATAAAATGCTATGACATTAAGAAAAGTGCAACTGCAAATCAAGTCATGTTGTACTGCTTTGCATGTTATGCATGCATAATGAGTCAAATGTTTTTTTAAATATTTTATTTCATCTAAAAAATTCTTCTTTATTTGTGGGGGTGCTATGGGGGTGCTTAGGTCTTTCTTGGGGGTGCTGAAGCACCTGCTAGCCCCTCCCTAGCGCCGCCCATGCTGACACTACTGCAGGGCTCGTGAGCGCAACTAGTTCCGTGTCAAAATGTGCTAAGGTTAAGACTTCTTTCACTGTTATTTTCTTGCATCTCACATACAGATAAAGACACATTTCTGATGCACGTTCAAATATGTCATTAACAACTAGTTGTTCAGTTTGATTCCGTACACACTGCGTAGAATTTCTGTAAATGTCACTACCTGTATTTTTCGGGAGTTAATGCGGTTGTCGAATGCGATTGTCACTCCCATATTTTAGTGCGTTGTGTGTGTACAGAATGTGATTAAGGAGTAAAGGGTGGCCAATATTACCACTACTACTACTTGAGTTACATTTTAGTATACAAAAGTAACATATTTCTGTCATAATTTCTTCAAGTTAAACTGGGCTTTTATTTTGACAGGTTGTTGTGAATGTTGTTTTTCTCAA
This sequence comes from Onychostoma macrolepis, assembly GCF_012432095.1. Classification (NCBI taxonomy): domain Eukaryota; kingdom Metazoa; phylum Chordata; class Actinopteri; order Cypriniformes; family Cyprinidae; genus Onychostoma; species Onychostoma macrolepis. The sequence goes on from NC_081175.1 coordinate 14,958,843, forward strand.
ATGAAACTGTAAAAAGCTTATAAAGTGACTGTGGAAGTTGAAGCTCATGTGGTCATGTCCTCATTTTGAGATGCAGATGTTGAAATCACTGTGAGCATCACGTTTTTGAGTTTGTTTATTAGACGAAACTGCAGTATTCATTTACAAAGATACAAGCAGAACATGCAGACTTAGCCTATTAGTGACAGGCACTGTTTTTTTTCACATTTGTTTCTGTTGGATTAATCCATATTGAGTAAAAAGCTTATTATCGCCCAGTCCTAGCTTGATATGTACATATTATCTTCTGTTTCAGACGAGATGAAAGAGAAAGCAATATAATGGATAGAGGACTGGTATTTCAGTTGGGAAAATAGTTTGAAACATCTTGATGAATTTGTTTATTACAAACATGGATGCTTCACAAGACATTAATTGATAGACTGGAGTTGTGTGGATTACTTGTGGATTGTTATGATGTATTCATCAGCTGTTTGGACTCTCATATTGACGGCACCCATTCACTGTAGAGGATCCAATGATGAGCAAGTGATATAATGCTACGTTTCTCCAAATCTTCATCTTGACTAATGGTGAGTTTATTTTCATTTTTGCTTGAACTAAGTATCATAAAAGCAGTTCATACAGAATAACTTTGTGTGAAGAACAAACTGAATCATCATTATACATTTAGAATTGATGTTTTATCCAGCACAGTGGTGACTTTTCTTTTCTTGAGTTTTGTTCAGTTTCAAACAACAATTGAAATCTTAATTTCTTGGTAGCAGTTTCTGGAAGGCAATAAGCATAAATTACACTCTCCAAAAAAAAAAAAAGGTACAACAGCTGTCACTGGGGAGCTACCCCTTTAAAAGGTACCTTGTAGGTACTAATATGTACATTTTAAGTACTGAGACTGTATGTACCTATTAATGTACACCCTTTTGGTACAAAGGTGTACCTTTTTAAAAAAGTACCACCCCAGTGACCACTTTTGTACCTTTTTTTCTGATAGCATATATGCAGATGAGGTAATGAATAATGAATAGGTGTTGTAAGCTCTATGTATGGTTGCTTTATGGAGAAAAAGAGGAATAGACCTTGTGCATGTGATGACTGGGATTTATAAAGTGAACTGTATATATTTTATAAATTGAGGTTTGGGTGTGTATACATGGTTTTGTAAATCTAAAAACACTTGTGTAATAGTGACAGTGATAGTGAGCTATTATTGACAGATGAGGCAGTGTGAACTATATGTGACCTGACAGCAAATCATAATACTAAATGTTGTTACTCATTTTACATTTCAAGAGTTTAGCCATTCATAACAGAGCACATTCATTATCTATTTCATCCCAATGAATTCCAGATCAGAAGAATGTCAGACCTCTTTTTTTCTCTCTCTCCTAAATTTGATTGCATTTCTTACCCACAGAATGTGGCAGAGCAATAACTTACTGTCACTTTTCACTAGATAAGAAATGACTTCACAACACATGACCTCGGTATCACAGCACAATCCGTCAGCAGCTTCTTGATGTTCTGACAGTGTTTACTCGCATGTCAAACACTCACACTGAAATACTGCAGCAATTCTTTGCAAACAATTAATAGCTGTGTCATAAAATTCATCTCAGATCAAATCCTCCCAAGCTCACTTTCTCTGCTTCACATCAGCCAAAGGACCAGGCATGTGCAGTACATTCATTCATCACTTTAAACATTTGATTAAATAATATCGAAATTGCATGTGAGGCATTCTTAAGAAAATCTCCCTCAGAGCTCCAATATTATTATTCCTTTTTACTGACATGATGTTATTTGAATTTGAGATTCAACACTAGATGGCATCATGAATCCACTAGTGGCGTATGTAAACACCATTCTGTCTAACAGATCTTTACTGTGGTGTTGCTGTGTTGAATTACAGGAGTGTTAGGCCATATTTCTTTGGGTGTGATCTTAGCTGAAAGATTTTTTTCCCCCACAAGTGCAGGTAACACTCTTATTCAGAGATGAGTTTATTTACAGTACATGACTCATCCGTCAATAAGACTTTAGAGAGCAAACTGTTGAGATTTTTTTGGGCTTTTAATCAGATTGTTCGGATTGGACACAAACAGTAGCTGTCATGTAGGATAAGACAGTGATGTGGATTTATTGGGGAAAAATTCTAGTATGGTAAATAAAGATCTATAATTAAATATTGTAATTTAAATGTTGTCATTTTTATTATATTTATGATTATTGATTTTTGAAAAACTTTTTTTTTTTTTTTTTGGTATTCAATAATGACCTTATTTATTATTAATATAGCATTATTAAACACTGCCAGCCAAAATTTACTTTTTATTACTTTTTAACTTTTAATTTCTTCCTTTTTAAATTTTTTTTAATCATGCTTACCACAAACTTTTGTATGGTAGTGTATCATGGTTTCCATAAAATATTAAACAGCAGAACTGTTTTCATCATTAATAATAAATATAATAATTCTTCAGCACCAAATCAGCATAATATAATGATTTCTGAAGGATCATGTGACACTGAAGTAATGGATGTTGAAAATTCAGCTTTATCATCACAGAAATGAAGTAAATTTTTGTAAATATATTAAAATAGAATTCATATTTATTAATATTTCACTGCTATATCACTCCTTTTACTGTATTCTTCTGTATATCTGTCTGTCTGTCTATCTATCAATCTATTAATTTATCCAAATATTAATTCATCAACTTTTAGCTGGCAGTGTATGCTTTTATTTATGTGTGATTTTTCCCAGCACACAATGGGGTACAAATAAGTAATAAGGATGCATTTTTTGTACCTCTAATTAAACTGAGGAGTTGATTGTTTTGAGAGTTAATGTATTTTATGAAAAGCCTCAGGTGTCCATGTTATTTTGTTATTATTAGTTTAAGCCCACATACAGTACATGAAATTAAACACTTAATATAGGAAATTGTTGCACTGCTAGCTGATTTTAACATTATTTGCTTAATAGAAGCTTCATGTTATGGATTTAGTTTCTCTGTGTAACATGATACAGAGGAGAAAAATATATGACTATAACCAGGAAACTAAAATGTAAGTAAGAAAAGGAAGTGCAGTATCTTGTTTATTGTGGTGCTGGTGTCTCTTCGGGTCTCATGTCCTGCCTATGGTTATAACACAACACTGTCTATGAAAAGCTAAAGAGGGAATCTAATCTCTAGAGGCTTGTACCTCACAGACCCAATTATCTGCGCCTTCCTGCCTCTGTGTCCCTCAGCGGCAGATGAGCACAGTGCAGCTGCGCTGGAGATGAAGCTCAGGGAAGGACAAAAGAGACAACTGAGCTCTGGACTTATTTTACACTTTCTATTCAGTGCCTTTGAAACATAATACCATTTTAAATATCATATAGCTGTGGTTCTTTTTTGCTCTGCTTTCACTGTGTTCGTTTCTCCGTGTTTGCTTCATTCACAAGCATTTATGCAAAAAGCTCAATAGCAATACGTGCAGAGCAACAGGTAAATTTACAAGCACCTTTCCATAGCTTACAGCTATAGGTCACTCAAAAATGAATTTTGATCAACATTTACTCATGCTACAAACAGCCATTATGATATGATATCACTATGGTAATTGTTTACAATATATAAAATATAATTTATATATATATATATATATATATATATATATATATATATATATATATATATAAATTCTATTTTATATATTGCGAACATACATACATACATATATATAATAACATTATTTATTTTCTGATAATAATAATAACAATAATAATATGATTTAATTTAAATCATGATATGATATCAATATGGTAATTATTTACAATATATTTAGGCTAGGCTAATATAATTTTCTTCAGTTAATTATATATATATATATATATATATATATATATATATATATATACACAAACACACACACACACACACACACGTGTAATTGTGTATATATAATTGAATATAAATTATATTAAATAATATATGTATTGTGTATTATATTATTGTATAATAATATATCATATTACACTATATCCAATATTATATATTTTTAAATGTAATAATAACAATAATAATACAATTTAATTAAGTTGTTTAAATAATGTTAACAATACATTTATTTTTATAAAGATATTATATTTAACATTGTATACTGTATTATTACTGTACTGCTATATACTGTAATTTTGATCAAATAAATGCAGCCTGAGTGAGCATACGAGACTTTCAAAATCATTAAAAATAATGTCATTTTTTTTTTTTTTAAATATAATACATAATGTACTTTATGTACACAGACAAAATAAAGTCATACAGGTTTGGGAAGACATGAGGACGAGTACAATGAATGGACTTTTCATTTCTGGATAAATGCAATCTTTTTAAAACTTCGGTTCAACATTGATTTGAAATTGTTCTGCTAGATGATGACACAGAATAAAGAACCCGAAAATATGTCTTACCTTGTCTGTAATTACAGTATGTTTCCATTTGCATATATATAGAAAAGCATTCAAGCATAGATGTAAAAAATTGCACACAGCATTTAGACATTTATTTTTTTTCTATTTAGTTAATATGCAAGTCATTTTTTTGTTTGATGCACATCAGTGTTTTATTGTGCTTCTTATTTGCAGTTATAGATTACACAACTCTCTAATTACAGGTATACACATTGGTAGAGCAATAATTGCTGTACCAATTACAGTTAACATCTGATAACTGTAGTAGACAAGTACAGATGTATGATAATGAAATGAGAAGCAGCAGTGGAGTTTTTTGGTTATGATGTGCTATCGCTGCTCGATTTGAGCCCAAACCCAACTTTGGAATGCCATTTACCTGTACCTCATTACCTGTAACTCATTAACAGAGAGATTTCCATACAGATTAGACAATCAGATGAAATCTAGTATGAAATTATTCTCTCCGATGTGAGTTAACGGCGACCCTTGTTTAACTTGAGTCTCGCATACGGTATGATATTACCTCAGAAAACGTGTCCAGAATTGAATTATATGTGTTTGGATATGTGGAAAGATTCATTCTCCACAGCAAAGATTCAACACAGAGCGAAATATAACCAGGAACACATGCATCATAATATCTAGCTATGATAATACCTGGAAAAAGTTTGGTATAGTCGCAATGTGAAAAATTGCATTTTGAAGGTACACAGTGTATCCTAGATCAGTAAGATGAGATGATTCTCCTCAAATCTTTTCCAATTAAATATTTGTCCGATATGAATCCATCCGAGAAGCTCTATCAACCGTGTGCGTTTCACATCATCAAATTTGCTTACCGCTTTTACTTAAAACTCCTCTATTCCTAAACCGCTCTGAGCTATGGAAGCTGAAAAAGTTGTCACTGCACCGAATAAATTACCCATCAAACGGTGTATATTGCTTCCATATCCCTTGTCACATCAAATCATCCTCAGATAGACAAATGCCTGAATACACACCTTCTTTCATTCCGAAAGTGAATATCCAAAATCTGATTTATTGGTGTTACTAAACACATGAATACTTACTGAGCAAGAACAAAGTCTTTTTTTAGGAAAGTCGGTTCACTTGGCAACCGTCTTGGTAACAGGAGGTCAAATAGAGTTTGAATGTACAAAAATTGGAAAGTCCAAAATTTACAGACCTGTTTGTAAACATTTTGTTGCAATAACATATTTTAAAGACACTGCAGTTAAAACCATTGTTCTTTCATGCACTGGTCAATTTTGAGCTATTTTGCTTCCTTTTTTGTGGCAAGTGGAAAGAAAATATTCAAAATCCACATGTAAGCATTTGTTATATTATGTTATTATATAATGTTATTTATTATACTTCATATATTTGCATTCATAGATATCCAGAATCCCATTTGTAAAAACATTTAACTCTGTCAATAAAATGAAAGAGCTAAGATAAGATATCTGTTCTGGACATGTATGCAAATAATTGCGCATTTTTAGTAGATTTTTATTTATTTATTTTTTTTAATCTTATGTCATGGTGTCTTGACATTTTGCTTTTTAGCTTAAATGCATTCAAAATTCAGTTGTTTTGTTTGGTTTGATTTTGATTTGTGGCTTATGTTTTGTTTTGTGATTTAGTTTGTGTGTGTTTTTTTCTGTTGTTTTGTTTTGTTTTGCCTCTTTAATGCTCATAAATCTGTGTAGTCCAATGGGTTTTGAAATCCTGTTCAAAGCCAGAACCACTTAGGCCAAAGATCTGACCTACATAGTTTATTTTAGACAAGTGAATTACCAGGGTTGCTGTTAAAGCAAAGACTTAAAGATGTTTCTCATTAATCTCTCATTAAAATTCACTGTGGTTTACTTGTTAATTGTGGGTGTTGATAGCCAAGGGCCTCTTGCTGCTAATTATACAATGGCACTCTTACAAAAGTGTATTTATAGAGCTTATTCATTTGATTCATTTGTAACAGAAAAGAGAACTCCAGAGTCAGTTCTTGGAAACCACGACATCACATTCATCAGTTTGTATACATACGAACTCATACAAAATCAACCATGCCATCTAATGTGAAATGGTTAAGTCTCCAGCTGCAAGGGAAACTGAGGATGCCTGATCCATATTATGATGCACGTATGTGAAAAAACTCTCAGCCAGGCTTCAGTCTGATTTGTGTATGTGTGTGTGTGTGTGTGTGTGTTGAACAGGTGCTGTCATTACCAGGCCTGTCCTCAAATATCACAGCAGTGCGCTCTCTTGTCCAAATGCGGCAGGTGCTTTTTCACAGATCACCCAGAAAGGTCTCGCAGCCTAATGGCAAACACGACCGGAATCCAAACACACACGCAGACAGATGTGGCCACTAGTAGAGGCCCACTTTTATCATGTATGAATGTCCAAGGAACATTTCCTCAGTTGTAGAGCCACCTGTTAAGGGTTGTAAAGATAGTGGACAACATAAAAGTCATGCATAGTAAACAAGTAGATGCTTTTTTTCCTTTTTTACACGGTTTTTGCATGGTAATAGCCCATTTTCACTGAAGAACTGATTCTACAAGCTACTTAACTCTGGTATCAGTCATGCATAGATAAAAAAAACTACATTATTACAGAATTTTTTAACTTGATGGCATCTTATTAGCATTTTAGTCCATTTACACTAGCAAAATGTTTCTTGAGAATTAAAGCTGAGGCAAATATACAGTATATCAAGCGTTTGGTTTGCATAATTATCTCATATCAAGCATATTCATGGTAGATAATGTGAATTGGGCAATGCTCCACCGGCTTGTGTTGTCTTTAATGGAGGGTTTTCAATTTGACAAGTGTTATTGTTGGAGCATAACACAGACTAAATGTCAAAAACAAAGATTAAAATGTGTTTATTAGTTCTGATGCTTTTGGAGTAGCTGGTGTGTAAAAAAAAAGAGCAGATTCAGGGAAATATGAGCTTTAATGCAGTATGGCATTATTGAATGCTATTGATTGACAAAACTAATAGCATAATGATGAATGACTCAGAAAGAAATAATGCATTTTGTATAAGATAGCTTTGTCCAAACAACAAATAAACTGATAAATAAAAGCAATTTAGGCATTTCTACAAGCATCTACACTCTCGCAATTCAAATTCAAAAGCAACTGTATAATGTTATTGTGGCAGAAATTATCGACTGACCTTGGAAACAATCAATGAACTCTAATGATAACAATGAGGGAAAGTTCAATACTGATGCACCGACACAAAAATAGGATGCCAAACAATCTTGATGGTTTCAGTTAAGTAAAAGGGCAAAGAAGGGATCATTGAATAAATCACATTTGCTTGAATGAATCTTCTTCAATTAGTTTCCTGAAAAGATTCATATATATGAGTTTAAAGTTGATACACATATTATATAGGTTCATAGATGTTTATAGCAGTATATTATGAGGCATATTTTAAACATTTGTAACCATCCACTAACTGTTTACCAGTATCTATCTAAAATAGAAGCTGGTAACAAAATCACCTCATTATAAAAACCAGACAGCATAAGAAATGTATTTACGTGACATTGCTGCTGTTTTCTGGGTTGACCTGGTCTCATGGCATAAACATACCTGGGGACACTTTTTAGCGAGACGCGAAATACGTACCAATAAGTGCATATCACTGAAGTTTCCAAAAGAAATGAACACTAGAGGCAGTAAAACTCAGACGCCTTTTACTACTTTTTGATTAATAAAGCGTAATTTTCGCACAAACTTGAATAATGTCATGTTATGACTTCAAAACAATATTAGTATGCTGGTAGATTTGAAAACTGATGCTTTTGAATGTTAGCATCACACATATCCATCTTCATATATATGGGTTTTCATAGACGGTAGGTTTGTTCGGTAGCTCACGTGAGTACGGCGATGTACTTGAGAGCTGAGGAGCTCTGGTTCGACAAAGCAGTTCAAATCTGCATAAGGAAGTTCTAATGGTACGCTTGCATCAACAAATGCGTTTTTATATCAGTTTTGCATTTGTTAACACTATCGGGTAGGTTTAGGGTTGGGTTTGGTGTAGGGTATATTTCCAACATGATAGAGCATTAACTTTTAGTGACAGTCCCCGGATATTTGAATTCTTAAAACCGCCGCAATACGTAGGCTACCTGAAGCAACGTAATAAAAACACAGCAATATGTACCTTTATCAACGTAATAAAAACGTGCCAGGGTTCACGTACTGAACCTGTGTTTTAGCGCCACTCAGGGGACATTTCTTTTGGAAACTGCAGTGATATGTACTTATTGTTAATCACTGTTATTGTTTCGTGTCTTGCTAAAAAGTGTCCCCAGGTACATTTATGCCATGAGACCAGGTTGGTTTTCTGTGTGAATTGAGAGCTTTCATAATTGTTAGTAACAGTTTACAAGAAGATTCAATTTGTTAACATTTCTAATACATTGCACTGAAAAAAAAAATGATTAATTTAATTTACAATTTTTATTATTTTTTTTTTTTTTTAGTAAGTGGTTGCAATCAATTTATTTTAGCTACATTTAAATAAACAAATTTAGTTGACTAACTTTCCAATATATATATATATATATATTATTATTATTATTTAAATGTAGCTAAAATGAATTGTTTGCAACCATTTACCTTAACAAAAACCTTTTTTTCAGTGTGGGTTTCACTAATAATAAGCATTTTTGCAGTATTTACTAATCTAGATTAATGTTGTTCATTGTTAATTCATCTTTTAAAATATGAATATTAATTTATATATAACTGAATTAACATCAACATGAATAAATAAATGTTGTAAAAGTATTATTGTTGTTGATTGTCATTACACCCAATGCATTACCTCACGTTAACAAATTTAGCTTAATTTTACCAAATCATTCACGACTTTTGCTTAGTAAAACAACAGTTTAAGGCATTTATGCATGTTTTTTTAGTTATTAAGCATAATCTGTGATTATAATGGTTTGTAAATGATGCCACTGTTGACCAGGACATTTGTTTGAATACTTTTATAGCATTCCCATCTGTATGCTAGCATCAGTAAGTGCAATATCCCAAGAGTGCAGCTTTATGTTTTATCAAAGAGACGTGCGTTTTATGAATAGAGTCCAATTAATTACATTCATATTATTTCTCCCCCTTTGTAAGTTAAATCATTTGCACAGACGATGATGATATGCTTTTCATATCAAGGAGTGGCTAAATTGGATCTCTTCTCTAAAAGGTTTCTGGATCCAAATTCATTTGTGTGGAAGGGAGGACAGAAAGAGGGAGTGTAATATCTAATATAGATTCATGGGTCTTATTCCCCTGACACACACTGTAAAACTCACAATACCGTGTCCAGTCTACACACTCCTGCTGACATTCAGAGGAAGGTGCAATACATTGAGGAAATAGAGCAAAGGAATCTCTTTGTCTTTTAACAAATGAGCAGTGCAGATTGCGTTGTGAATTTTAAGATTGTTGCTCATTTAGATCTCTGGCATAGAGACGCGTGATATTCGTTTCCCATGCTATTATGAGAATGAGAAATTATCTAATAGTATTGTTTTCCTCTATGAATTTTATGGAAATTTGATTAGTATCAGATACTTTAGTAAGCACACCAGCAAAGAGGCATAAGTAAAGGTCAGCGAATTTCAACCTCCTGCGTTTTCCCCTATTTTTCACTGGCTTGCAGTATGACTTTTGTAAATGCCAGCAATCACCGAACTTTTTTCTAAATATGTCCATTTTGTATGGACGTAATTTGCTACCATAAAACCTTTGGTACAAAGCAGAATATATAGTAATACAAATGTTCAAAAGAGCTTACAAGGTAATGACTTGTGAAAGTCTTCGAAAGGTTACAGTGAGTTAAAAAAAAACACAAAATGGCACTTATTTAGGCTGACTGGGGCTGTCTGAGCCCCAAAATGGACTGAGCTCACTCAAGTGTAAAATAACACAGGTAGGATTTCAAAATTGACTGAGAGAAACTCTCCTGTAAGAGTGGACTGGAAGAGGAAAGTGCTCTTAAATTACACGTGTTTGCATAGAGAGTCAGTGGAGTGCATGATGCCTCAATAGATTTCGATTGCCAGTCGTAATTGTGAGTCTTTTTGGGGATCTTGGGGGTTTGTACTTGTGTTTTGGGACTTCTTCAGATGGGTCGTGCAGCGTAATGGTCATTATTACAGAAGTTTGGTGAAAGTTCCGACCTATTTGCACTTATGGCCTGTTCATTACTGTAAATATCTTCCAGGTCAAAGGTCAAAAATGAGAATTGTGTTATACCAGAATATGGGCAGTAAAACATTTGTGTAATATGTGGAAATTTGTAATATTGTAAATATTGCATTATTCCTCTAAATTTTGGATTCTTTAATTTCAGGAGGAGGAGGAGGAGGAGGAGAAGGAGGAGAAAGAGACACGGCCTGCTTTTGCTTCCTCAGCGAAAACGCCTCTGGTTGTAATGTTAATTAATTACTGTTAGCTATTTCCCAAATGTCTGGTATCAGAAAAAATGACTTGCTAAACTAAAACGGTGAGCCAGCTTTGTTATCTTAGAGAGAGTTATCTCTCTTAAACACGATCCGTCAGCTTTAGGTCTGACAGTGAAGTCACTACTGGATGGATTTTTTTTTTGTGCTATGGTGGTTATTTTTGGCTACCCTTTGATACTGTGAGGTTATAAAAGTAAATTAGCTATTTAACTCTCCCACCTCAGTAACAAAAATAAAATAGAAACAATCTTGACAATAAAGTAGACCATAAATAAGCTTGAGTTATTGTGAATATCCTCCATTTGTTGTTGTTTGCAACTTCATCTTCTAGTTCATACTAGTTCATCTGGGACCAGATTCATGAAAGAATACAATTCTTCTCAACTGCTATTTATTTCTTATTTTCTAACTTAAGAATAAAGTTGAGAATATTTTGTATCACAAAAACACAGATACAAGATCTGATTGCTCTCAAGAGAGCGCAAGTAAGATGGAGTGGATTTGAATGAAACAGATTGTTTCTGTCTTGAGACAGGCTCTTTAAAATAACTTTTGTAAATACACACCGAGTTTAAAACATGACAAAGAGTGTTGAACTGCAACAAAAATAGTGTATGCTTATTATGATTATTTTGGTAATGTAGTACCAAAATACAGCCCTTAAAGTTTTTGATTAATATAATGGCTCTATTATTTATTATTTAAAGTACATTATTTGATTTAGTTATAAATTAATTATAAATGTTAGCTAGATTATGTCCAATAACTGTCTACTATGTATGTTTATGCTGACACATAATTAAATAACGGTTTGGTTTTTGTCGCGTGTCATGATGCTTATTGAGTTGGCTCACGTCAATATAATATTGCAAGATGTAGATCAGTTTCTTTCTTCATTCGAATCGATTTAGAGAAATTTAGCATTACATCAATTGCTCACCATTGAATCCTATGCAGTGAATGGGTGCCCTTAGAGTGAGAGTTGAAACAACTGATAAAAACATCACAATAATCCCCATGACTTCAGTCTGGCAATAAAGCTGCATGTTTGTAGGAAACAAATCCTTTATAAAGACATTTTAACTTTAGAACCGTCACTTCTGGCCAAAATCCCATCCATAATAACGTTTCCTCCGGTGCAAAACTCCATTCCCCGTTGTCCTCTCACATCAAAATACACCAACATATTTGTTTTAGACTGTTTTCACTTGTAAACAGTGCTTGATCTGTTCATAATTCTCTCCCGATTCAGACATTTTCACTGGAGAAAGCAATATGGATAGAGGACTTGCAATTTGTTTATTACAAACACTGATAGACTGGAGTGGTGTGGATTACTTGTGGATTATTGTGATGTTTGGACTCTCATTCTGACGGCACCCATTTACTGCAAAGAATCCATTGGTGAGCAAGTGATGTAATGCAATCTGTTCCAATGAAGAAACAAACTCATCTGCATCTTGGATGGTCTGAGGATGAGTAAATTATAAGCACATTTTCATTTTGTTTGGACTATTCCTTTAAAGGACTGCTACATGAAGGATTCATGCAATAATAAAATGAGGCATCTTAGAAGGCAGGATAATTAAGATGCCTATGTTTTGGAACAATTTTCACACCAGAAGTGCATCTCCATAGGCAGCTCACTAAGTTTTGGAACAGCATATGTGTGTTGGTTTTGAGACCATGTGGGCAAGTTCAGCTAGAAACGCAGTAAGTTAAGAGAGTTTCTGGGTGAAATTCTATGAAATGTTGATCAAATCCCAGAGTAGCCCTCTAGCCCGGAGAAGGGAAATAAGCAAGCTTTTTGCCTTGAACCAGCCATCTCTTGAGTAATGGCTCTGTCTTATTTGTAGCAGTGGTAAAAAGGATTTGCTGCAGGGCTCACGGTTAGCAGGGCAGAGGTTTTCTGTTGGGAATTTGTGCAAATGAATGTATATTATGATAATTCTTGAAGCTTTGCTGTGTGCCGAGTTCTCGCAGAAGGCTTGTCATTTGGAGAGATGATATCCAGCTGACTTCAATCGACTCGGTGTCAGCTTGCTGAATGTATTGTGAAAAATTTCAATAATCAATGTTTGCATGCTTTTTTTCATGGTGATGTGCTCAACTTCCTGTTGAGTCATGGGCACAAAATGTATTACAGACATAGCCCATCAGGATTATTCTTATTTTCACATTGTGCAATACAGGAAAATCATGAAATGGGGTCAGATCAGGCCAGATGACCTCAAAAATATCAAACATAATCCTTTGCTGTACTTGTGGGTTTCTATGGCTACCCAAATGAGCTAAGTGATTGACCTTTCTGAGCTCTGATAAATTGCTAACCATTCTTTTCCAGAAAAACACCTAGTAAAAACCCCATTTGATGCAGGTAGGCTGTAAAAAAATCATAAAATATGTAGACAGCTTCTTGGATCGAAAGATTTACTTGATTTAAACCAAACACTATGGTACTGAAGTACAGGTGCTGGTCATATAATTAGAATATCATCAAAAAGTTGATTTATTTCACTAATTCCATTCAAAAAGTGAAACTTGTATATTATATTCATTCATTACACACAGACTGATATATTTCAAATGTTTATTTCTTTTAATTTTGATGATTGGAGCTTACAGCTCATGAAAGTCAAAAATCAGTATATCAAAATATTAGAATATTTACATTTGAGTTTGAATAAATGACCATCCCTACAGTATAAATTCTGGGTATCTCTTGTTCTTTGAAACCACAATAATGAGGAAGACTGCTGACTTGGCAATGATCCAGAAGACGAACATTGACACCCTCCACAAAGAGGGTAAGTCACAGAAGGTCATTACTGAAAGGTGTGGCTGTTTACAGAGTGCTGTATCAAAGCATATTAAATGCAAAGTTGACTGGAAGGAAGAATTTGGGTAGGAATAGGTGCACAAGCAACAGGGATGAACGCAAGCTTGAGAATACAGTCAAGCAAAGCCGATTCAAACACTTGGGAGAGCTTCAGAAGGAGAGAACTGAAGCTGGAGTCAGTGCATCAAGAGTCACCGAGCTCAGACGTCTTCAGGAAAAGGGCTACCAAGCCACTTCTGAACCAGAGACAACGTCAGAAGCATCTTACCTGGGCTGTGGAGAAAAAGAACTGGACTGTTGCTCAGTGGTCCAAAGTCCTCTTTTCAGATGAAAGTAAATTTTACATTTCATTTGGAAATCAGGGTCCCAGAGTCTGAAGGAAGAGTGGAGAGGCACAGAATCCATGTTGCTTGAAGTCCAGTGTGAAGTTTCCACAGTCTGTGATGATTTGGGCTGCCATGTCATCTGCTGGTGTTGGTCCACTGTGTTTTCTGAAGTTCACAGTCAACGCAGCCATCTACCAGGAAATTTTAGAGCACTTCATGCTTCCTTCTGTTGACAAGCTTTATGGAGATGCTGATTTCATTTTCCAGCAGGACTTGGCACCTGCCCACACTGCCAAAGGTACCAAAAGCTGGTTCAATGACCATAGTGTTACTGTGCTTGATTGGCCAGCAAACTCGCCTGACCTGAACCCCATAGAGAATCTATGGGGTATTGTCAAGAGGAAGATGAGAGACACCAGACCCAACAATGCAGAAGAGCTGAAGGCCACTATCAGAGCAACTTGGGCTCTCATAACACCTGAGCAGTGCCACAGACTGATCGACTCCATGCCACGCCGCATTGCTGCAGTAATTCAGGCAAAAGGAGCCCCAACTAAGTATTGAGTGCTGTACATGCTCATACTTTTCATTTTCATACTTTTCAGTTGGCCAAGATTTCTAAAAATCCTTTCTTTGTATTGGACTTAAGTAATATTCTAATATTTTGAGATACTGATTTTTGACTTTCATGAGCTGTAAGCTCTAATCATCAAAATTAAAAGAAATAAACATTTGAAATATATCAGTCTGTGTGTAATGAATGAATATAATATACAAGTTTCACTTTTTGAATGGAATTAGTGAAATAAATCAACTTTTTGATGATATTCTAATTATATGACCAGCACCTGTATTTTGGGGGACTGACGGAGATATTAGATAAGCCAAAGGAGATTTTAGCTTAACAAAAGTTTAGTAGAATACTCATACATTTCTCATAAAGAGGATTTAAACTGCATATTGTTTAGGAATGATATTGCATACTGTGTATATATTATTGAAGAGTTTTCATAGTAAATACATGTCATGCATTGCAATCATGTCAGAAAATACTTGAGACAGCGACGTGAGAATGCTTTGTCTGCCTATTGCATAATGCATTATGTTTCTAATTCAGTTTAAGTGCACTTGGCTGAATTGGTTTTGTTTTCGGCTCAAATCCGCCACCTTCTCCTGCTTCAGTCCCTCACACCTTGACTGCAACTGGTTTTTATGACTTTTATGATTAAGATTTATGTGAGCAGTGAAGGGAAACGAGCCAATACTGAATCAAAATCAAGGTCAAGCCTTGCCAATCACACCAAGTTAAGCCAGAGGTTAGAGGTCTGTTTGCTTGTGCTTTTCAGTGCACTCACATCCGTAATGTTTCAGAACAGTTACCTTAAATCACTTCATCAAACATGAGGAATATTCTGTTTTCGTCGCTCCCATACATTTTCGGGTTCTGCACGGAAAGCTTTATCATGTCTACATGGTGGGTTGTTTGAAGTGAAAACACCTTGGAGAGAATTGTTTGTGATAACTCGGTGTTGAATAGATGTTTCCTTCCAGAATGATCTATTCACATGACCTCCTGCAGTGAGGTTTAGCGATGGTTTATCAGGGTCGGCTAGGAACACATCCAATGTCTTTGAATGCAAGAATAAGGGAAACGCGACCACCACAATAAATAAATATGGACATAGTTTCAGACATTTATCTTGCTATGTTAGACTTCATTTCCTAAACTTCCCTCCTCTCCACAACAAATATTCTGGAATAGTCTACAGTGTCTTTGTCAAAAATGAACGTGAACTTTAAGTAATCTTATCTTGGCTCTGAAGATTTCCGTCCAGTGTTTGCTTTTGCGAGGTGAGATTACCGAGTGTACTGGTTCCTTGAAATGCAAACCCATTTAAACTTTGTATTTCAAAGATCTGGAGGGCAGATATCTTTCAGATCTGTGGTAAATATTCTGTTTTCAGTTACTGTGGATTTGGACTAACTGTATTTTTCTCAGTATTTCCACTTTGGCTTGAACATAAAAAGAGTCATTGTGCTTGCATAGGAATATGAATAAGTTGGTTTGTTTTTGTCAATGTTCTATGCTGATGTCATAACAATTATGTCTGCATATTTATAGAATTTGTATGAACATCCCCTTTCAGAGACATGTTATATAAATTGTGACCCTCAGTAACTATGATTTATTGATAGTATGATAATCTATGTCTTATAAGCTTACCTTCCCCAAACTTTTAAGTGTGTATATACAGTGAATTGAACCTTGTTATAAAGTGTCACCTGTTGTTTTTGTTGTACTCATTGTCATTATCATAGCAAGTAACTATGATATGTGAAATAATCCCATTTAATCTTTCACATGGATGTGCATTATCCTGTTACCATGGTTACACCATGTCCTCATGTCCTCATGGCCATGGGATGCAATGCTCTTTGTGAATTCTGGTGAACACTAGTTGACCAGCAGTGTTCTGAATCTAACAGCCCAAAGGAGAAGAGCTTGAACGTCATCAAAACCATCTAACTCGCCAGATGACAGCAATTGCCCTTCCGCGACCTTTGCCAACATTGATTCCTGCGTAACTTTCTTTGGACAGGTTTTTATCGCTCTGGCTTTGAGGCATGTGCTATCTCGCTGCTCTCACACAAGCTGATCAATACAGAGATATATATTTTTGGTTCACTGAGGAAAAGGGCTTCTGGGCACAAAGAATATATCAGGGAAAGTACCATTTGAATAAGAGCAATCCTCGGTTGCAGCTATAATTTTCCAAATCCATGATTACACTTAAACATTGCAGCTTAATGCCTTTGCTTGGAAATAAACAGTTATTTCACTTCTTCATAATTCCATGATAATCACAGCATGAAACTTTTATTTAGATGGCAACAACAAAAAAATTGCATCTTTTTTTCATTGAAAAAAGGGTGAGAGAAAATTACAGAAGAGATTTAGTATAAGTGTGAACGTGTGGGACACGTCTGACACAAACATTTCTTCACCGTAGGTCAAGCAATTATCTTAATGTTTATAGCAATGAATATTTTGAAAGCATTCAAAATGTAAATGACGGTTTATTTGCATAGTGAATTGTCATTGGCCTTCATTCTTACCTCAATTTGCATAATGAAATGTTATTGGTGTTTTGTTCCTTACACTGCTGTTAAAATTTAGAGGCTGGTAAGATTATTTAATATTTTATATATATATATAAGTCTCTTATGCTCACCAATGCTGCATAAAAAGTACACTAAAAATATATATATTGTGAAATGTTATTGCAAAAATAACTGTTTTAAAATTGTTGCAACTATTGCAATTTAAAATGATATTTTCCATGTTTTAAATGTAATTTATTCTTGAATTTTCTTTAGTGTCACATGATCCTTCTGAAATATTATTATCAATGCTAAAAACAGTTGCACTGCTTAATAGTTTTGTAGATTTGTATGATACTTTTGAAATAGAAATCTTTTGTAAGGGTAAGAAAGTTTTTATTATTTTAACGGAGTTTGCTAAAAAAAATATTAATTTTAGTAGTAATTAGTATTTATTTCTTTAAAACAAAATTTAAATGGTAGTGCATATCATTATGAACATGGTCACTTTTGAGATTCCATTTCAGCAAGGTAGCTCACTAGGCTTTTGAACTGTGTCAGCAAAATGCAAAACATAAATAAAGTAGTGGCTCTCTGGCGACAGACTTGCTTATGTACATCATCATAGTGCTAAATTATGAATGCATCCTATTACTTACTGTATATGTTCCTGTATGTCATTTTACCAGCATGTTTGTGTTTATTCCATATGCTCCAAACCAGATGTTTCTTAAGCTCTCTAAGATTTCTGTTAATTTTAATTAGTTTAGCTGCCTTTATTAAATTATCCCATATTAACCGTTTTGTTTCTGAAATATCACAACTCAGTTTTTGTAATTCAGAATCATATTTAAAAGCCTTGGTGTATTGCATGTTTTAATTATATACTATTAGCCTGTCATCTTTATGACACAACACTGGAAATGAGGATTGGGAGGGGAACATTATTATGCTGTACATACATGCTAGCTGACAACATTTTAAAACGTTTATTGTAATCAGGAAAAACCAGCAGTAAAGGTCATTTTTAATTGGATGAACTGCCACGAGAGACAGCAAAATATATTGCCATGTTTGACACAACATGCTCTAATTAATTAGAACTAATGGTAAATCTTCACATGTTGCCTCTCATTAGCAAATGCCATGCTAATATTACTCACATTAGTAAATGTTTATGTGGGTGAATTATACTCAAACTCATCAGCAGAAGAATTTGACATTCCTCAGGAGCCTCACTGAAGTGCTTGTCTAATCACATGTATTAGAAATTAGAATTTCCAGGAGACGTTCATGTATGGGAGGGTATCTTCACAATGTTTGGAATTAACATGCTTCACATAGTGGAGATTTTCTTCTCAGTGTGGACCACCCAACCATTAGTATTAGTATTGAGCTTACAGGTCATAAAAAATATGGTTTCCTTTCTTAAAACATTTTAACAGACTTGAACAGACTTGGATTTGGTGCTGAGTTATGTTTGCTCTGCAGGACAAAACTTTTACACTGCTGTTCAAAAGTTTGGGTTTGGTGAGAATTTCTTTTCCCTATTTAACGTTTTTGAAAAAAGTTACTTATGACTTAATAAAGTCTGAATTTATTTAATTAAAAATACTGTAAAAAAAACTGTATTATTGTGAAATATAATTGTAATTTAAAATACCTGTTTTCTATTTTTAGATATTTTAAAATGTAATGAATTCCTGAAGCTTTTTCAGCTTTGCTTCAGTCTTCAGTCTCGCATGATGCTATATGCTGATTTGGTGGTATTATTATTATTATTATTAATGTTAAAAATTGTGCTGCTTAATATTTTTGTAGAAATGATACATTTTTAAGGATTCCTTGAATATAAAGTTTGAAATAACATTTATTTGAAATAGTAAAGATTTTAATGTTACAAAATATTTGTTATTTTTGATCAGATTAACACATCCTTGCTGAATAAAAGTATCCATTTATTTATTAATTTATTTTTTTAAATGGTAGTGTATATAAAGTATATGCATTTGGCAGATGCTTTTATCTAAAGAAAATCTTTTTCTTGTAATTGTGACTTTATATCTCACAACACAATGTGGCTTCCCTGGCGAAAAAAAATATACTTAAATGTATTTGAAATACATTTGTTTCATGCTAAGTATACTATAAATATATTTGCATATTTATGTACTTAAAATACCCTGCGATTGTACTTCTACCCCCTGTTTCACAGACATGGCTTAAGACTAGTCCCAAACTAAAATGTAATTCTGAGCTGTTTCAACTGAAAGAAACTTGCACTGACTGATCTTAAAATATATCAGTGCCTTTGTTTTGTCTCAAGATGCACACAGTAATGTTTTTTCTAAGGCATGTTAATAAAAATGACTTAAATGTCCATATTGAACTATGGCCTAATCCTGGCTTAGTCTAAGCCCTGTCTGTGAAACCAGGCCCTAGTATACTAACCTGGTATACTTAAAAGCAGTGCTGAAGTCCTAATGAAAATATACTGAAGTATGTTTGAATGTACTAAAGTGGAACTATTGCAAGTATACTTCAGGTACACTTGAAATATCTTGCGTTTAAAGACCGATATCATTCAAGGAACATACAATCCTCTTTAATGGTAACATTAAAACACATACACAAGTAGTACTCCAAATAAAATTGTACTATAATTTTTATAACAGTATGTCTCAATCGATATGTCAGTAAGTTAATAGATTTGAAGTTGAATTATACTTAGTATGAAATAAATGTATTTTATTTTACTTTTTTTTTCTTGCAAGGCAGCTTTGTCTCACAATTTTTCCCAAAACACAACATGGTGACCAGCAATGGCATTTTTTTTTTCCCAGCAGGGACTATGTGTGTTGTGAAACAGGCTTCAAACATGTCAAGGTTTCTGCTCATCCTTGGATTGACAGAATGGCTGTCAGAGGCTGCATGAGCAGTAATCAAACAAACTGCTGCTCTAGTTTTATAATTCACAGCTTTTTTACCATATCTCAATGGCACACCGTCCTTCCCAACCCTTAAACTGTGTCTGTGCCCTTAGGTAAAGAAGATATCAGCTCTTCTCCTCTATAACATTCTCATAGCCTGCTGTCACAAACACACGCACACACATGCAACCTGAGTCTTCACCCTCCTCCGCTCTCAGAGAGAGGCGCTTGTTTACTGTGAGTTGCCAACTTGTCCGTGAAAGACTCTTTGGGGAGTTTGCTGTAAATAAGGTGACAGGCAGGAAGCACTTCTGAGGAGGGGGTAAGAGGTTGCAGTGGGTGGGCGTGGACGGAAAACAAAGTGAAACCTACCTGACATTTTTTATGGAGTTCATTGAGGCTGCCATTGGAGTTGCTATTCATGAATTTGTTTATTTATGCTAAGGAAAGCATCATTATTGCTCATACTGAGGATATCCTTTGAAGTTGGAGCCGATAGCCTTGCGGTTGCACTTTGGGTGACCTGAGTTTGAGTCCTGACTTGTGGTACTTTCCATCCCACCCCCTTCTTTTTGCCCCCCATTGCTTCTTGTCTAAGACAATATCAGTTTTGCATGAACAAGGAACACTTACATTTTCTTCAGAATATGATATCAAATGAAGTACATACCTGTTCATCTCTTGTAGCTGTCACGTATGGCAGGGCGTGTTAAATGATTGAAGACAATGACTCTTTCAATCTCTGCTGAATCAGTTTCTGAGCACTGAAAATAAATCTCAGCAGGTCCGGCTGGCAGACACAGGTTTAAGAAGAAATGGCTAAAATATGTTTGTGAAATATGCAGACTCTCAATAGCAATATTTCACTGACACTGGGTGAGACAGCGGGAGATGTTAATGGAATTTTCAATGGAGAATGCGCTATATATAGGAAACAGAGAAAAGACAAACACGTCACTGGGCAGGGGGTAAGGCTGAGCTTTATAGCTAGATTCTTGATGTTTTTTTAGACTTTTGATAGTGTGTATCTTCATACTAATGTGTTTGCTATGAAATTGATGCAAGGTGTAAAATACAGTAAAAATATAGTTTTAAATATCCATTTTCATTACATATACATAGGAATTGATGACTAATTTAATTACATGCAGCAATAAATTACAATATTTGCAAACATTTTTTATTTAATTTTAAATTTCTTGTTAATTTATTTACTAGAAAAATCAGCCCTATAGGACAAGTGAGCAGTTTCTGCTTTCTTCTCATTTCTCATTTAGTATTTCACTGGACCCTAGTAAAATTTGATTGTACTCCTATCTGGGAGGTGTCTTTCAAACAAAATCAGACACTTGGCCATGGGAAATCTTGTGTCTCATATTGTTCTGTATCTTTTTTTTTTTTTTGCCTCTCAAGTTCACTCATGCATATTAATCCACACCTACATGGCTCCACAAGGTCTGTATGTTTAGGATTCATCATGGAATTTAAGTTGAAAGTCCTCATTAATGCCACAGTCATTCTAAATAGAGATGGCACAGCTCTTTTGAATATATTTTTCTGTGTGTATTACTTAGTTTAGAAATTCTAAGCACGTAGTTCCCACAACAGTAGATTAGTAAACAAAGTTTTGCCTTATATTTGTTTACTTACTTGCAGTTTCAGCAAACTGTCTGCACTGACCTGTGTCTGATTACTGCACATTTCTACTCCACTAATTTGAAAAATAATGACATTTTACAGCACACACTGGCTACAGCTGATGAAATTCTAGCCGTATTATGTTTTGTAATATTTAATAATATGTAATATTTCCTAACAGAAACACTGTTTCTTGGTAATTGTAAATTTAACATCACATTATATTTGTTATAATTCTAATTACATGCATATAATTGAGACTAAATATGTGCCTGAACGTGATGCATAATCAAGGTGATTCAATTTGCTTTCAAATTTGCATTTCATCATGGGAGTTTGTGACAACACAACATCGTCAGTTTTTTCCTCCAGCGCGGCAGCTTGCGTTCAACCGGCTGTTGGCGGTCAGTGTTGCTCATTATATCAGAGTAAGCAATAACTGTAATGGAGTGGTAAAAACAAACAATTGGCCCAAGCAAAATTTATGTTGGCAGTGAGCATAGCATCCAAATCCTGTGCAGCTATCATGTTAACTGCATCACGCCAGACACTGAAAGCTCTGACTGGACTCAAATCGTGCAGTTTCAATTTAAAACATCCCACATGTATGCCACCAGTTTTATGGAACAATTCCCCAACTATTTTGATCAACCAACCGCCTCTCTTCGCACAAAACAACAACAGTCGTCTGCAGGTTTGGTGCAGCTTAAATTTTATATGCATTAGTGGACTGGTAAAGGCAGAAATAGGCATCTTAATCGCTAACATTATCAGTTATTAATTCTGCTAATTGAGCTAGATTGAGTCGAAGATATTTATAGCCTGGTGCCCAAGGCCTGACCGCTGAATGTTTACCTCTGCTTTAATGTTAATTCACCATCCCTTGAGAGCTCCTCGGCTCTGCTTAGATTCAGGAGCACCACAGACCTGGAGTTAGTCCATGGAAACACTGCGCTCCATCTACCGTGCGCCGCATTGGTTTTTAAGTCATTGCAGCAAACAAGGTATTTACGTAATTGCCTCAAATTATAGGCAATTTACCTGCCACCAACTTTCCCCTGTAAATTTATCTGACTGTGCCTAGACTAACGCCAAATAGAGTTTATTAAAAGTTCTGACCCAGTCAGTAAAAGTAAAAAACGCACTGCAGTGTTTAATTAAGTCTGTCGTTAAAAATTGAGCTCTTAACATAAATCACAATCTTGTTTCATCAGGGCAAATTTCTTGCTTCCTTATGCTTGCAGCTCATAAATTTAGGAGCCAATGTCTTCCTTTTCTTTTGTTTAAGCTAGAAATATTTCCCATTGTATGTTATTAAATGCTATGGAGTGGCTATAATTCTTGAACCACAAAGCCATTCAAACTTTGCATTAGTTTCATCGTGGCATGTTGAACAGCTTTTGGAATTGCATCAGATGTCGTGGGCAGATAAAATGGCTCATTAATCAAGCAATATAAGGAAGATGCAACAGATGAGGCAATATGGAGGCCATGCAAACTCCAGCTGATTGCTCTCCAGCTGAGTCACATTACAAAAACCCGCACAGTCTTATTGCAACCTGTTATTAGTTTTGGATGGGTTTTCCCTCTAGCCTCCCATTGAAATGAAATGGAAAACTATCCAGATGTCTATCTGAAAGTGCTGAGACTACTTCTTTGTGTGCTTAAAGGTGGAGTGGATACTTTTTTCAAGCTTAATATGGACACAACAAGAAATAACCATTTGTAGATCTCTTCTTAAACAAAAAAGGGAGTTTGAGGTAGGGCTATCAAATCTGTATTAGTTTCAATCTTCTGTGGGACACAAATATTTTGAAGACTGTTTTGATCCATATGATAGTCAGTGGTGTCCAGTGTTGTTTTGGACCCCACTAACTTCAACTGTATGGACAAAAACAGCTGAAACATTTTTCCAAATATCTTCTCGTGTCTGCCACATATGCAGGAATCCAGAAATGTTAAAAAATGTTGGCCACAGTTACAATCCTCAACAGCAAACATAATAAACCTTTGCTAATCTGCTATCATGTTCATCTAAATAGTTGTATTTGAATTGAAATATTGTCAAACATGTCTCGGTTCACATATTTTTTCACTAAAACGAGGACGTCTGTGACGAATTCCTCTGAGTAACATAAGCAAACCGTGTAGTAATTTATTCTGAAGCGGCTGTATTGAAGAAGCCACACTTCACTGCTCTGTACTTCCAGACTATGGAGGGGGTTCCCTGGTGTTCCTGGATGTGCTTCACGTTGAGGATGGGATTACACTCAAGTCTGATGTACGGGCCCACTGGGACCAGGAACTTGAGACATCTGGCTGCGGGGGTGGGGTGGTCGTGTGGAGTAGTCCCCCCCCCCATCAGGCGCCCTGACAGCCCACTGACAGATAACAGCTGCTGGGAAAGCCTCCCACCGCTTCAAGCTACTGTTCCGTGAGTCTGCAGCTTGTGTCATTTCTTCAACACCAAACTTCCTCTTTTTCAGAAAGCTCTGGAATCCTGATGCGAGCATAGTCTCGGTACAAAAGGATGTTTGCCAATTTCTGTAGCATTGCAATCATTATGCTGATGACATATGGGTCACCAACAACGCTTGTTTGTTTACAGCTTTCCAGATCAGAGTATTTGGTCGGTGCAGAGTGGATGTGGTGCCAGGAATGTGACTTTGCCTTAAGTGAGGAGTGAGTTTTTTTGGAAGTCAGAGTGTCTGTGTTTTTTCTCTCTGTAGAATTTCTCTTACTAGTGAGGATGGAGCAAGCAGGGAGCGGGAAATGGAAAACCTGAAGTGGATCTGGAGTGGTTACGGAACCTTTGAGCAGGGAGATGAAATTGCTGTTGGCAGATACAAATATATAAACTAACAAGTCATTTTTTTTTTTACTATTGAAATGTCTTGGGTCAGTAAGATCATTATTTTTAAGAAATTAATACTTTTATTCAGCAAGGATGTATTAAATTGATCAAAAGTGAGAGTAAAGACTTTTTATTGATTCAAAGGATTTCTATTTCTAATAAATGCTCAATGCTTTATCAATGAATCCTGAAAAATATTGCAGAACAACTGTTTTCAACACTGATCACAATAAGAAATGTTTCTTGAGCACCAAATCAGCCTATTACAATAATTTCTGAAGGATCATGTGACTGGAGTAATAATGCTGAAAATTCACTTTGCCATCACAGGAATAAATTGCATTTTAAAATATACTAAATAGAAAACAGTTATAACAGTTTCACATAATAATATTTCACATTATTGCAGTTTTTACTATTTTTTTATCATTTCAACATATGCAGCCTTGGTAAACATAAGAGACTTCTTTCAAGAACACACACACACACAAAAAAAAAACACTTACCGACCCTTTTGAAAAGCAGTGCAAGTTACTTGATAACAACTTTTTATTCAATTTATTAAACTGTTTTGTAAAACTGTTGCAGTATAAAAGCAAAATCATACTTTCAACTGGACTGTTTTACTTATTAATAGTGCAGCTGTTATTCAGTTTCAGGCCCAAGGCTGCAAGCCGAGTGCTACAGGTAATCACAGACGTACTGATATTTCTATTATCGACCTATGGGTGTGGTGCCTTTGGAGATACCGGAGATACAGCAATGACCTGTAGCTGCCAGCTGTCTGTTTCTGTGGGTAACTAGCGAGTTTTGTTAGGTGTGTAGTTAAAATCAACTCTGAAACCATTGAACTGGAAGAAAACCCACCAAAAACTTGAAACAGTATAGCGCAGTATAAACTCACATGCGGGGCTGGTCAGTTATAAAATGCATTCTAGAAAAACATTAATTGTTTAGATTAAACATAATTGTCAACAGTTGTTAAAAGTGAGAAAGTGTAAGGACCAATTCTCACTATTAACTAATTGCTTATTAGCATGCCTATTATTAACATATATGCTGTTTATTAGTACTTATAAAGCACATATTCTGCATAACCATATTCTACATCCCTATACCTAAACTTAACAACTACCTTACTAGCTATTAATAAGCAGCAAATTAGGAGTGTATTGAGGCAAAATTCATAGTTGATAGTTTGTTTATAGCAAGAATTGGACCTTAAAAATTTCATTCAACTTTTTTGACAGAAATGGTAAGAACTGTGTTTTTTATGGGATTTGATCAAATAAATTGATTAAAAATTACCTCAGAATGAGTTCATTCTAATACTGCTTCTAACTAGAAAATGTTGTGCACAGTAAGTACACCATATTAATGGTGAAGTTCACATCCAGTTTCAGATATATTCTGGCAATATATTTTCCTGAGATGAAGGCCAAACTCCTATCTGTCAGGATCCTCAAACTTTAATTTCCTGCTTAGCGAGAGTAATGCACTAGAGCCTAGACTGAACCAGCCCCCTAAAGTTAATTTATGGATTATGTAAAACATCCTCTCGGCTCCTCCTTAAATTCACTTAAAAGTCTCTGATTTATTCTTGTCAGACCCACAGAATGGCACTCGTGCGCTATGGCCATTGTCCCTCTCCATCCATCTCCAGAGGAAGTCCATTCATTACCTCTGATGATTTGATGTCTTCCACAATAAAACCAGCATCTGGATTTACACAGAGGAGTCTGCTGGAAGTGAAGAGTGAGTTTTTCCATCACTCCTGTGCTGTAAAAAGTACTCTAATTCTACTTCATTTACAGTTTATGGTCATTATAAACAAATGAGAATGTTTCCCTTGTGAGTTCTTCATAACTCCATACTATGAGATCTACTGCTGTGCTCTGGCATATTATAAAGACCTCCATTTCCTTGGTGAGACAGGGGCGCTTTCATCAGCGATCGGTCATTTAATAAGCATGCCATTCATATTATTTCAGTTAGCTTAACAAGAGGCACGTTCGCTCTGTAGCTTTTTTGTCAGGCCCTGCGGATGTCCACAGAAGCAGAGCTTTATAGGAAACCCAAACTTGTGAACCGGAGTATTATCCCACAAAGCCAAACACAGTTCACTACGCTGAGCGGAAAATTTCAATGCTCAGTTGTACCAGATTACAACGAAACAGACGCCACCAGCCATTCACGACAGAGATAAATGCGTTCATAATTACCGAAGTGACATACAAATGCCACAATGCTCAAGTGTGAGGATTACGGGGCAGAATCCCTGGCTGAGCGTGCTGGGATACAGAACATTAGTGACAGAAAGGAATCGATGGGAATGGGATAGACACTCTGCAGCCTGGGAATGCAGTCAGATGGCTCTGATTTCACAGCCCAGTGAACAGGTTCCCAACAAACACACACAAAGTCGGTGCAAGCAGGCTGAGAGAAACTGCTGTCCCCCCATAATTCATTCTAATTACCACCCTGTCAGGGATGGTTACTTATCAGTACAGTGAAAGCTTATTATTGCCTTTCTCTTTTATCCATTTCCCACTGGCATACTGATAGTCTCTAGAACATTTCTGGGAGTTTAGAAGCCTCGCTGGCTAACACCCTCTGCTGATTTCTGTGTGACAGGTAATTAGTATATAAAGCGCTTTATTTGAGGGACCGGGTTGTGCCGCATTTTTCATTTTAAATTGGTGTTAATTGGGAAAATTGCCAATGGTCGATTTGAGGCCTGATTAACAGGCTCTTGGTCTAATAGAACGTTTAGCAGAGCTTATAGCAAGTCAGGCCATGTTGCACCAATATAGGCTGCATTATGTTTTTTTCAGCGCTTGTGACATTTCAGTGGGTACATTAACTACAAATGAAACAATCAACTGATTTAAACCTATGAGGGAAAATTGGAAAATTTGGTTTAGTAAGAGTTGCTTTCAGATGGATGTAGGGATAGAGGGAAAACATTTTATTTTGCAGTGTCCGTGTTACATATTACATGTACTACTTACAACAGAAACAACAGTAAATTATGCATAAATTATATGCAACTAACCTTAAACCAAACCCTAATTCTAACCTTAACTCTGAAGTAAGTGCATGCTGAAAATTAACATTACTCGGTAAATAATTGTGTAATTACACTGCACCTTTGGATGGAAGATAGATAGATAGATAGATAGATAGATAGATAGATAGATAGACTGAACAAAATTATAAATGCAACACTTTTGTTTTTGCACCCATTTTTCATGAGCTGAACTCAAAGATCTAAGACTTTTTCTATGTACACAAAAGGCCTATTTCTCTCAAATATTGTTCACAAATCTGTCTAAATCTGTGTTAGTGAGCATTTCTACTTTGCCGAGATACTCCATCCACCTCACAGGTGTGGCATATCAAGAAGCTGATTAGACAGCATGATTATTGCACAGGTGTGCCTTAGGCTGGCCACAATAAAAGGCCACTCTAAAATGTGCAGTTTTACTGTATTGGGGGGGTCCGGGGGGGTCCAAAACCAGTCAGTATCTGGTGTGACCAGCATTTGCCTCACACAGTGCAATGCATCTCCTTCGCATAGAGTTGATCAGGTTGTTGATTGTGGCCTGTGGAATGTTGGTCCACTCCTCTTCAATGACTGTGTGAAGTTGCTGGATATTGGCAGGAACTGGAACACGCTGTCGTATACGCCGATCCAGAGCATCCCAAACATGCTCAATGGGTGACATGTCCGGTGAGTATGCTGGCCATGCAAGAACTGGGATGTTTTCAGCTTCCAGGAATTGTGTACAGATCCTTGCAACATGGGGCCATGCATTATCATGCTGCAACATGAGGTGATGGTCGTGGATGAATGGCACAACAATGGGCCTCAGGATCTCGTCACAGTATCTCTGTGCATTCAAAATGCCATCAATAAAATGCACCTGTGTTCGTTGTCCATAACATACGCCTGCCCATACCATAACCCCACTTGATCCACAACGCTGACATCAGCAAACCGCTCACCCACACGACGCCATACACGCTGTCTGCCATCTGCCCTGTACAGTGAAAACCGGGATTCATCCGTGAAGAGAACACCTCTCCAAAGTGCCAGACTCCATCGAATGTGAGCATTTGCCCACTCAAGCCGGTTACGATGACAAACTGCAGTCAGGTCAAGACCCCGATGAGGACGACGAGCATGCAGATGAGCTTCCCAGTTTGTGCAGAAATTCTTTGGTTATGCAAACCGATTGTTGCAGCAGCTGTCCAGGCGGCTGGTCTCAGATGATCTTGGAGGTGAAAATGCTGGATGTGGAGGTCCTGGGCTTGTGTGGTTACAAGTGGTCTGCGGTTGTGAGGCCGGTTGGATGTACTGACAAATTCTCTGAAACGCCTCTGGAGACGGCTTATGGTAGAGAAATGAACATTCAATTCACGGGCAACAGCTCTGGTGGACATTCCTGCAGTCAGCATGCCAACTGCACGCTCCCTCAAAACTTGCGACATCTGTGGGATTGTGCTGTGTGATAAAACTGCACATTTTAGAGTGGCCTTTTATTGTGGCCAGCCTAAGGCACACCTGTGCAATAATCATGCTGTCTAATCAGCATCTTGATATGCCACACCTGTGAGGTGGATGGATTATCTCGGCAAAGGAGAAGTGCTCACTAACACAGATTTAGTGAACAATATTTGAGAGAAATAGGCCCTTTCTGTACATGGAAAAAGTCTTAGATCTTTGAGTTCAGCTCATGAAAAATGGGTGCAAAAACAAAAGTGTTGCGTTTATAATTTTGTTCAGTGTAGATAGATAGATAGATAGATAGATAGATAGATAGATAGATAGATTGTGACATGCTATATCTCGTCTTATCTTTTGGAAAGATGTAGTGTTATGCATATGGATTTATGAATATGCATATAATAGAAATTAAAATAATCAAGAGAGAGTTGTTTTCTTGCAAATGGTCGCAAAATCATAAATCGCAAAACTCAAAATCTGAAAATTTACCCTCAGGCTATCCAAGATGCAGATGAGCTTGTTTCTTCATCAGAACAGATTTGGAGAAATTACATCACATGCTCACCAATGGATCCTCTGCAGTGAATGGGTGCCGTCAGAATGAGAATCCAAACAGCTGATAAAAATGTCATCATAATAAATAAGTAATCCACATGACTCCAGTCCATCAAATAATGTCTTATGAGGTGAAAAGCTGTATGTTTGTGTGTCAACTTCCAAACAGTACTTCCATTGATAAAATATAAGTCTTTTATCCATAGTATTGCCCATAGGAAAGGAAAATCTAAAGTGAGATCTCTTTAACATCTCAAATTTTTCCCCTAGACAGAAATGAGGTTACTTTAAGATTGTATGGAGATTTTTCCTGCTTCTCAAACTTTTCTCCTGAGACAAAAACTCTAACATTCTCAAAATGGTCTCCTTTAAGCTTTAAAAGAGATCTCAACAACATCACACACTGTGCTCAGATATTTCTCCTTAGCTAAAAACTCTGGTGGTCTCACATTTTTCTCCTTTAAGGTTTTAGAAGGGATCTCAACAACATCACACACTGTGCTCAGATTTTTCTCCTTAGCTAAAAACTCTGGATCTCTCACATTTGTCTCTTTTAAAGCTTTAGAAGAGATCTCAACAACATCACACTGTAACAGAGTGACAGAAGCGTGAGGCGTGCGGATCCATGTGCAAGCTTTTTATTGACAGACGTGGTCAACAAAAACAGGCAGGGTCGAAACAGTAGCGAACAGGTATGGCACGGGCAAAACACAAGAATATTCCTAGGGCTGGCATAGGTCATAGATCGGCGAACAGAATCCAGAGGGCTTGACAAGAAGAGTAATCCATACACACGAGCAATATTCCAGACGAGGTACAGACAGAGTTCGAGCGGCGAGACAAGAGTTAACAAGGCAATACGAAAAGACTAGACTAAACCAATTCTAGCTAAAATAGATTCTAGACTAAAATAGATTCTAGCTTTCGCTATGGCAAATATCAGCTGATTTGTTTTAAAAAAACATTCATTAAAGCTAAAATACAGCCTGGACGATGACAACAATAACACAATCACTAGACTAGTGATTATCAAAGCCTTATAACAGTTTATTTTACAGACTTTATTTTAAAACCTTTTGCTCTCTAGAAACCATGTCAGTTTCGGCTGAAAATATTTCAAGTTCAAGTGTTATCTTTATAAACACTGAATTAATACCAACATATGAAATTAATTAAATTAATGACAGAAAAATTAGGAATGTTGGACAATAAATATATAACAGGAATATAACAGCTTCACAGTAAGCTGTTTTTGCAGTATTGTCTTATATTAATGTCCATTAAAGGAAGACTGTAAAAAAAAAAAAAATGTTTTTATGTAAAAAACAAAACTAAAACACACGTAAAGCCACTTTCTCCAAAATTTTTAATCAATTATGACAGACGCAGCAATGCATCATGTTCTAGATCATCATGTTTGTAGTGTGTTCCAGGGGATTAAAACGTACAATATATTTCAGACCCAGTGGAGTAATAGTAAATAATAATATAGTAAGTAATTATAAATGTGTAAAGTTGCATAAGCTCATTATAACTTAGTGTCATCCATATAAATCATTATTATGTTTTCTATGGCTAGGACCTGCAGTTCCTAAAAGCATTTAAGTTTACTACTAGACTAAAAACAGTTAAAGTTAGCAGGTGCATAAGACAGCGCCAAGTCCTACTTCAAAACACATAATATTTTTACCCTTTTGTGAATATTCACCTGTCAGGGTCTTTGAAAAAATGATGAAAGGCAAGATTTTTACTGTCACACTGATAGTTTTTGCAGTGCGTTGCCCAACATTGCGTTCTTTTATTCCACTTTGACTTCTCTTTGGCAGTAAATAAAGCATGTGGCCCTGATTTAATAGTAGCTGAACATCTGAAGTATGCTAGTCAAAATATTTTACTGTTACTTGCTTTGCGTCTTACGGGATATTTGATACATGGTGTGTCACCTCAATTTATGTTGACAGTTTTATTAGTGCCAGTAATTAAAGATAAAACTGGTAAAATATCCAGTATAGAAAATTATAGGCCAATTGCCTTAGCAAATATTATCTCAAAAGTATTTGAGCATATCCTTATGGATAGGCTCAAAGAATATTTGGTAACTACAGATAATCAGTTTGGTTTTAAGAGGAAGCATGATACTGATTTATGCATATATTCGCTAAAGGAAGTGGTTAGTGTGTATAATAGACACAATTCTACAGTATTTATGTGCGTTTTAGATGCTTCCAAGACATTTGATAAAATTAATCGCACTAAGCTGTTTATAAAGTTACAAGACAGAGGGGTTCCCCCATATTTGATTAGGATTTTACAGTACTGGTATATACATCAACCAATACAAGTCAGATGTCAGTCGCTCGCTAGACAGTACTCGGCAATCTGATCAGGATCTGAGTGGGTGTTATGTAGTGTGTAGATTGTTGATAGCTATGTGATCAGTGCATACAGCTGTGTATGTGCAATCAGTGCAATGGATGATGGGAACTGTAGTCCGGAGTGACATGTAACAGTCTGTGTGGTGTAATTCTGCATTCATGTGCTATCAGAATTATCATAAATACAAGCTTCCTAGTCGGAAATTGAACATGAACGGCCTTAGAGAGGCCTTATATGGCCAGTTTCCGACTAGGAAACTCGTATTTACGATAATTCCGATAGCACGTGAATATGAAGTCAATATGAAGGAAGGGCGACCTCTGTTGGCGAGTGGATGGAAGACCATGAACCGGATTCATGACACACACACACTGTGCTCAGATTTTTCTCCTTAGCTAGAGACTCTGGTGGTCTCACATTTGTCTCCTCCAAAGTTTCAAACAAGATCTCAACAACATCACACAATGTGCTCAGATTTTTCTCCTTAGCTAAAAACTCTGGTGGTTTCACATTTGTCTCCTTTAAAGCTTTAGAAGAGATCTCAACAACATCACACATTGTGCTCAGATTTTTCTCCTTAGCTAAAAACTCTGGTGGTCTCACATTTGTCTCCATTAAAGCTTTAGAAGAGATCTCAACAAAATCACACACCTAGATTTTTCTCTTTAGGTAAATAATCTGGGGGTCTCATAATTGTCTCCTGTAAAGAGATCTCAACAACGTTACAAAGTCTGCATCAAGTCAGGTACTTGAAAGTCACTAAATAAAGGGGGGAAAAATCATAAATTTAGGCATATAATTTTTTGTTGGAAATAATAATGTACGGGATGCCTTAAAGGTGGGGTAAGTGATTTCTGGTAGGCAATGTTGACATTTGAAATCACAAGAACAAACACGCCCCTACCCCAAAAGGGTCTCGCCCCTATGTTGATAGCTCCACCCAACACATACATACGGCAACAATTAGTTCTGTGAAACAAAGCAAAACCAATGTTACTCACCTATTGAGAAGAAACAAAGCAACCTCGGCGATCGATCACAGGCCTTCCCACTCCTTAAGTTCTCTCCAGTGCTGGAAAGCTGATCCAATATTTACACGGGTCCTACTTCTTGCCTTATTGTAACACCGTGTCTACACTGGACGCGAGTGGTGTGGCGCGGCGTGACAAAATACTATAGAACTCATTATAATCAGTGATGCTGTCTACACTGGATGCCGTGCTGCGTCATGACAAATCCCCGACAGTAAACTTCTGCCGCGTTTTATTTATGACATATTGACACAAATTTCAAATTATTTTCAATGGTCACTGTGGTTCCACAGACGTTTTCCTCTTTTGATTTTTATCCGGCATCTCTATCTTTCTGTCGTCGCTTGGCTCGGCTAATGTCCATCATGTGCACTGATGAGCGCTCTCTCCTCTGCATCATGAGTAGACATGCCCCTTACTGCTGATTGGCTTCAAGTTTGTTTTGGTACTGGGCCCGACTCAGCGTTTTTGAAAAAACACATACCCCACCTTTAATCAAAACTGATTTACAGAAAATGTAACCCTGGAGCTTTCTTTACTGAAAGGCACATAAAAGGCTTATGACTCAGTCTTGATTATTAATTGAATAATTTGATTATTAATACATATTGTATGAAATGTTTGAAATGTAGAAATATTTGAGCTCATATTGAGGCATTTGACTTGGTGCACACAAGTTGTAGAGATCTGAAATTTATCACATCTGAAATTTAGAGGAGACACATGTGAGAGCTCTTGAGTCTTTAGCTAAGGAGAAAAATCCGAGCACAGTGTGTGATGTTGTTGAAATCTCTTCTAAAGCTTTAAAAGAGACAAACGTGAGAGTGTTAAAGTTTTTGTCTCAGGAGACAAGTTCGAGAACTCAAGCAAAACTTTTCATTCAATCTTAAGATAACCTCATTTCTGTCTAGGAGAAATATTTGAAATGTTAAAGATATCTCTTTTATTTTATTGTCTTCCCTCTGGTTAGCTTTAATGCAAGGATATTATAGTTTTGAATTTTTAAATTAGTCTTTATTTTAATATCGTTTTCAGATTTCCTATAATTTCAGTTTAGTTTTAGTTAGTTTCATTAATGGTTTTGTTAGTTTTAGTTTAGTTTTTATTTTGTGTACACATTTCTATTTAGTTTTTATATATTTTAGTTTCAGTTTTAGTTTTAGTAATTATAGTTTAACAGAGTTAATGGAACACTTCCAGTGTAGACCAAACCAACACATTTAATTTTAGCAAAGTTGAATGTTTGCAGTTTACAGTTAACTCTTATGTATACAATTTATTAATTCATATTCATGTTCATATTCATTCACATTAAAGATGTAATCTTGTTTAATATGTCAATAGTTTACAAACAACAAGTTAATCAAGGTTTTCAGAGTTACTAGACATCATCAGAGAGTTGAGTTTTTATCAGGGCTGGAGCTAAATTCTGCAGATCAATGGCCCTCCAGTGCTGGATTTGAGGAAACATGCCCTGCGTCCCAATGTGCATACTATGCACCCTAGCTGCCTAAATAGTATTAAAAATTACTAATATCACATAGAATTTAGCATGGACAGTGTGCACATTGGGACGCAGGCATGTTCTTTGCAATCGTCGCTGAAACTCTACAAACTTTATTTTTGTCCATCTGTGTTTTCAATGCATTAATTTGTTGGATTTTTTGCACATACGAGCCACCGGTGCACACTGTATGTCCCGTCTCCCTCTATGAACGTACACAATAAGAAGAAACAATCTAAAATGGTTTGAAACTCATACTACTCAAAAATAAATGCGATATGGTGATTTAAATGATGTTTGCACTTTACTTTGACGAGCCACTCCAGCTCTCACGCGCTTCAGATGAGCAAGGCAACCAATCCCAGTTCTTCTAAAGCCCCTTTTACACAACACGGCCAGCGGTGAAAACACAGCGCGGCTATCGCTTTCTCTCATTTTGAATGTGTTTTATACAGTCAAGGCGGTGCTTGTGTCATGGACTCGAGGCAGACGTTACCATAGTAATCGCAAAGCGTGACAAAATGACTCTTCACTACAATCAGCTCATCCAAAACTTTTAATTCTGTGTCTGTTAACGCTCTCTCATGTTGTTCTCGCACGTCAAGCACGCTTTTAAACGTTCGTGCGCTGTAAGGTGTGCATAATTATTATTATATCCCATTTCATATTTTATAGTTATTTCCCATTTCATAGCCGGCGTCTTGTTTTTTAAATGCAAGAACGCATTCTGTGTGAATAGCCGCTTAGGACGCAGCTCACGTGCATGAAGCGCCATCTGTTTCCCTAAACCACCACAGATCCGATTTTCTGGCACAGAATGCTTATTAAATCACGAACACGATTATTTATTTTTACTAATTATTATTTTATTTTCGTTAGTTTTTCAGTTAATGTTGTTAGTTTCGTTTAGTTTTAGTTTTTCATTTATTTAGAAATTTTAATTTTATTTCAGTTTACGAAAATGTTTTTTGACCAATAGTTTTAGTCAGTTTTCGTTTACGAAAATAACCTTGCTTTAATGTCATTTATCCACACCATTTCAATCAAAGAAAATCCATGCATTGTCATATTTTAGACAGTGTTTTTATTGCACAAAAATTGAACAGAGGAAACCATAACCTATATTTACATACATGCACGAATGGGCTGTACAAAACAATATTTTAATGCTAAGCTAAGCAAAGCAAAACAAACAAACAAACAAACAAACAAACAAAAACCCACTGGTACACTACATTTGTTTACAAAAAAAGGTATTGCTCTTATACTAAACATCTTGCACTTGTAAGTCCTTTCTAGTGTGTTTGGAAAATGTGGTGTATATACAGTACAATTGAAGATAAGTTTAAACATTTAAACTAGTAACCCTTGATATTCTGAAATTTTTAATGCTATTTAGTTTTAGTATTTACAATATTAGTAAAAGTTTAATGTTTCTCCTAAAATAAAACTGAAGACATCTTAAGACAAAACTGATATCTCGATGAGACATACAGTATAAGAGAATCACCCCTTAGGATCCTGAGCGTAGAGTAACCTCTGTCAGAGCCAAAGCCTTGTGGGTAGCACATCGACGTGAAGGCACATCTGCACCTCAGGGTTGAATCCCAGCTAAAGGTACTTTCCTGCTCCTGTTTCTGTCCAATTGTTTCCTGTCTCTACTCCTACTTTCCTGGCCATTAAAAAATGGGGTGAAAAACCCCATTTCAATAAAAAAAAGCCACCTCTGAGCAGTAAAACATTTTTATAATGGAGTCTTGCAAGAGATTACAACAAGACAATAAAGAGATCTCCCATGTTTCTCACACGTTTCTCTCCCATTGTCATTTTGCATTTCTTTCTTTCAGAACTTTCTCTCGGTTGTCTACTTTTATTTCTCCTAAGGATTTTTAGGAGAAACATCTGAGACAATGTTGAGACTAAAATGAGAAATACATGAGAATCACAACTAAATCTCCTGAGGTTAGAAATAACCACTGAGCAATAAAATTCCTGTAATGGAGTCTTGATGGAGATTGCAGCAAGACAATAAAGATATATTCTGTTTCTTCCACCACATTCTCAATTTTGACTCTTTTTTTTTTTTTCTCTCAAATATTTCTCATGTCTCATTTATGTCTACTTCTATTTCTCCTAAGGAATTTTAGGAGAAACATCTGAAAGGCTGTTGATACTAAAATGAGAGATATATGAGAATCTCATCTAAGTCTCCTGAGCTTAGGAAAGCAACCACTGAGCAATATATTTTTTCCTATGGGTGCTTTCTCATCTGTATCAGGAGAGAAATATGCACAGCTCAAGCAAGTCAAAACAGTCCAAAACACGCATGCATACGTGTATATACAGTATGTGTGTATTTATTAAATTCAATTCTGAATGGAACAAAACACTACACTGAGATACATACCCTTCTTAATCCATGAAGCTATTTATGTTCTCACTGTCACAAAAACAAAGCTGTGTTTGCTCAGTGCCATTTGGCACAGCTGAAGCGTTTTAACATTAAGCATTTATGATCATATAGGGACTTAGAGCTCATGCCACAATAGTTTAGCGCATTATTACATGTGTAATTTTGCAGTTCAGAGTAATTAGATGAGCCAGAATATAATGCCTTACCCCCATCTGCTCAACAGCCTGATAACTTCAATGCTTAACTCATTTGTCTAAGAGTTGGAACTGAGGTATACATATGTTTTCGAGAGCACTAAAATCTGTTACCAGCAACTTTCTGAACAACAATGATGGTAACAAGGATTTTCATTGTTTGTGAATAATTAGTTCCTTTTATTGATATATGAAGGAGAATTAGAAGGCCTGCAATGGAAGGCATGTTTAGAAAACCTTCATTTGTTGAGAGACAGGATAAAAGGTTAAACTTTGATTTGATTGTACTTTGATTGATTGTCTATTCAGCTGGTGGAGTGACTGCACTTAAGTCTCAAGGCCTTGTTAGCTTTGAGAGACGAGCAGAGATTGTGAGAAACAAAAGTAGGGTCATCATTCATTACCAGCCTCTCAGTAGCTCTCATCCTGAAACGTCCCCTGCAGGCTGTGCCTTCAAACGCCATGCACCTTGTTTATTGAAAAAGGGACAAGTTTGAAAACACAAACAGAGGGGAACAAATAGGATCTCAGCGAAGCGCAGAGATTAATCTTTATATCTGTGTTAGAGCACAAAATAAATTGAGCAATGACTTGATGGTGGAGAACACAAGGAAGTGCATCTGTCAGTCATCAGACCTTTGTACAGTGGAATCAGTTTCAGGATTAAATGTGCTATTAAGAGTTATCGTAAATACCCAGATGGCTTCATTGCCTGTCTTTACGCTGTCTATTAGCTATAAATAAATGTGGTATACATAGTTCATGGCCTCTCTTAGTGAATGTGCTTAATGAGATTTTCCTTGGGTAGTGGTTTGTGAAATGTCACACGATAAGGAATAAGACACGCACATGTACGAGATGAACATAGGTTTTTGTCCGTATCAGAGTTTAAAATAAGTTGATCTATTCCAGAGAAGTTGGGCCGTTTTGTAAAATGCAATAAAATCAAGAATCTGTGATTTGTTCATTCTCTTTAACTTTTAATTGACAAAAGTACAAAAAAAAAAGATTTCCAAAGTTTTCACTGACCAACGTAAATGCATTTTGTAAATATGAACAAATTTTGATTTTTATGGCTGCAACACACTCCAAAAAAGTTGGGACAGAGGCATGCTTAACACTGTCACATCAACCTTCCTTTTAATTACAATGTTTAATTGTTTAGGAATTGAGGATACTAATTGTTAAAGTTCTGCAAGCAAACTTTTTGTCCAATCTCGCTTGATACAAGACTTCAGATGCTCAGCAGTCTGTGATTGTTGTTGTCTGATTCTCTTTTTCATGATGAGCCATACCTTTCAATAGGAGACAGATCTGCTGGCCAGTCTAGCACATTCACTCTGTCTACGAAACCATGCTGTTGTAGCACATGCAGAATGAGAGCTGGCATTGTCTTGATATGATAACCATGGACTTCCCATGAAAGACATCATCTTGATGGCAGTATATGTCTCTGTACAATCCCAGTATATCCCTCCATGTCAATGGTACTTTCGCACATATGGCAGCCACCCATGCCGTTTGCTCTGCTGCACCCCCATACTATGACAGACATTTGCTTTTGCCTCTGTCACTGATGAAAGTCTGGATGGTCCCTTTGGTCGCAGAAACAAGTTCAAATGTTGACTCATCTAAGTACAGCACACAATTTTCACTTTCTTTTTGACTATCTGAGATGAGCTCTGGCCCAGAGAACCCGGCAGCATCGCTGCATAGAATTGATGTATAGCTTTCTCAGAGAAACAGATATTCAAGTTGCATTTCTTGATGCAGCAGCAGACTGTGGTAAATGACAGTGGTTTTCTGAAGTACTCCTGAGCCCATGTGGCTATATTTAACACCGCAGCATGACAGTTTCTTATGCAATGCCATCTGAGGTCTCAAAGGTCAAGCACATTCAACTGAGGTTTCCTGCCTTGCCCTACATGTACTGTGATTTCTCTGGATTCCCTGAATCTTTTCACAATATTATGTATGGTACTTGGTGAAAGTACTAAATTCTTTGCAATTTTGCATTGCGAAATGTGATTTTTGATTTTTTTGACGCTTCTCTCGTGAAATTTGGCACAAAGTGATGAGCCAACACCCAGCTTTGCTTGCAAAGACTGTGATGCTCCTTTTATACCCAAACATGATACCTTGACCTATTACCAATTCACCTGCTTACTGTGAACTGTTTCAAAACAGTTTAACGTGGATATT
Source organism: Onychostoma macrolepis (assembly GCF_012432095.1). Classification (NCBI taxonomy): domain Eukaryota; kingdom Metazoa; phylum Chordata; class Actinopteri; order Cypriniformes; family Cyprinidae; genus Onychostoma; species Onychostoma macrolepis. The sequence goes on from NC_081175.1 coordinate 14,998,282, forward strand.
CTATAACCTTTTCACTTTTATTTTACCTCTGTCCCAACTTTTTTGGAATGTGTTGCAGCTATCAAAAACAAAATTTGTTCATATTTACAAAATACATTTATGTTGGTCAGTGAAAACTTTGGAAATCTTTTCTTTGTACTTTTGTCAATTAAATAAAAGTTAAAAAGAATGAACGAATCACAGATTCTTTTTTTAAATTTTTATTATGCAAGTAAAGAATGTGACAATGTTTACATGTACCAAATACATAATATACCAAACATATAACATATAAGACAAAGAGAAGAAAAAATAAACAAAACAAAACAGGAAAAAAAAGAAAAGAAAAAACACTGAGTTTAGAAGGTGACAATATTTGCATGTGCCAAAATGTAGAACCACTTGGACAAACAAACATACTGATGGTCAACATTACGAGTCCGTTCTGATTAATTCCTGTATTTGCATTCATATGTCTGTGAGCATGTATGCAGGGCTGGGAAGGTTACTTTTAAAATGTATTTCGTTACAGATTACAAAACACATGCTTTAAAAAGGATTTTGTAACGTATTTCGTTAGATTACTTAATTTTAGTAACTTAATCTAAATACTTTGGAATACTTTGGAATACTTAAGTTAAATGGCATATTAACTTTGATGTTTTTATGTTAACCACCTCTAAATAAAAATGGGTGGCATGAATACATTTAAAACAATTATAAATGCATAAATAATGCTATGAGATTAATATTTTCAATACAACATTTTAACCATAGAAATAAAAAAATTATGGGAGGAAAATATGTTTTTAAATATGAAACTAAAACCGCCAGTAGGTGGTGGCAAATCACTGCCTTAATGAAAGAGTCATGGAATCATTCGATTCGCTCAAAAGGTTCATTCAGGAATCAAGCAAGTGATTTTATGAATGTAATTGAATCATTCTCAGCTGATTCGTTCAAAACGCGGCTTCATTCAGGAACCAAATGTTGCTCACAGACCCGCAACTATTCTGATGTGGATTTATTTTGAAGGCAGTGGTTATTTGCATTAAGTGCAAATAGCCATAAATTCTATTTACACCATGTTGGAAAAAGTGATACTAAGTGATAGTAGATGCTATTAATACTTATTGCAAACAGTGGCAGATATGTGATGGGAAAAGGGAGAAGAACGGGAGTTGAATGAGTTCAAACGGATTCAAACTCAAATCTTATCAGCACGTGTCTCAAATAGACGTCTTTTCTAATGATGTCAATCCCAAATAGATTTTTTGCGCTTAGTGAAAATAGACCAGCGGTTGTATGGAACCATTTTTGACAAATCAGACAACACTGTTCTTTTAATAAGTCACTAAATATGAACTTTTTATTAATTGCATAAAATCAGAATCACATTTGCAATCGCGCTAAACAGCACTCTACTTCCTCGATTGATATTGCTTAACTATACATAAATATAGAAAAACAAGGACTCGTACAAACTGTGAGAACAACTTACTTTAAGATGCTTTTTTCAAGGTTAGATGTTCCTTTGAAACTGAGAGACGTTTTGTTGCAGGTAAACAAAAATTACATAGCCTACTGTGATGTTCCGTCCTTTTTTACATTTATAAGTAAAATCGTCTTTTTATTTCCATGACAATTACGCGCTAGGCTTTCTGATTTTCTCTTGCATTTTAATGAGTCATCACTAGTCTGCACAACCTGATCTCACAGAATTCCGTGTAATGTTCACGGACTTAATTAACCCCGAATCTGTGGTGGCATCACGGAATCGCCGAAAATTCCGTGATGGGCTCACAGAAGGCATCAGCCGTGGTCCATGCACGGATTCACTGGTTCAACACTAGCGCTGCATCGGACCACGTAAAAAGAGTGACTCCGATGCAGTTATATTTTGTATATAAATTTATACTTTCACTGGATTACCTGACCCCACCCCTACCCTAAACCTACCCAGTTCTGAACAATAATGATGACGATAAATTTCCCAGTATATCGCGTCGGCATATTGATGCTAAGGGTTTCCCATTTAAAGTGTTGAACCAGTGGATCCGTGCGTGGACCACGGCTGGTGCCTGTCACTGACTTACATTGGTATCACTTCTGTGAGCCCATCACGGAATTTTCGGCGATTCCGTGATGCCACCACAGATTCGGGGGTTAATTAAGTCCGTGGTCATTACACGGAATTCAGTGAGATCATGTTGGTCTGCACTCTGCAGGCAAGCTGCTGTATGGACAGGCTGCGCGCGAGTCTGAGTATCACCAGTTGCCTCATGATTAAAATCATTTACATTAATATTCAAATAAATAAATGACATTAAAAATCAAAGTAATCACTAAGGTAATCTAAAATACTTTTCGGATGTAACTGTAATCTGATTATCACCCATTTAAAATGTAACTATAACGAAATACAGTTACTCATATTTCGTATTTTAAATACGTAACGGCGTTACATGTATTTCGTTACTCCCCAGCCCTGCATGTATGTGTGTGTGTGTGTGTGTGTTTGTGTGTGTGTCATTGTATCTAGGGTTGGGGGGTGGGGGTGCCTCCGATCCCACCGTGGCTACGACATATCAGAACTTAATTCCCCAGCCTATGTCACACCCCAACCGGGGTGCCAGGGAAGGATGCTGCTAGGCAACAGGGCCCAGAGCCCTGATATTATTGCAACTTCTCTGGAATTGGGGTTGTATATATCTATTCATCTATTGATCTGTCTATCCATCCATCATCCCTCTTTTTATCTGTTAGTCCATCCATCATCTCAATTTATCGATCAATCCATCCATCCATGTCTCTTTCCATATATCATTCAATTCAATTCAATTCAAGTTTATTTGTATAGCGCTTTTTACGATACAATCATTGCAAAGCAGCTTTACAGGAAATTAAGTTTCTATACACATACACATATATATACATATATACATACATGCATACATTCTATCATTCTAGCTATCCGTCCATCCATCTTTCTATCTATATTTCTATCCATTTATTGATCTATCCATCAATCCATCCATCCCTCTTTTTATTTGTCCATCCAGCCATCATATCAATCTATTGATCGATTGATCCATCCATGTCTCTTTCCAGATATATATACTGTATATACTGTATATAATCACTCCATCTAGCTATCCATCCATCAGTCCTACTTTCTATAAATCTGTCTGTCTCTCTATTGATCTGTCTGTCCATCCACCCATCCATCCATCCATCCATCATCCCTCTTTTTATCAGTCCATCGATCCATCTATCATATCAATCTTGATCCATCTATCAATGTCTCTTTCCATATATCTATCTATTGCTCTAGCTATCCATCCATCTTTCAATATATCTATCTGTTCATCTATTTATCTGTCTGTCTATCCATCCAGCCATCCACCTATCCCTCTTTTTATCTGTCCATCCATCATATCAATCTAACGATCGATTGATCCATCCATGTCTCTTTCCATATATCTATCGCTTGATGTAGCTATCTGTCCATCCATCCATCTACAGTGCCCTCCAAAAGTATTGGAACAGTAAAGACAAAATTGTTCTGTTGGCTGTGGAGTCAAGACATTTGCAAATATGATGAAAAGATGAATATGAGACAAAACTACAGAATGTCACATTTTATTATTAGCCGTTTCAACACATACATGTTTTACCAAATAAAAAGAATAGCACTTTTAGAGTTCATCCCACTCATTGATGTGAGCATAAGTATTGGGACAGTTGAACATAAGGCAGATATAAAAGATTAAAAGCTATTATTTAGTTGCAGATCCCTTGCGCAACATCACAGCAGTCTCTTGGTCTCATCCTTTGAAATACTTTTCCCAGCCTTTAATGCAGCCAATTCCAATTGTTGCTTGTTTTGGGGAGTTTCTGCCTTTACTCTCCTCTTCAGCTGGTGAAATTCATGTTCAATCGGATATAAATCTGGAGATTGACTTGGGCAATCTAAGACTTTCCATTTCTTTGCCCTTATAAATTCCTTGACTGAACTGGCAGGGTGTTTTGGGTCATTGTCCTGATGCAATATTCCCAATGAAGCTGGTGGCATTTTCTTGAATATTGGTAGGCAAGATGCTTTCGTACCCTTCCAAATTCATTCTGCTATTGTCATCATACATTAAGTCATCAGTAAAGTTGAGAGGGCCTGTTCCAGAGGCAGCCATGCATGCCCATGCCATGACACCATCTCCACCATGCTTTACAGATGAGGCTGTATGCTTGGGATCATTGCAGTTCCCTTTTTTTCTCCACATTTTTGCTTTTCCATCGCTTCGATAAAGGTTAATCTTTGTCTCATCAGTCCATAAACACAGTTCCAAAACTCTTCTGGCTCACCTTTGTGCTTTTTTGCAAACTCTAATCTTGCCTTTCTATTTTTGGAGCTGGTCAGAGGTTTGTATCTTGCTGTGTAGCATCTGTAATTCTGTGTCAAAGTCTCCTGAGGACAGTAGATTGTCAGAGCATCACCCCAGCTTTCTGGAAGTTGTAGTTGTACAGACACGTCTTTTAGGGTTCATTTTCACAGCTTTTATGATTTGTCTGTCATCAACTACTGTTGTTTTCTCAGCCGATCAGGTCGTTGTTGGTTGCTGGTGTCGCTGGTGGTTTCCAAACTCTTGATTTCTCCATGCCCTTTGTTTGTATAGCTCTAATTGACTTCCTCTTTTCTTTTAGCATCAAAATTGCTTGCTTTTCTCTCAAAGTCAGCTCCCTCATCTTCATCCTGGTTTGTGTGTGTCATCATCGAATGCAAGATTCAGAATGAAGAAGTAATGGATATAACTGATACGACAAATTCCCTGCTTTTAATATCTGAAGAATTAATGCAACAGGACACAGCTGATCACTTAGAAAGACCTGTGAGGCAACTGTTCAACTGAACTTCTCAGCTGGTAAAACATCTGTGTTGAATCACCCAATAATAAAATGTGACATTCTGTAGTTTTGTCTCATATTCATCTTTTAATCATATTTGTAAATGTCTTGACTCCACAGCCAACAGAGCAATTTTGTCTTTACTGTTTCAATACTTTTGGAGGGCACTGTATATATCTATCTATCTGTCTATTGATCTGTCCATCCATCCATACCTCTTTTTATCTGTCCATCCATCATATCAATCTATCGATTGATCCATCCATCCATCCTGCTATATATCTGTCTATTAATCTGTCCATCCATGCCTCTTTTTTATCTGTCCATCCATACATCAATAATGTTTACAATTGAAATAAATATTGAATGAATTTATTTGATCAAAAACAAATGTGGTGATGGCAAAACGGAATTTTCAGCAATCATTACTCCAGTCTCCAGTGTCACATGATCCTTCAGAAATCATTCTAATATGCTGATTTGGTGCTCAAGAAATATTTCACAATATTATCAATCGTAAATGTAAATGCTTAAAGGCTCATCCCATAGACCTATGCTGGGTGAAGTTCTGAAAATGATCATTTCCTGTCATTTATTCATACAGAGGAGCTGTACATCACACTGAAATACACAGTATGTTTATTCTCTTAAAACTGCCATTAATAAGACATTCTGAACTTTAAAAACATAAACAAACATTTCCACTGAATTGCTGTGAACCCATGCTGCCATTTTCCTCCACATCACTCCCTGTGATGAAAGAGGCTAACTATGTCTGCATTTTTCTATTTTCTCCAGCATTCAGAGGGGCAATTTAAGTACTCTGTCCTTAAAAGGCTCATCCCGTAGTGCATGTCAATCCGCCATAGCAGAGTGTGGAAGAATTTGCAATGCTTTCACCTCACCAGGTGGAATTCTGATTGAAAACGGAGATGGAGGAGCCCTCTCCTCTCTAACCTCTGACAGTTCAAGGAATGCAGTTTCACACTCAGCTACAAATTACTGAGATAAGTCTGAAGCAATGCTCTCCTCATGCAACTCCTGTCTTGTCTGTAGGGAATTATTGTTATTGACCTTTTCATGGGACAAAACCAGGACATTGGCAAATCACAAGCCATCTATCTTCCCTTTTACCTCCATCACCAAAAGAGGATCTGAAGTCCACAGTAAGTACATTGTTGAGTCTCTAGGTTTCTCACATATTCTAAAAAATAAAACAAAGTAGACAAAAACAAAGTAAACATTAAAAAATAAATTAACATTAAACATTAAAAATAAATGAATAAAATAGATTTAATAAAATATATTTCATATTCTTTTGTGGATAGTTAAATAGCCTATTTTATTAATTGTTTAAATAATTTGCTGTTAATTTCCTTAGTATTCTTCTGCCAGGAACTATTTGGTAATTTAAGATTCATATTTTGGAATTAAATTATTTTGTGTTCCACAAAAGTATGAAAGAAAGTCATGGGTGTGTGTAACAACATCAGCTTGAATACATTATAACAGAATTGTCAGAATTTATCCCTCTACATTTGACTCTGTTTTGCATTTGATAGTTAAGCACCTGCTATTTAGCAACTGTTTTTGTGACTATTTTGTAAAAATTTCCATGAATTATTTTGTTGCCTACCATAGCCTATTTTTATGCCTCCAAGAAAAAACACATTATTCCCATGAAAAAAATAAAAATAAAAAAAAGCATTATGGTTAATTAAATCATAATAGTTTTAATAGAGCAATTCTCTCTTGCATTCTATTTGTTTGACCCTGTATTTCCCCTTGCATTTGCGTAAGGACGTGCACTAGGTGAAAGGACTGTGATTACTGCGATGCCGCACACATCCGCTCTATACTCATAAATGAGCCTGGTGAGGGGAAACAAAACCCGCCATTAAATACCAGTAACCATTGTCGAGTTTACAAGAATTCCTAATCCGAATAACCCCGGTAGTCCATGACGAGATTTTCCGAGCGCACCATCTGCTGTTTGTGATTTGCAGCGGCACCAGACTGAATAAAGTGCGCGCACTAGTTTATGCCAGTGTATCCAGCGCGCTCCATATACTCTAGCTCTGGCGGATGAATTCATGTTGTGCGTGCTGCGGCTCTTGTCACTCATTCGCTGTGCTGCTCGGAGCGCATTCTGTGTCAACGGCTGAGGACCAATTCATGATATCACAGCAACCTGAAACAGGGACAAAGCATCGTAGTCATTTAGATAATAACTGAACCAACTCTCTCTACCTATTCTACACGGAGCATACCTTTGGAAGCGATTGCAATGCTTCAGATAAGGGATCTCATTTGGACATTTCTTTTCCTTGGTTATGCAGGTAAGATGCACTTGTATCAGTTGCACTGTGTTAGACTGTATCCTTTCGCATCCTTGTTTGTCCTAGCGCGTTGTCTCCAAGAAGCAGTTATAGCGAGCTTGAGGATGAGGATGCGAGGTAGTTCGAGCTGGTTCATTCAGTGATACAGCTTTGCAAACTGCCTCGGTTTATATCTAGCCGTCCGTTTCATTTAAACAAACTCTGTTGTTTTCATCCCTGCCAAACTGGCACATGTTACCGAACTGGCACCGTTTTGGTGGGATATGAAGTCTAGCATCCTTGTGTAAAAATAAACCGCACTTCTAGGAGTGATACTTGACATTTTAAGAGCGCGAAATTGCGTTGTTTATGGCTGTGTGGACATTACTGCGCATTGGCTCCTTTGAGAATTGTGTTGGGGGACAGGAAAAACAACCATCTGGTGTGTTGTGTAAACATATCGCCAACTAAGCCGTCACAATAACCAGCCAAAGTTTATTGTGTGGTGTTTTTAATGTGTGTGTTTTCATCCGTGTGTTGTTCATATTCGGGATGGTCACGGTGGTGCTGGCGCAGCTGAGAGCGCTCGTGTTGAGCGACTGGAACATCTCTGCATTACCCTTGAATTAGTTTATCCTTGTGATTGTTTGAGTAATAGTTAAACGAGAAATGAAAAAATATATCATTTATTCACCCTTATGTTGTTTCAAACCTCTCTGTGACTTTCTTTCTTCAAGAAGATGTTGTCAGAGTGACAGACTCAGTCACCATTCACTCTCATTGTATGGAAAGAGATGCAATGGAAGTGAACGGTGACTAAGGCTGTCTGTCTCTAATCTTTTACCTGTGCCTTTGACTTACTTCATGTCTTCAGTGGGATACAAACGGGTTTAGAACAGCATGAGTGTGAGTAAATGCCTGCAACATTCCTTTAAAGACTGAAATTACACTTCTCATGCATTTATAATGAATATCCAGGCTGTTTACAAGCAGACCAGGCAGCCAATTAGAAAACTAAGCGAAAGTGTGATTTATGAGTGCATTGAGTTAATAAGAATGATAAATGGAACTGTTCCAAAAATATTTCATGTGATTATTCGGGGAATGATTCGAATGCATGGATGATAATTTCCAGCCAATCAGAGAGTAAGGCTTGGGCGGGAATGAATTATATTCTGTCACCCCCTCATCCTCCCCCTCCCCCTCCCCTCCTCCCCCCACCTCTCTTTCTCATGGCAAAACAGAAGCTTATATTGCCAAAGCATTAACATTATACTTGTGCACATATGCACTGCATTAAAAATATCTAGGATAAAAATGAATAATAATGCAAGTAGTCATTAATCTTATAATATTTACCCAGATGTTAATGGGATTTTAATGAGATCAACATAGGCTATCTGCAGTGGTTTAGACAAATATGTAATACAAATATGTATGCGAATGTGTGTGTGTGACTCTAGACCACAAGACCAGTCATAAGGGTCAATTTTTTTAAAATGTAAGATTTATACATAATCTGAAAGCTGAATAAGCTTTCCACTGATGTGTGGTTTGTTAGGATATGATAATATTTGGCAGAGATACAGCTATTTGAAAATCTGGAATCCGAGGGTGCAAAAAAATCTAAATATTGAGAAAATCACCTCCAAATGAAGTTCTTAGCAATGCATATTACTAAACGAAAATTAAGTTTTGATGTATTTATGGTAGGAAATTTACAACATATCTTCATGGACCATGATCTTTACTTAATATCCTAATGATTTTTGGCATAAAAGAAAAATTGATAATTTTGACGCATGCAATGTATTATTGGCTATTGCTACAAATTTACCCTTGATACTTATGACTGGTTTTGTGGTCCAGGTTCACAAATGTATTGTATGCACATTATGGATATATAGCTGTTAGACTCAGATTGTATATTATATTTACACATAAGTGCTTGGTGAAATGGAGTGGTGTTGTACAGTGATAGCCAGTAGTGGTTATGATTTGTATGCGTGATGCAGAGGGATGATGTTATTTTCCAGTCGGTGGTCCTGTCCCACTGGTTGCCCTTTTGTCGTGGCTGGACTTCACAAACCTCGTAGCTGGTTTGAGCAGGTTTGAAGTTCCTCCTAGCAGGTGTGGGAGTTTGTCCTGGTCTGTTTGGCAGGTTATAGTAGGTGTCCTTAATTTGTGTGTAATTAGGGCAGGTGTTAAAAAGTGCAGTTCTGTGAGTTCGTACATGTGTCCTATTTAAAGAGTGATGGAGTTTGTGAGTTCGTGTCTAGTGTGTTTGCTTTTATATACAGTACAGTTATTGTTAGATTAAATCTTTGGAAGTTTATCTTATGTTCGTCCAATCAAAGTATTTAGGACTTATGTATGATCTTATATAGATAGGAAAAATATAATCGTTAATTATAAGGTGTAGGTAAGATGTGCTTATGTATAATGCCTAACTGTCTAATATCTAGGGGTGGTTTCAGTTTCTCACCCGACCATCAGCACTGTGTATGTGAAAAAGAGGAAGTACATGAAGTACATCTAGAGATAAAAGGACAGAGAGTGAAGCCTTAAAATAATATTAACAGTTTTAAAGTATGTGGTGGTTTAAACAATGCTTTTGAGGTGTAACGGTACAGAACACCTGCATCTGTCATTCATTTTTTTGCTCCCTCACTGCCACTCCTTATCTCTATACATCACTAAAGTGACTGTTATAGTGTAGAGATACACACTGCTGCATGGTGCTGACATGTTGATGTTGACAGAGAGCTGTTTGCGTGTGCTGAATACAGATTAAATACCCATATCCCCACATCACGAATAACTGCTTTTCTTCGGGCTGTGCTTCAGTGTATTAAAAGTACAAAGAGCCAAATAGGGAGTCTTCAACATCAGCCTCTGGAGAAGTTTAAAGAGATATAAAAGAAGTTTAGGGGGCTTTAAATACTGTATGTGTCCCTGACCTCAAGAGGAGGGCATAGTAGTAGATTAGTTAACACTTGAAGGAAAAGAAAGAAACAATTGCAAGATGGTGAACATCTGGAACTCCTCTGTCTGTGGCAAGTTCAAAGCTAGTATGAAAGTACTGGAAGAGAGTAAAATTACTTGGATCTCCATCTTTTGGCTGAGTAACAGTAACCATGTGGTTAAAAAAAATAAAAAATAATAATATATATATATATTATAAGAAAACTTAAAAGTTTAAGTCAACCAGCTTCAGCAGATTTTTGAGTTTTCTCAACTTGTTGTTTTCAGTTTATGCAACAAAAAGTTGAGAAAAGTCATAAATCTCCTACAAAAACAAGTTGAGAAAACTCAAAAATCTGCTGAAGCTGGTTGCCTTAAACTTTTAAGTTTTCTCAACTTTTGATTTTTTACAGTGTGTGCAGGCATTCGTTCATATTTCAGTTGCAGCTTTCTGTTTTAACATGATTAGTGTTTTTGTTAGTTTTTAAAGATAATGTCATGAAGTTCAGTGCTCAGTTTTTTCAAATTATTTATTTTATATATATATATATATATATATATATATATATTATTTTTAAATTTATTTATTTTATTTATTTATTTATTTTTTTTGGTTCACAGACAGACCATAATTAAATCAACTGATTTTAACTCAAGGACGAGTCGTCTTTATGGCACATAATGACAGGGTCTCTACAGTTCTTCTTTAAATTTCTCAGAGAATGTATGCCTGCTGAATAAAAATGAATTTATCACTTCTCTTAAAAGTCTCATTAAATTTGACCAGATATTTTATCTCTACTGGTAAAGGGTGAACCTCTCCTCCTACAGAGTCCTTCTGTATGGTCATTAAAGAGTGAATTTCATAACGGTATTGCTTTACTAAGACTGATGCCAATGAAAACATAAGCGTCAGATCAGAGCTGAAAGGAATTGTGATCTGGTAGAGAGATTTGCCCCCATGCTGTAGGATCGCTGGATGTTTCACCAGATAAAAACATTTTAATGCTTTCATGCTGTACTGTTCACACTGTGACTCCTTCTTGTAAAAATGTATTAATTTTATTTTGCGCAAGCTGACTGAAATCCAATCGTCCCAAATGTTCTCCAGTTGTTTTCCATTTTGTGCTGTTTGATAAAGATGGGCCGTCTATGCATATTAATCACTCTCTGAAAGGGGGCTCAGACTGATTTGCATTGTGTAAGCTCCGAAGGCGTCCTGTAGAGTGTTGGAGGCAAAAAAAGAAGAAAAAAAAAGGAGGGAAATGGGTTTGGTTTTGTCATGCTGAAAAGCCACCCCCTGATCCCTGCAACCCATCTCTGAAAGGATTTCTCCTAATTCAAGTAGAAGGGCCTCCTAAAGTCGCAGGCCGAGAGGCAACTTCGAGAAGTGTAAACATTGTCTTACACCCTGCCACATTTAAACCAGAAACACAACTTTCTGCCTCTCTTCCTCTTTGCTTCGCTGGCTCATGGAAAATTAAAGTGTCTCATTTCTGCACCACTAATGACACCAAACAGAACTGTAAAAATAATGACTGATTTCAGACAACTTTGCTTATCTGCTATTGCTCAGATAAATACATGCCCCAAACTCATGCCACTGGTTGAGTCAAGTACATGCACAGTTATAATGAAGGTCTTTGCATTGTTGAGACATGATGGAATTTTCAATGTAAATCTTTTGAAGTATTAAATGCAGAACTAAAGTGCCCCAGAATTGAATGCATAAGCAAAGATGACAGATTTCAATTCACATACTTCCTGGGGAGCCTGCACTAGCCGAGAAACTGCCATTGAGATGAATGGGAACGATAATGCATGGCTTTCACCAAGTATTATAGACCTCCTCTGGCTCAAACAAACAGATTGCAGTTCCCTTTGGTGTCTCCAGGGGCGCAGAAATTACACCCTTCACCTTGAAGGTGCGGTTCGAAAGTCTCTTAATCCCATTGAATGACTCATCTATTATGTTGTAATGCATAGCAATAGTTGTGACATCATCCAGTAGTTACTGGATATAGACTTCTGCGTTTGGATGTATCACTGTTGGTTCCTCTGCATCATGCTTTATTTTTTATATTTGTAATGTAATAATGCATTTCGCTGAACTTTAAACGTGTTCTTCTAGCTATTCTGTAGGCTTTTGTTATGGTAATAACATTCAGATGCTGCAGTCCAGAGACGTTCGTCTCCAAGATTCAACTTTATTGTACCCCACTTCAAGGAATTTGGACTAGATTTCCGGGTAAAACCACCAAAAACAAAGTCTGCGCATACTTTGAGTTCCTTACCACACTGTGTTCAAACAAGAGCAGCCCAAAGCACTTTCATAAGGTTACTGTTTCCCTCCACTTGCGGCAAGCAGAATAATTATAGGACTATTTTCACAGCTTTATCCATTCAGAGTCAACCATTTTAGTGAATGTCACGATGAAATGAGATAAAAGTGTTGTGCTAATTTTGTCGTGCCAAATGACTGCCAAAAGCAGAGTTTCAAAAGGTAATATGTGATGGCAACCTATCTTAATCGGCTTGATTTAAGCAGTTAGCAGCTCAAAATATTACCTGATTGTGGCATAATAGTTTGCACGTGATCATTTTTGCAGTTTCTTTGCTTTGCCAGAACTGCTGTCATGTTAGCTAATAGTTCTTGTGTAAAAATGACGCAGATGCAAGCAAACATGCTGGTACTGTGTTGTGGTGAGATGTAATACTGTATAGCACAATGAAAAGCACCAGCATATTGAAATGAGAGCAAAACCGAAATGAGAGCAAAACCTTGACTTTAAATCGAATTGAACTGTGTTTTATGTTATGTCACTTTTCAGTTCTCTACACAGTACCGTTCAAAAGTTTGGGTCAGTAAGTTTCTCTTGTTTGAAAGAAATTTAAGCGTTTTTTTTAGCAAGGACACATGATGAAACATTGATGAAAAGTTACAGTAAAGACATCTTGAATGAGTCATGAAAATAATACTGAAAAAAAATCTGTTGTGTCACAGTTTCCACAAAAATAGGAAGCAGCATTACATTGATAATAATAAGAAATTTTTCTGAATGATTATATGACACTGAACACTGGAGAAATAGCTGCTGAAAATTCTGCTTTGCCATCACAGGAAAAAAATGCATTTCAAAATATATTCAAATGGAACACATATTATAAATTGTGATAATATTTCACATAGATTAATAGATTTCTGTAAACAACACTTTAAAAAATCAACTTCTGGATGCTACATCTTGTAAGAATTCAAGTTCATTCTTAGAGAGCTGTAGGATTTTATGTTTGGGAACTACAACTGAATGTTCTTTTCTAGTTTGAGTGGAAAAGACTATGCCTCAAAGATGTCTCTAATCACAACATTTAACCAATGTTGGTGATGAAATGCTTGCCTGTGGAAGACCCAGTCCTTTTAGTTGGAGCCTGTGAGTTCATGTTCAGAAAGAACATTCTGGAATCCCTGCAAGCACTGGCCTAAATTTGAAGAATAATAACCTGACAAAAGAGTGAGTACGGGGGGGTTGGAGGGCCAAAGTACAAGAGTAAATACAAAGACAGTAGCTTTGAATTAGAAGCATGGCTTGAAGTCCAAAAAAAAAAGCAGAGTGATATGAATATTTTTAGCAAATTTCTGTCTTAATTTTCATTGGAGATCTAAAAATATCTTTCAGCAGTCTATCTCTCTGTGTTTCCTGTCTGGTGAGTGCTTTTAGTTTGGACAAGACTGCTTGTATGTCTCCCACTGCTTATCAAACGCAGTATTACATCTGATTCTGCCACAGGCGTGCTGATGTAATCAGATCAGACAAACCTGATTCTAATTTAAACTGCAGAGGTTTCACAGCCTTCAGGCGTGTGTTTTACTCACAAACGACCATTCATTGCAAATGTGTACGCCATCGTAGTATTGCTGCGACCAGTCTCATTACTGACAGCTCTAAAGTACACATCTGTATCTTTTCTCTCATAGCCATCAACACATATAAAATTATGGCATGACTGATGAATCCACATGGAAAGGAGCATTCTAGTCTCCTAGGCATTTTGCAATGAAGTATCGTATTTAAAGCACACGTATTTACCACCAAGATGCTTTTTTTGAGCGTTGTGGTCAGTTTATTGGCAGTCTGTTGCATTGTTGCCCATTGCCAGTTTTTTCGAGAGGGGACAAATCTGCATTTTTCAGCTTTTAATTTTCATGCCTGTATCAGTGAATCTGTTCCTACGTAGCAAATGTAGTAGTACATGCCCTTGACATTTGATTTGCTACTTGTATGAAATCGTAGAAAGAGACTCGGGCATTCAGAGTGGTTCCAGTGTGCGGTAATTCATTTCCCACCAACAGTTTCCCAGCACAAAGCCATATGGCTGTTGACATAATCAATTGCTCCCATAGTAGGCAATTCAGCTGAATATGGAGAGTCTGATGTCGCCACTGTGATTGCCTCCTCACCTTTGATTGCTTTTCCTGTGCTTTCGTCGTTCTCGTCATTCGTCTTTCCTTTCGCCTGAATCACAGCCGGAACAAAGTGTTTGTGCCACCATTGTTGGGGAATCTTCTTGCACATATTTAAAATACTCAACTACAGTCAAGCCACCCTTTAAAAAACAGTTAACTATGTTACTAGTTAATAACAAATTTAATGTAGCTACATTACGGTTTTCTGCTCAAGGACTCAAATTAATCTGCAGTTCATTTAATAAACCAGCTTTTGTCTGAACGGATCAATGAATCTCAATGAATCAGACCTCCAAACGTGGCATGAGTAATAGAGGACTGTTAAGAAGAGCATGTTTGTTTATCGACTGTATTTTCTTACTATAGAGCAGCGTGACACATTAGCAGTGTAGTGTTTTTTAGAAAATATATCTACGTCTTTTTTAAAGTAACTTAGCTATTGTTACATCACTGAAAAATAAAAGTTGCTTTACTGCTTTTTAGGTAGTTATTCCCCATCAATTTAAAATGTATAGGTTAGTGTAAGAAGCAAGTTCAATCTAACAGTAGTTGCTGATTTTGAAATATGTTTCTTTTATTTACAAGACCACTGAGGTGATGGTCTTGATGCGTGCTGCCAAACATCCATAATATTTGCCGTATTAATCTTAGCCCTGGGCTAAAAACAAGCAGGGTGTTTTATTAGTCCATCCCTTCATCTGTCTTCTTGTTTTGATAGGATGCAGGACTGAGGCCTGCTGGGAGACAAACTCTTGTAAAAGTCGCTGTCTTTTCCAAGGAGTTTAGAGGTTTTGGGTGATAAAGAACAAAAATAGTCTTCTCCTCCTTTGACTCGGCAGCACGGCAGCACTCCGAGCAAGAAAGGTTAAGGATTTAGACAAAAAAAGATCTCTGTTCTCTCAACACAGTCATTTTTCTCACTCTCCTTGATCATGGATGTATGAAATTACTTTCGCTGTGTATGGAAACATTACTGTGGATTATGTATTCTGAAAAGATGTTTTCATAACCAGGGTTTTCATTCCTGCATGTATCCTGTGGGTTAGAGTAGCTGAAGGGGCATCTGTTAGATCACTGGCGCAAAATCCTTGGTTTGAACATCTGTTTAGGTTTTAAGAACAAAGGAAAGAGAAGCCAGAGATAACCAATATACGTTCTCAGTTCTGGCAGCAATGCATGCCTCTTCTGAAAAGCCAAATTTTCAAGGATCTTGGAGGTTTTCTGTCACTGTTTTATTTTTTTTTAAAGAGATAGAAGATGAACTTTCACTGAAAATTCTGTCATCATTTACTTCCTCATTAAACAACTTCTTGTCTGAATGAATAAATGAATCACAATGAATCAGACTTCCAAACGTGGCATGAGTAATAGAGAAGAGCATGTATGACTTTCTTTCTTCTGTGGAACACAAAAGATAACATTCTGAAGAATGTGAGTAAACAAACTGTTTTGGTGACCATTGTCTTTTATTTTCCACACAAAAAGGAAGTTTTAGGAATGAGGAGAATTTGAACATTGTGTATTAACCTGTAAATATTTTAAAATAGAGGTTTTCTTTTTCAAATATAAAAGAAGACAATTTTGAGGTAATGTCACAATTTTAATTTTATTTTATTTTTCATACTAGACAGAAAAATCACAAAAATCACAATTAAAAGCAGTTAAAATGAACAATTAAAAATTAATATCTCTTCAGTGTTCAATTTTTTCCATTCTGATCAGGCTCAATCATGTGAAACAATGAACGAGAGAACAATTCATTGATCTCTTAATTTTCATTACTGTGAGCCATACTCACCTTTTAATATCATTTGCCAAAATCTTTGTTTGTGTAACTGTATATTAATCAATATCTTCTCATTGGCTGAGATTGTATCATGTTGCACAGTAGATTAAGTTGTATTACGTATATATTTTGTGGATGGGTGAATGAATGTTGTTAAAAAAAGAGTAAACATTGATTAATTGGAAAGATTATTCATTACAAAAAGAAACATATTTGTATATGATTAATATGTAAACTATTAATCTTGACTTATACTTATTTTGGTTATGCATAAGGCAAGAACATATCCATGACATGTCCTCTAACCATTCATGACTTTTAAAATAGCATTTTTCTACTTTGTTTTTCACATATCAGCCTGAATATATCAGATGTCAGTAGGTCCTTGCTCTTACTTTAGGACTAGCGTGATATTTCAGAAATAGACTGCTTTAAAAACTACTTTCCACCCACAAAAGACGTGTGCTATCTTAGCTTAGACAGCACAGAAGGAAGGTGGTCTTCAGCAGTATTGAGCTGATTATTTTTAAACTTGGTCCAGGTGGGGAAAATCTATGACGATTGAAAAGCATTTAGTGCAGCATCAATGGATGTGCAGCAGATTGCTGTAAGGGCTGAAGGAGGTGATTGTTGATCTTTGTAGCCAGGAGGCTTCCTCATTTGTTTGTCTGTCTCTGATCGGGACAGATGGTGTGGAGTTGCTGCGATGTGGAGCCGTGTCAGTAGAGTAACAACTGTGAGTTTAGTGTTATTCACCTCATCTCCGAAGCACGCTGTTGAGAGAAAAGCACAGCGCAACATTCTTTTTAACCCTCCTGTGGTGCATAAATGAGGCCGTCACACAGGTGCTCAGGTCTAAAATGTATCGCCCATTCAAATTTCTGCACTTTCACACCTGGTGTATCAGCATACAGAGAGAATTAGAAAGGAGCAGTTCACTCAAACATGAATATTCTGACATTATTTATTCACCAAAGTTTTTTTTTTTTGCGGAATTCAAAAGGACCAACATGAGTGTTCATTCATTCATTCATTCATTTATAAATATTCTTTCATTATTTACTCACACAACTATTTTGATTATTGTTTTTTGTTTTTTGTTTTTTGTGGAATAAAAAGGAATTCAGAAGGAACAACATAAGTGTTCGTTCATTCATTCATTCATTCATTCATTCATTCATTCATTAATATTATGTCATTATTTACTCACCCAACTTTTTTGATGATTTTGTTTTGTTTACATTTTGGTGGAATACAAAATGAATTCAGAAGGAACAACATAAGTGTTCATTCATTCATTCATTCATTTTTGTTATAAAAGGAAGAAAATTAGAGTGAGTAAATAATGACAGTTTTTTTTAAAGTAAAATATGTATGTATTTATTTATGAATATTATGACTTTTTTTATTTGCCATTTTTAAAATTATTTTTAAGGAACAACATTTAATTTTATATATATATATATATATATATATATATACCTTTTTATTTTCCATTTTTTAAAATTATTTTTAAGGAACAACATTTAATTATATACAGTACATATACTGTATATACATTTATATATACACACACACACACACACACACACACACACACACACACATATATATTATATATGTATATATATATATATATATATATGGGTCAAAGACGAAAAAGGGTTTAAGCATAAAAATAATAAGTGTAATACTGCGTTAAATTGTTGTTGTTTTTCCCCAAAAAATGTTCTGTTAATTTAATTGCAATTATGTTTTTGTTTTTGTTTTTCTGAGCAAAAAATAAATATCATACATCTTTCCCTGATTTACAGAAGACACCCACTAAAATGTCATTCAGTGTAACAATCTTGTCAGGCATATTTACAACAAAAATCCATTTATGACATATTAAAAGACTAATTACTTTCACCCCAAATACTAATTATTTTACTTAAAAAAAAAAAAATTATTTTTTTTTTAAATTTGCCACTATCCTAGGTTTTGCCCATTTGTCAGTTAGAATTTTTTACTCATTTAAAACACAATAAAATTTAATCTTCTTATTTTATTTATTTTAATATGTTCAAGTCAGAATAAGCATGTGGTTTGAATTTTTACTTAAATATTGTTACTGAATACTGAATGACAATGTAACATTATTTCAACCAAATTTTGACATTTTATTCTCCAAAAACTTTTTCGAAACCTTAAAAGTAGACACTTTACTTATACTTAATGTGCTTTCTATGGACATAAAATCATTTTTGTAAATTTCTTTTGATGTGGACATCTTATATATAATAATTAAATGTTGTTCCTTAAAAATAATTAAAAAAATGGCAGCTAAAAAAGGTCAGAATATTCATAAATAAATATATACATGTGTGTGTGTGTGTGTGTGTGTGATATTCTGTCATATGCTCACATATACATATATTAACTTATAATATGCTCATCATTTGCTCATTAAACTCATTATATACTATTGTTCTATTTATATTATACTATCATTATGTTCTATTTCCTTTTTTTGGGGGGGAATTGATCAGTGTATTTTATATATTTCCATTTTTGGGTGAACTATTTTTCAATCAAATATTTCAATCAAATATTTTCATCCAAATTAAGGTACTTTACTTGCTACACTATGTTGGTAATATGACACTTTAGCTTGGTTTGAGACGGCTGTATTCTCTGTTTTTAGCCATCTCCACATCCAGAGGCCATGTAACCTTCATTAATCATTCTATCAGAACTGCAAATTACAACCGGAATGATCCGTAAACATCATAGAAAAATTTTAGCATCCTTAGGAAGTAAACGAAGTGAGTTTCTCAAAGAGCTTCCGCTGGATTGATCACACCAGCCATAACCGTTTGTCGGGTGCAGCGGCAGATGCGGCATGGCCGGCTTCCCATGGGCAGGCAGTTTTGAAGGCCTCTCATTAGAAGAGCTGCTCCTATTGTTTATGGATCCTAATGAGCATCACAGCGAGCAGTCAGCGAAACAAAGAGGAGAGGCATGGAAAACACAGACCTCACCGTCAGAACAGAGCATGTCTACTCTTCCAGAGGACCGAGTGCACAGCTTCACCCTGGCTTTTGTGAGAATGAAGACTCCTCATGGCTCCCTAGATCTCTCCATCTCATTACTGTTATTGGGAAAGACAGTCTCCGGACAGTATTTTTGCCCAAGATGTGGAAAAGCCTTAATTAGTTCCCTTTCTAACGTGCGTATGCACCTTGGTGATGTCCAACAGTGACTTGAAAAGCGTGTCTGATATACACAAATACAGTCAGGAGGCAGACACAGTTTCTGCAGTAATTAGTTTGTTTTAAACCCAACAAACAAGCGCTCATTTTGAGCTGAAATAAATGTTTAATGTCTTTTGTTCTTCTCTGGAGACAGATTTGGGGAGGCGGTGAGACATTATGGGACAGGCAAAGACAGATTCAATCAGATAGAATGCAAGTCATTTGGAGAATTGACTTTCTGCCAGCGGTGTTAGTGGTTTGTTTGAGTTTTGTTAGTGCAACTTAATTGAGAACGCATTAAAACACTGACCAGGTTAGTCATGCATAGTGATTGATGCTATCAAATATTCTCCAGCCTCTGTGGAAACAGTGAATTGGAGAGTAGGGAATATATATTCACAATGATTTTGGTGGCAGTTAAATAACAAACAACATTGTGAACATTGTGATGATTTTAATGCTCTTATATTAGGCTATAAAATTTCCTAAAGAGCGTTTCATTAGATTTGTTTCATCATCCATCCTTGTCTTGTAATAAAAATTGTGGTAGAGTTGATCATTTCAAATCAGTTCCAACTATGATGATTCTCTCTCTGATTCAATGATTCATTTGAGGAAAAAAGTTCAAATGTATGCTGAAGACAGTTTTCTATTACAAAGCTTCTGAAAACAAGCCTTGAGCTATTTTAACATTGTTTTACTATATTATTTTTGTTTGTATGATGGCCGTTAGGTCAGAATGATTATTGGTTAAAATCAGAATTTAAGCTATTTTGAAGCAAAAGCATACTGATTAATAAAAAATATATGGTGAATGCTGTCAAAAAGCTAAATAACTACTTTTTTAAATATTTAAATAATATAACAAATCATATAAATAAAATATTAATCTAGCACCCAGCCTTACTGGAGAGGCTGTTCTTGTATTAGGTTTCAGTGTGATTCATGATATGATCATCAATATTCTATTATTCATGACAGCATTTCATCCATAAGCCCTTTATTGTGCCAAATGAAATTTAGCCACTAACCAAATTGTTGATTTGGCTGCCTGGCTGCAATGCATCTGGGAAATCTGTCTTGTTCACAGACCAGATGACCTCATGGTCAAACCAACCCGTCCACTCTGTGATTGAACAGCGTCTGTGTAGGTATTAGGTTTCTGGGCAACAGAGTGACAGCTGTGCATTTCTTTGTAATGGAGGGTATGCAGATAAAAGGCAAGTGTCCAGGGGCGAGTGAGAGAGGGACTGGGGGACTGAGGGACCAAGGAGGGCTGAGGGTATGGATGCAGCTGTGTTTGAACACTCACATTACTGTTTCATCACTGAGAAGAATCCACCAGAAGAAAAGTTCAGTTTCTTCTGTATTGTTCTTGGGCTCCTTTGAAATGGATTGTGAGGTTTTCTAGAAATGTAGATATTGGATTTTGAAGATACTGATCACTAAGGTGGTGGAAAAGATGGTCCCACTTTATATTAAGTGGCTTTAATTACTATGTACTTGCATCAAAAAATAAGTACAATGTACTTATTGTGTTCATATTGTATTTTGTATTTTGTATATTGTATTTTGTATATATTGCAAAACACTTCTGCTGCTAGGGGTGCAACGGATCATAGATGATCCGTGATCCGTACGGACCAGTCCTGCAGTTCAGCACGCACGTGATTCGCGGATTAACTGTTAAGTTTAATCATCATAGAGTGAAAGTTTATCATTTGCATGTGCTTTGTCTTGCCAATTTACACATTCAAGCAATTTCAGACCATTCAGATGAAGGAGAAGTCGAAGGAGTGCGAAGGAGAAGAAACCGGATGTGAGTCAGTATTAGGTCCGTGCATTTAGTCTTAAAGAGACAACAGCCTATAATACCTGTTTCTGTCTGCTAATCAAACAACACCACAGCTTTAACAAAGATTAATCTGTATTTAACTTATGCAGTAAGCATTATTGTGTTGTTTTACACTTTAATTTTTACATTTCTGCACCTGAATACTACCGTTACTGTCTTTATTTATTATTTTATGTTGTAGGCTGTTCATGCTTGTAATTTGTGTAAGTGTTCTTGTTTTATTACTGACTTTAGTAGTTAAGCTAGTAGTTAACACAAAACAAACTCATCAGGAATCAGTAGCTATGTTTTCATCCAAAGTTACAAACTTTTATGCGCAAAATTGGAATATCGCATAAAACATTTGCGAATAAAGCACCATTTCCATCCAGCGAGCTGAAGAGTAAAAAATCGTCACTTCCTGATTAACTTGCGCTAAATATCACAAAGAAAAATGTAATTTACTGCAGTAGGAGAAGGTACTGTATATAATAATTTTTGTATACAATAAATTACGAGCTTCAGAGCACGCAGACGAAACATGGTCATGTTATCTTATTTTCAGAACCTGCTGTTTGGGAACGCAGTACTTGTAGGTAATTATAACGAAGCACTTTGACAAGACTTTGCTCAAGCATTTTAGAATGACAAAACTAGCATTTCAGATGCTGTGCAATGAGATCGACCCGTTGGTTGGTCCAGTTTTATGCTGTCCCATCACAAAGTCACATGTCTTTTTTGATGCACATTAAGGAATTTATTCGGTAAAAGTGTTTCCATCATAGTTTATGCGCATGTTTTCTTATTTTAAATTTATCCTACTTAGCTGAGCGCATTTATGTGCATCTTGATGTTTCCATCCAGCGTTTTTAATGCGGTTACCCAAAATGCGCATTAAAATAGGTGGATAGAAACATAGCTAGTGATTGTTGTGTCTGTACTCTAGAACCCTGCGGTACTTCTCATGGCAAAACAACTTACTGCGTTCATTTTTCTTCCTGTTATTTGTGCCTGTTAATTGGCCAAAAAAGATGTTAGACCACTAATGTATTCATTTGTATTATCTTCATTGTGAGGTTGTTTTAGTGGAGGTTTTATGAGGAGGTGCCAAATAATCTTTATGCAGCTCTACCATGATTGATCACGGGCTCTTTGTCGATGCCACAGCGTATCGACAGCTCACATTTCATATGAAAGGACAGCATTCCCATTTCAGAGTGATAATAGATAGCTAGGAGATTAAGAATGACTGTCGTGTCCACCTAAGCTTATTACTTTTTCTTTGAAAACAAACGGCGTCGTTTGTCAGTAATCTGTCATTAGAGCAGTCCGGCTCTAATGGACTTGGAGAGGGTTGGTCTGCAGAGCACACAGGCCTCTCACCACAAATAACCTCATTAATCGTTGACCCTCAATTTATACTGAGGCTGGCAGGGGGCTTTAAAGCTTCTCTAGGAGACTCCACGGTTGTCCTTTATTCAATGGTGCCATTAGGCACATTTGCGCTCCTGGTTTCTAATCGGTATCCAGTGATGCCCATTATCTGGTTGTGTGGAGGTGTGGCTGTGTGTGGGAGTGTGGATGCTGCTGTGTAGGTGTGACTCTAGGTACAGTAACTATAGTAACCATGTGGGCATGCTGGCTCCATTGGCTTATGACATCATTCTTTAAGCAGAAGATGCTGTTGTAAATGTCACACCATTATACAGTATTAGTTATTGTTTAGCACTGACTTTGAAAGGCAAGATAAAACTGTTCGCAAATATGTAGATTCTGTAATATGACGTGCTTTTGAGTGAAATAGAATATTCAGTCAAATAATGTAGGATGCGATTGTCATTAAAGAAATATTTATGAATTGGATGTGATTTATTAAATTCAGTTTCTGTTTATTTTTATATGTAGTAATAATCAAAACTCAAATAAAAATTTGCATTATATATATATATATATTAGGGCTGTCAATCGATTAAAATATTTAATCGCCATTAATCGCATGATTGTTATGAGTTAACTCGTGATTAAGCGCAAATTAATTGCATTTATTATTATTACATTTTTATTTGTTCTAAATGCACCTTAAATTAATACTTAATATTAATACTCTAATCAACATGGGCATGGACATATATGGATGCTTTACGCAAATGTATGGTTATTATTATTAAAACCATAGTCAACATAGAGCATGAAGACTAGACATGTTTCAAAGGTCATAGATGTTTTTCAAAGAACTTGTTCATGTCTATTAGACGCATGAAAAAAGAAATACCAGGTTCCCATTAATTCTCTTTCTTTGCACTGAGCTATTTACTTACTCAAACCTGTTTACATTTTTGCACGACAGGGCAGCTCACTTCTGAACATGCAAAATGTACATTTATTAATTATTATTAGATTTGTTTGCCACTCTGTGCCCACATACTGTATTTTGATGTAGCAAAATTCTCAATAAAACGGTTTTCATTGATATTGTACTGTTTCTGTTGTCAGACAACGGAATGAATATGAAATAGTGATTGATAAGCGACCCATTAAGACCAGAGAGAGAGGTGTGTGTGCGCGCTGGGACAGCAAGACCTCGCGCTCATGCGGCAGTACCGGCGAGTCTCAGAAACTAAATAAGGTTTGGGCGCTTTTTTGAAGGGAAAAAAAGTCGCTAAAGGGGTCTGCAATGCCGCTAAGTTGGCAACACTGTGCATCTCCATTTCTCCAACTACGGGCTAGGCCACGGGTCAAAGAAAATGCGCGCTGCGTTAATCGTGCATTAATAAAATTAGTGCCGTTAAAATTAATTTGCGTTAACGCATTAACTTTGACAGCCCTAATATATATATATATATATATATATATATATATATATATATATGTGTGTGTGTGTGTGTGTGTGTGATTGTTTTAATCTTTGATAATAAGTTAATAAATATATGTGTGTGTTTGTGTGTGTTATATCAATTATATAATATAAAATTTTATATAATTATAAAATATGTATTATTTTATATTATATAATTGATATAACAGGCACACACACACACACATATACTGTGTATATATATATATATATATATATACATACAATTAATATATTATTAATATATTTATTTACTTGTGTGTGTGTGTGTGTGTAAAATATTTTTGCATGCAATTTTTATTTGAGTGTTGATTATTATATATTAAAATAAACAGAAACTGAACTTAATATATACCACAAAAACACATCCAATTCCAATAGATATTTATTTAATGCCAATCATGTCTTACATTATTTAACTGAATATTCTGTTTCAACAATAGAATATTCTATCATATAGAACTGTTCTATTTTAACTTGTTGTTATTATAAAATATATAAAAATAATGATATAGATTATTTTTTATAATTTGATAGGTACATTGGTTCAAAGAAACCTCTCTTGTAGTACTGTAAAGAGAAAAAAAAGATCTTTCCAGATTGACACGCTTCTTTCAACTGCAACTTCAGATGTGTTCATTGTATTTATTGTGAAGGACACAGCTGTTAAACATTCATCACGGCCAAGCTGAAATGGAAGCAAATCGATATATTCCTCCTGAAATCCCTGTTGCTCTGGAGATAAACTACATGAATATATGGAATGTGTGATTGGAGAATTCAGCTGTACAAGCACTGGCAATGCTTAATATACCTGCTCAGATTCAAACAAAAACATGCATCACTGTTGACATTTTGCTGGAAAACATTGCACAGTATGAAATATTGTAGACACAGAATGCATTAGGAAAAATAAGCAGAGAAATACCACTTCCCTCAAGAATCATGTTGCCGGCGCCAGCTAACCTGCACGCTACGCAGAGGTGCTTCTGTGCCAGTGCCTGGAGAGTACACAGACTTTATGTGTGGATGAATAATTAACTGTTTTTTTTCAGAGCATCGCCTGCGTCTAGGATGGTGTATAGACAGGGACTCCTGCTGGGTCTGGGTGTGGCTTTGGGTAGAGGAAGGAACAGCTCTGTGGTTATGATAGTGGCAGGTGAGACTGTGGCATATGGCTTGGCGCCAGACTAGCGCGTGACTGCCCTCGGAGAGATTTACTCCGACTGCTCCGCAGGGAGCTAGTGCAGAGTGCTAGACCCGAGTCATGACCCCACAGGACCGAAAGCCTTTCACCAAACCTCACCTGCGACACACTGTCTGTTTGGCGGGGCAGGGGGGACATGAACAAAACACTGAACTTTGACACAGTGAGCAATAATGCATGAACATGCCAACTGCTGGGCATTTTTATCTTTTTTTTACATTTATTTTTTTTATAAAATGCAAAATATGTAAACAGATTTAAGAAAGCTGGGAATCAAAATTGACCCAATTTATTTTATTAATAAATGGTTTTGGGTATTTATGCACAATTCATCAGTGAGGTTTATGTGCTTTTATTAGTCATAGTTTTGTTAGAATTTTATTAATAATAATAATAAATAATATTCCATGGTAATATCCTGTGCTGATAATAATTTTTATTATACAGTTTTATTTTTCTCAGCATTTCAGAATTGATTAAATAATAATAATAATAATAATAATCCTCTGAAATGCTGGCGAAGTAAGATATGATGATTATTTTTATTATATAGTCAAAGTTTTGTCAGAATTACAGAAGTGAACATTATTATTATTATTGTTATTATTATACATTTATTATTTGTCATTATTGTTAATATAATATGATAATGTTGCAATCTGATGATAGTATGATAATGTGGTCATTATTTTTATTATATAGTCTTAATTCTGTCACTTTTAGAAGTGGATTTTTAAAAAATTATTAATATATAGTCTTAATTCTGTAAATTTCAGAAGTGAAAAATGTATAATAATAATAATAATAATAATAATATGAAGATGATGATGTTGATGACTGTGCTGGTAAGGAAACAGTAATATCATGTTGTATCATAACTTGCTTTTTGCTATCCAATCCAAGTCCTTCCCTACATTATTTTCCTTCTAAAAATATGGCACTTTGCATCTGTTAAATTCAGTTTAAATACAGTTTTGTCTACTTTTTAACTTTATATATGCTTGATTCCCCTTCATCCAAGATGACTGGCTTTTGGGAGCATCTTTGGGGAGCGAGAAAGCTCAGTGGCAGCACAGAGGCTGCCTGGCGAGGGCTGCACATTCTGAGTGCGCATGGAGTTGTTTCATAGGGACAGCACACTCTCTCGGGCATTAGTCAGTGGGCTTGTTTGCCCTGGCTTCTCACGCTACCTGTTATTAGAAGATACAATCAGCCCTCAGACTTTGAGCTCTGGCTTTATCTCTCTCTCTCAAGTCCACTTCACAGCAGCAACCTTTCCAGCTTTCTCTACTAAGGGCTGGAAAAAAGAAGAACAAAACAAAAGATTTGGGGCAGAGAGCAAGAAAGTCAGAGAGAGAGAGAGATTGAGTTGTTTTTGGACCGGGGGCATAGAAACAATTTTTAAGGCAGTTTAGAAATGTCATATTAGGGCATGGGTATTGATTATCTTCCAACAAAGACGAACATTGAAATTTGTGGGATTTCAAGATGTATAGGTAACTATGTCAGTATCGACTGCTTGGGTCACAAGTATTGGTCTAATTTGGCTTCTGTTGGAAGCAGATAATATCAGGGCTTATGTATTTATTTATTTATTTTTTCAAGTTTAATAGAATCTCCTTTCTGTGGCAGGTTATACAAATAACTAAAGATGATAATATCGATACCCATATCAGGGAAAAATAAAATACTTTTTAATTCTAATTAAAAATAATAATTTATATTTATTTAAATACAATTTTTATAATAATATTTTAGAATTTAGATTTAGAGTAATTCCTTTGTAATTTTCTTACAGTTACACCAGCATAAATATCCAGTTTAGTCTGCCTTGGTTTTGCTGGCTAGTCATGGAACATCAAAAGTTGGCTGTTTAAGCTGGTTGAAGATCATGATCATGATCTTTCTCATAGGATGCTTCTGATCAGGTAAGTTTTGATGGTTAACCAAATTGGGAAGCCTACTGGGTACAACAGCATCCTATGATAGAGACCAAGGGAAGTATGTATTACAGAATCTTCTCAAGTCTTCAGTTCTGAGACTTGAAATCAGAAATCACCATGGTTACTAAATGAATAAGGTACAATTCTGAGTTAGGATGTTTCTGTTTCTGTCTTTCTGTTCCCTTGAAATGTAAAAATCTGTTTGCTATTATGATTGTTACGCCCCTGTGCTGGATACATGGTAAGACGGTTATTGAATCAGCACTGTGCCTGGCATCTCTTGGCGTGGAGATCTGGAGGTCTGAATCACCGTCTTATCAAATCTGAGGTTGATGAGTGGTTTATCCACAAACACTCAATGCGATCTGTGTCTAGACTAATTAAGTTGTCTGGCTTAATCAAATATTCTGCCAATTTTGAGTCCTGTATGGCTGATCAGAGTCTACCAGGAAAACTGAGCATATTAACACTGCTGGTAAATCAGAGTTACAACAGAGATACAGTTGCACAAATACATTTTTACAGAAAATCCTACTCAGCGGGTCACTGTTTATCTTTTTGAAATGACTCACCTTACGTCTTGCAGCATCAGCGTTCTGTGAGAGAATATTTGAGTGGCTAAGAATATCTCCATTGACATATTTATGCAGCTTGCATTGACATGAATGGTGCAAAAATATATTTTAGAGACTCATGTCTTGTTTATATTTTCCTTTTAGCTTATAGTTGGATTTTTTTTTTGCTTGTACACTATCATTCATATGGTAAATTTAGGTTGGGGTTAAAAGAACTGTTTTCTATTTTAATATATTTTAAAATGCAGTTTATTCCTGTGGAGGCTAAGCTGAATTTTCAGCATCATTACTCCAGTCTTCAGTGTCACACAGTGATCCTTCAGAAATCAATCTAATATAGAGATTTGGCTGATTTGGGGCTTAAAAGTCTTAAATTCAGTTTTAACAAATTAAAGGCCATAAAAAGACTGAAATGTCTTAAATGGTATAAGAAAAGTCATGCAATTAATTTTTATACTTTTGACCCTTTTCTTAACAAAAAAATAAATAAAATACTGAAATGTGAGGTTTATCATTTTATAAAACTTTTGGATTTTGTGAAAGCATATATTTTAACTGTAGAGTGGTAGACATCATGGTTTTTACAGCCATTTTACAGTTTAGTATGATTAGTATGTTACCATAGAAATTGCCCTACCCTGCATGCAATATTAATTTTATTTGTACAGTGTTAAAAAAAGTTCTGTTTTTAAAATTCCTAGATACACTGTTGGTGCTCAAGAAACATTTCTTATTATTATCAAAGTTGAAAACAGTTGTGCCGCTAAATATAACATTATCTTAATATATTAAGATTCTTTGATGAATAGAAAGTTCAAAAGAACAGCGTTTGTTTAAAATAGTTATATTTATCTTTTTTAATCAGTTTATGCATCCCTGCTAAATAAAAGATCTTTCTTCATTCAAAAAAACACGTACTTACCCCAAACTTTTAAACGGTACAGTATATGAACTCTCTAAATCAGTGGTGTCCAGTTTTGCTCCTAGAAGGCCGCTTTCCTGCAGGGTTTAGCTCCAACCTTAATTAAGCACATCTCAACCAGCTAATCAAGGTCTTCGGGAATACTAGAAATTCCCAGGCAGGTGTGTCGGAGCAAGTTGGAGGTGAACTCTGCAGGAAAGTGGCCCTCCAGTGAGCTCAGGCCATCTCTGCTGTTTAATTATGCATGCTCATTTTCATGACTTTTTACATTTAGATCACTTAAAGTTAATCTTTAAGAACCCCAATACTTTAATAATGTAATATTTGGCAAATCTCAAAATGAATATCCATTTTCAAGCTGTACATTTACAATGATGCTATGCATGAATTCACTTGTAGCATTTAAAATGATTGATTTTAGTGTTATATTCAACAAAATAGTATAGAATTTAACGGTTGTAGCATGAAAATACTTAGCGGCTAGAATTTAAATACTGATGCATCATGTGATCCATAACTAGTTGGTGCAAACTCAGCGTGGCAGAACTAATCTAGTTGGTGCAACCCCCTAGGATGTGTGATAGAGTAGGTGTGGCTCTGTTCTCTATCTTCTTTCCCTCCTTTTTTCATCTCTCCCAGGAGTGTTGTACTGCATCAGGTTCTGTCCTAGCTTCTCGCTCCACTCCTAAAATAGCGACAAGGAGAAAACAGGAAAATGTGTCAAGGTTAGAGTGAAACAGCTCACCCCCTCCCCTGCGAGATTAGCAAACGTGACTCTACTCCACTTTTAGAAGATGTGATGAAGCATTCACAGCAGAAACAGAGCAGAGAAATTAAATGCTTGAGCTCCAGATGAGATTTAACCTGGTTTCTGTGGAATTACAAAAGGGAAAGGAACTGTGAGTCATCAGCACTCTCAGTGTCTTTTTGTCAAGCCGTATTTGCGAAGGTTTAGGTGGTTAGCATGGTCCATTTAGGAACTGCTGGTGTTGTGGATGTAGATACAGTGTTATGACACAAATAACACCTCTCAAATGTTCTCAGTGAGATGAATAGATCGTATTTTGCTCAAGGTGTGCTGATAATGGAGTCCACAAACGTGTGATGCTAGCTCCTCGTGTGGTCTTGCGGCTCAAATTCCCGCCACAATTGTTTTGCTTTGGAAAGCGAGCCAAGGGAGCGCCAGCCTGTTTGGATTGTGTGGAAAAGTTACAACTGTCAGCCGGATTTATTTTTGATTTGGGCTTTTGTGTCGGCCTTGGGAATTACGAGCTGGTTTTGCTTCAATCGCAGCTACTTTTTTAGACTGACGACGCTTTGTTTTTGAGAGGTGACATTTATTCTCTGTTAGAAATATACAAAGAAACTAGCGAAGTCTGATTTCCCAGTGGTACCTCTGTGTCTGTCTCTCCCTGATCTCTCGCTTTACTTCTCTGACTCTTGCTTTTGTGTTTGTGTGCCGATGTTAACCGTCGTCTCCCTCTGGAAATGGCAGCCCATTGGTCCTCCCAGGTCACAGTGGGTTGCCCGCAGCAGTAATGACATTTTCATGGCTGTTGTTCTTTTATGACCACATGTATTTTGGAGTTCTGGTGCTTTGGGATTTGAACTTCTCCAGCAGATGATAGTCTACAATAGTCTCTGTTATCCTGCTCTGAAAAGAACTCTACTATATAAGTTTTCACGCTTGGAGAGCAGAAATAATCGAGGACATTATTTATTTATTCTGTGAATGGGATAAAACGCACAGACAGTTTTAACCATGTACATAAGAAGACAGTGTGCTGTGTGCATAAGCAACAGAGGCTTACAGTAATGCCTTTCTTCTAAACTGCTTTCATGTGTAGCGAATGGGGTTGGCTGGATATCAAAATGTTGGCTTTGGTGCAATACCAGCCCCTGGTATCTTAATAGCAATAATAAATTGACATCATTGATTAAACATGATAGATTTTCACATCAGGCAGGGGAAATTATATTGTTTTATTATAATATTATTAATAATAATATATGACTTTAAATTCAGAATATATGTGTTATAAATTATAGAAAATGCACTGAATTTGTTTAATTTACTGTTTTATATACATACATATATATATATATATGTATGTATATATATATAAACAGTAAAAATAATATGTATATACAGAGAAAAATATTTAATTTAAGTAAATATTTAATTAGATTTAATAATAATTGCATACATGAAACTTGCCATTTATTATTAATTGATGCATTCAATTTTAACTCAGTCTTTTAAAATTTAACTTAATTAAATGTTGTTGTTGTTGTTGTTTTTTTTTACAAAATCATGTTACTTTATTGCAACTTTTATTGCAACAGCTGTTTATTGAATTTTATTCTGGGAACAGTAGTACAAAGCAAAAAGCAGCTGTACAAATTTAGAACCCACCCCACCCCCTGGTAGACTTAAAAAAATAAAAAAATAAAACAAATAAATAAATAATAATAATAATAATAAAAATAAATGAATTAATATTAATAGATAAATAAATAACAATAAAATAATTTTTACAAAGATTTTAGAAAAGATGACACAACATTAAAAGCTGAATGCCATGAATTTACAGTTTTCACATTAGATTCATGTATACGAAAAGTTGAGAGTTCCATCGAGATAATGTCCAACAAATATACAGTCCAGGTTCGTCTGTCCATTGTGTGAGGAGGATTCCAACGGTTACTGAGTGTATTCTCTGAGAAACAACGATGATTATTTCTAGTCAGATTCTGGAGCTGTGATTCCAGTTCAACTATCTTTTTGTGTCGGTTTTTCGAAAAGAAAGAGGCATATGAAATTGAGTTATTCCTTATAAATCCTTTAACTGCATTCCAAAGTGTTCGAGGATCATCCACTGAACCTTGGTTAATTTCAATAAACTCAGCAAATTTATTTCTGAATTGACTGCAAAAGTTTTCATCCAGTAACAATTTAGGGTTAAATCGCCATCTAGTGGCACAAGATTTCCATCATGATCCGACAGAGATAAGGAACAGATATCGGCATCACGAACAGCTGAAGATAAAGAAGTAGAAATGTAAATATAGTCAATTCGCGAATAGGATTTATGAGTAGCAGAAAGGAAAGTGAAAGACTTAGCAGAAGGATTTAATAAACGCCAACTATCCACCAATGAGGATGAGGTTACACATTGCCGAAGTTTGTCAGAACAAAAATCTTGAGAGTGTGATTCCTTTGGTTCAGAATCTATCCAGGATATGCAACACTACAGAATTCGTATCTGCACCCAATACAATTTCAAAATCCGAAAATTTCAAGAGATAGGTTGACAAAACAGAGAAAAAAGTAGGGTCAGGAGTACAAGGGGCATAAATTGAAAGAAATACAATATTCCTATTCTCCACTATTGTTTTTATATGTGTTATTCTACCGTCTGTATCACAACATTTATCTAAATTAGTAATATTTAACGTCTTCCGCAACATTGGCCCCATAGTCACATATTGACTAGGTAGTATCTCTATTAAAAAAAAAAGAGAGAGAGAGATAAAGAATACAACTAAAACAGATAAAATAACATCATAATCAGTAAGTGATACTGTATACACAATGAAAGCTTCTATTAACTATGAATTAAGAAGTGAACATTAAAGTGCACAGTGAAAGACACAGTCACCTAACCATTTAAAGCATCTCTTCTCCGATTAGACAGCAAATGTCCAGCTGAAGCTCACTGAGATTTGGTGGATGAATGGGATCTGAGAAAAACTCTTGCTTCTTCTGGGGAGTATAGCATTTTAGGTTCACCTTGATTGAGAATGACCTTCAGCGTTGCAGGATAAAGAAGAAAATTCTGGATGCCAGCTTCTCTCATTTCCTTCCTAATTAGCGCAAATGCACTTCTTCTTTTTGCGGTGACCGGAGAAGAATCTGGAAAGAAAGACAGCGTTGCTCCGTCGGATGTTTTCACCGGGGCGTGAAATCTGGTGGCCCGCAAAATGAGCTCCCTGTCCTTGTACCGCAACAGTTTAAAGATGAAAACCCGTGGTTTAGCATGATCTAAGGAGAGCCTTGTGTACACGCGATGCGCTTGCTCCACTTCAATCTCTTTGCCCGCCAGAGACGGGAGCCACGTCGGTAGCGATCATTTTAAAAAGCCCATAGCGTCGACCTTTTTGGAACTTTCAGGCAATCCGACCAGACGCAGATTGCTACGCCTATTGCGATCCTGAAAGTCCACAACCTGTTGCTCGAACGCGGCTACTTGCCTATCTTGATCTGCGACAACTTTCTTTTGTTCTCTCATCTCCCCTGTAAGAAGATCCAATTTAGAGCATAGTGACCACCATAACGCTCATGTTCGGTGGCTTGGATTTCTTCTTAATTGGAGAAGCCGAAGGAGATAACTCCTGCTGTTTCCGATTGAATGCCATCAGGAAAAGTATTATTGATTAATAAAATCAGCAAAAAGGGGCCAAACGTACGGAGCTCTACTCAAGTGTGACTAGGTTCATGAGCACGTCACGTGACTCCTTATTTTAATTTAATTTAATTTTTTAATTCTTATTTTAAAATGAAATTTAACAGTGCCTTTTTACACCCCTAAATGTTAGTTTTTTCTATCTGCTGAACTGCTAAATAGCAACACATTGTATACTGAATTTTGCTCAATTTTAACCTCACTAGCAAACAACCTATTTAAAAGCATCTCTCATTAGTACCACAATTTCCTGTTTCATTTTCAGTTTTCATTAATAAATCACTTTTATTGATTCTGGCCATCTTTAAGCAATCATATATTTTAGACCGATTGACTGGAGTCCATCTACACGTAGATTACTTCCCTGAAGCGTCAATAAAGTTGTCGGGTCAGAGTTACTCACCCGGTAGAATTGGATGGCTTATTTATCTAGACTTGTGTAAGCAGAGTCCATATTCTAAAGATGTCACTTAGCAACGTTAGTTCACCAAGATTGTATATGAGAGCAAGCTGGTCTGTGGTTGAGGAACTGATTGTCGGCATGTGTTTATGGTCCCTGTGAATATATACGGGGAGGGCAGTTGTGATGGAGGAGATTAAGTTGCATTTTGGAATGTTTTGAAGATTTAGGATTATTTGTGCTGCATGTTCGACTAGCTAGTTTAATCACTTTGTCTCTATCTGAGTTACTTTTTTTGTACAGAGACAATTTTCCCCATCGCAGAGGAATTAAGCACATGTACTGTATACTTACTTTTTTTTGGACACCATCCACATACCAAGGTGGGTTTTCGCTTGCTGTGCGAAAACTGCTGCCAAATGCAACATAGAAAATGTGTCAGTGTCCACTATCTTTACGCTATGTTACAATCTCTAAAATATATTTCAGTGCAGCCACGGCAGACAGCAAATTTGCAGGAATGCTAATGTCAAATGCTTTTGCGGTCAGAGAAACAGTCAGCTTATCTGTCCTTACTATGCTTACACAATTTAAATGCATTGTGTAAAAGCACTAGTGATATTCTAAACCCATTCTCAAATGTCTGTCCACTCCCTCAGCAGTTGTTGTGCTGCTAGAACACTACATAAGGATGTCTTTGAGGGCCTGGACAACAAGACGACTATTGAAAAGCATGTGGAAAGGACAGTCTTCGTGCAGCTGTTGGCGAGACTGCCGGTGGTGAACATGCCTCCCCTTGTGTTCACATTTTAGCCATTTTAGCTGTTCATTTCTGTTCCTTGACATGGCTGTCACAACACTGTCACACATTGTCCATTAACAGTCTCACTGGAAGACACAAAGGATACCTAAGGTCTTAGAAGGACACAATGACTGAACTTGAAGCGAATGTTCTTTGCTCTCCTATTGTGTACTGGAGTGACACCAGTTAGGACTTAATCCCCTCAAACCCGGCCAACAGTTAATGCACAAGAAGCAAAATCTTTGGAGTCTTAAAGGGGAAGTTCACCTACAAATGAAAATTCTGTCATTAATTACTTACCCGTAAGATCTTCGGAACACAAATTAAGATATTTTTGATGAAATCCGAGAGCTTTCTGACCCTCCATAGACAGCAATTGAACTACCACGGTCAAGGCACAGAAAGGTAGTAAAGACAGATAAAATTGTCCATGTAACAGCAGTGGTTCAAGCTTAATTTTATAAAGCTACGAGAATACTTTTTGTGTGCAAAGAAAACAAAAATAACTCTATTCAACAATTTATTATTCCATTCTCTTCCCTGTTGGTCTCTGACACACATTTACGACAGTACCACGCATGCTTGTGGAGCTGCTGGCATTCTGATATAAACCCCAGATGCGCTGCACCTTGTTTGCAAGCAGAGGAATGTACACACATGTGTCATGGTACTCTCGTGAACATGCGTCAAAGATTGACATGGAAGAGAATAAATTGTTTTAATAAAGTGTTCTGATAGCGTTATAAAATTAAGCTTGCACCACTTTCTGGGTCTTGAACGTGTCAGTTGCATTGCTGTCTATGCAGGGTCAGAAAGCTCTCAGATTTCATCAAAAATATCTTAATTTGCATTTTTAATTTGAACAAAGGTCTTATGGGTTTGGAACGACATGAGGGTGAGTATTTATTGACAGAATTTTCATTTTTGGGTGAACTGTTCCTTTAAGTTCCTAGATTTGTCACTTGTAATCTCACGTCTTTCCAGTGGAGATTCCAATATGTACAATTTGACAAAATCTTTCAATATCAAATAATTGGAGCTTTATCATCACAGCTGTTTTAATGCTATATAAACTGGTTTATACTGGGAATTATAAAACTATTTTAACATCATACTTAAAGTACAGATTTTTCCTATTTACTTTCATTACCCATTTTGCATAATTTGTATGACTCTGATTGATATTCATATATTTATACAGTATATACAGTCATGGCCAAAAATATCAGAGCTCCACCAACATGGAGCTGGGAATCTAAAGGGTCTGGAGTGATTCTGGATGAAGGCATGGTTTCTGATCTCTTGTCAGGTGTTCTCTAACCTCATCAGGCATTATAGGAGAAAATTTAGAGTTGTTAAACTGGCAAATGGAGGTTTCAAAAAGTATTGAACAAAAGGGTGCCGTTAATTGTGGCCAATGTGTATTAGAGAAAAACATTTATTTCATAATGATATTTCCCCCCATTTTAAATTCTTATTATCCAATGAAAGGTTAGATTTTTGTGAATTTTTTAAATGAAAGATCAAAAGATTAACAATGCAGATTAATTTTCACAGCCTTCTTTGATCATATTTACCAAGGGTGCCAATATTTTTGGCCATGACTGTGTATATATATATATATATATATATATATATATATAGAGAGAGAGAGAGAGAGAAAGAGAAAGAGAGAGAGAGTTATAGTTATAGTGACATATTACTGAAGTCATGAGTCGACCTTTGAGCAATAAACTTCTCCTGTTGGTCAATATTCAGAGTTGCAGTACTAGCAGGTTTTGTTGCTGCATCTGTCATTTTTCTCTAGATTGTTTTTGCTTTGCATTGCATTGCTTTACATTTACGCTCAGTGAATTTTAGTGTTGTTAGAACAATAATTCATCATTTCCCCAGTCAGGCATGGCAGCCTTTTCATTTGCCAGAAATGTTATCTTCTATCTGATTTTCTCCCAGTGATGTATGGCAAGCCAATGCATACATTTGTTTTCATATATTGTATATTTTTCAAACGCTTGAGGAGTTTTTTGTAGTGTCAAGATGTAAAGCTCACTGATAAAGATGCTGAGAGCTCTATTCAGCTTGCAGGGATCGTCTGTGGCGTCTGCTCTTTCTAGCAGAG
This sequence comes from Onychostoma macrolepis, assembly GCF_012432095.1. Classification (NCBI taxonomy): domain Eukaryota; kingdom Metazoa; phylum Chordata; class Actinopteri; order Cypriniformes; family Cyprinidae; genus Onychostoma; species Onychostoma macrolepis. The sequence continues at coordinate 15,035,054 of NC_081175.1, forward strand.
TCAAAAGTTTAGGTTGGCACTGGGTTTCAAGGTTTCCGGGGCTATAAAAAAATAGACCTAATACTCCAGTTCCTGCTGCGCAACCCAAAAAGATGGACAGAGTTGATGTGCGCTTTCCTAGGTGCTCTAGGTGAGATTGATGGCATCCTCCTGCTTTGTCTCAGTTTTCAGACTTGTGTCTCGGTTAGAATTCATTTATAAAGGCATCTGAACTTTCTTTGCACCACTGTTAATCAGCATGACTTCAGTCTGACAGGACATATGTGCATCACTGTATGGATGCTAGAGCTCTGCTCGCCACAGGAAACTCAGTGGGAAAGGTGTTATGTAACCTGGTGGCCACAAAGGGTCACATTAGTAGAGGTTTTTCCTTGAAAGGTCATTTATTGCTGTAGTATTGTCATAGAAGATACAGCTCTTCTTTTTTTTACTGAAATTTACTGTGCAGTTTAATATATTTTCTTTCCTCCTTTTAAGCATTTCATGTAATTATTTGTATAAAATTGTATTATTTTGTTTCAAATATTTATTAACTGTTCTAGTAATTTGACTTGCCAACCTCTTGAAACAAAGGATCCACAATGCTCCACTTCCCTTTCAGCTTTTAAACCGTTTCTCATTTTAACATGGGGTTTTCACCTTGTGCTGGAGGACTGTGATGAATGCTGGACAATTCCTGGAGTTTAATCAGCACTTCAGAACTCCAGGGGCCGATCTGAGTCATCTGACCCCTGTCAGCCTTTTGCACCAGACCCTCTGTTAAAATGTAGTCTTCGTTCAAGTGTGGTGTTCTCAGTCAGAATTGTCCCATAATGTTCCAGAGGGACGCTTCAGGATCACATCGTGACTGCCACACATACGGTCTATGAACACTGAGGTCCAGGGGATTCACAGTCTGACTGCTTTCTCCTACTCATTGCTGAATGCGTGACAAGTCATGCTATGAGGAAAGTATGAGGATTTCTTTTCTGGGTGACTGAAGAGGTAGTTACTCCTTTGGCCTTCTCCTAAACACTGGTCCATTTTCGGTGGACTCAGCGCTTCTGTGCAGCCAGTGTACTGGCAAGACTTACTCAGCACTTTTCAAGGATAAGATCTGTAGAGTTACACTGGTCTGTTTAGATGACAGGGGTCAAAGACCTCATTTGACAGCACTTTTTAAAGCCTTTGCTGTCTAAAGATGTATGTCAGCCTCAGTATCCTCAGCATCCCTGTTTTAAAGGTGATGTATGCTATTTCTTTGCAGAAATGATGATTGTTTTCAAACAGGTTTTCCCAGACACTCCCCCTGTATGTCATTAATAAGGAAAACAGACTCCTGCACCAAAGTCATACCATAGCCAAAATAACCAGGTATTTTTCTAGTTTTATACATGTATAAATATAAATAGATTTCTATATTTATACATAAAAAACCATTAAACTAACCAGGTATTTTTAAATGTATAAATATGAATACAATTATTATTGTATGTGTATGTGTGTATATATATATATATATATATATATATATATATATATATATATATATACACACACACACACACACACACACACACACACGTAAACATATATACATATAAATATATTTTTTGAGTCAGTTAACTAGGTATTTTTTATATTTATTTTTATATGTTTATAATTGCAAACAAATGTTTTATACATATGAAACACATACATATATTATTTGTATTCATACATCAAAAAATAAAGACTTTAGACATATTGTTTATAAAAGTAAAAAAGGTTTTAAATCAATGTGTTTGCATATATGTATAAATATAAATATATATTTTTATATTTATCAATTGTAAAAGAACAGACTTCACCTTTATATATTTATTTCTTTATTTTTGCCTTTTTAAATAAATTTACTATGCTAAAATGGGGAATTATGGGCAGAAGACTGGCATCAATGGCATCAAAACATTATGTGGGCCAGATTTGAACCTGTTTCCCCCTGCATAAGCACCATAACTGTGTGTCTAGACCTGTGTTCTAACCACTAGGCTGCAGTTCTGAGCCAGCAATCATTTTTTCATCATCATTTTAATTGACAAACTGTTTTTACACAGTTGTACAGTTTGAGATTTTCACAAAGTGCAGTGTTGATCTATTATTTTTGACAGTCCTCAAACTCTTAATAGCACTTGACATCTCACAGAGATCGTCCAATTACTTAAAACAACGTAAGCTCTATTATAGCTCCTCAATTTGATTGAGTCCAGTTGCCATCTCGCGCATAGTAATAGGTTAGGAGGCTTTACCCTTAGTAGCTGTAAGTCAATAGGTCCAGTGAACTACAGCTTTTGTTGCCGCCCTCCTGGTGTTGAGAGTGACAGTGAAGTGTTCTAGCTCATGCTAATCAGGAGTATATTGCTGTGCTTTGCTGTGTGACACGACTGCCTTTGTGTCACCCTTCCTCTCTACACCTCGTCACTTTGTCCGAGACTCTAGTTAGCAATTGCCGAGTGATTAATGGACGAAAATCTTTATCCACTCAGGGGCACCTCATCATTTCAGGCGAGTATAAGGAAAAAAGCCACCAACATGAATAAGTAGTTTTCAGTTAGTTAGTCTAATTATTCCATAAAACCTCTGAGGTTTCAGGGTTGCGTATTAAAGAGAGACGCTCGGAACTTATTAAAAATTTAAGCTTACTTATCTCAACAGGAGCGACTTGAGCGGAGTGCTTAATTTGCAGGCCTTAATGAGGAAATGATTCGACTCTTGTCACTTAAAGTGCCTGTCAGCCTTCTTAATGGCCTTGTTTTCCGGAGGGCTTGAAGAGGACTCAAATTAAACGATGGGACCATCATGGTTCTTTACCTTTTAATGAAATGGCGATGAGTTGCTTTGCATAACCAGCTTGCATTCTGGGATTTATTTTCAGTTCATGCAAAAAACATGTGCATTTGTTGTATTACAGAAGTATCACATGAGCAAAAGTGCTCGTGTGATAAAGTCCTGAACCACGTTTGCAAGTGCGATATAATTTTGACGAAATTTTGGATGAAAATGTCTTCGAAAAGACACAAAATCCCTTGATGGTCCTTAAAGGGATAGTTCACCAAATTCACATAAACTAGCAATCTTTGTCTTTGTCTATACAAAGTAAATCAGTGGGGTTTGATGTTGTTTTGGATCCCATTGACTTTTATTGTATGTATAAAAACAATTGAAACATTGTCCAGAATATCTTCTTTTAAATTTTTTCATTTTTAGCGGATCTGTCACTTTAACATTATTAAACCCTCCAAGATAGTATTACGGCTACTAAATCAACATTTCACCATATTCTTTCCTGCATGGCCAGGTTTGCCCCTTGGTAAACAGCCATCAAAAACGTTCTATTCTTCCTGACTGGTTATTATTAGCCTGGAACTTGTAACATGCCAGCTCCTCTGAAATGAAATATAGTAGGCAAACACAAAAGGATATTATGCAATTTTTTATTTGCGGTCTTGAGCCCCCACCCCCCACTACCACCACCACTGCTGCTTCAGATTTGAATGACCGACCTCAACATCTGTAAGATTTTACAAATCTATTTTTTTTTTTCAATTCCTTTTTTTTCTTGTTATTTAGAAATTTACTGAACTGTAAAAGTGTAAAAGATATCTGAATCAATGGCATTCTCCAGCGGTTTGCCGTAAAGCTGGTTGCATGCGCAGAATCAAATGCAATAATTTTTTTCCCCTGTAGTCTCTTTGCATCTCCGAGGATATCGTAGGATCAGTAGTCTGTGTTTTGGTTTTACTGGCTTCTGCTCTGCAGGCCCTCATATTTATTCTTGGAGTGGATCAGAGGAGAAAACATCTGTGAGTCATTGAGACAAAATCTAGAGAGCCCTTTAAGTCCTTCAGACATTACACACACCATAGCATCTGCTTTACTGCAGGAGCACGGATTTAAATATAGGCTAGTTCGTCCCAAGCTGATGCTAATGTCCCTGATATTTTTTGAATGCTACAACCATTATGGCATGGAAATTATGCAAGAATGATTTCTTATTTTCTGAAACCAGAGTTTGTTGACAGGTGCTACTTAAGGGATGTTTGGAACCATCCTAGAAGAAAATGTATTGACTTGAGTGGGCCACGTAAACAGTAGCTCAGCAAAAAATGAAAACTGTCATTATTTTCTCATCCTCATGATGTTTCAGACCTGAATGGCATTCTTTGCTTTGTTTGAATAAGAATTTTGAAAGAATATCCTTGGGCTATTTTCCATATAATGAAAGTGAATGGGGACTAATTCTGTCAAGCTCAAAAAGTGGCTAAAAAGCAATATAAAAGTATAATAAAAGTCCTCCATTTGGGTCATAAGCAAATGGACTTCTTAAGGCATGCAGTAGCTTGAAAAGTGACAAACAGGTTAAAAATTGAAGTCATTATTACTGAAAATCTTTCTTTTTCCTGTAACTCACAAATAAAATATGAGCTCAATGGCATTTAGTCAAAAGCCAATGATATTAGATGTTGATTGTTTCAGATGACATCTGTGTGTAATGGTTGTAGTCCATACAACTTTTGTTACTAATTTAAAAGCTTCAGAGAGGAAGCAAATCAACAAATAATGTTGAAAACTGAATGAATTTCAGGCTGCTTAGTCATATCGACCTCTTTTGTCATTTTTGAGCTTGATAGACCCAGTCCCAATTTACTTTCGTTATACTGAAAAGAGCTTGGATATTCCACCTTTTGTGTTCCACAGAATAGAGCAAGTCATTCAGTTTTGGAACAAGTGAATTAATGTTGAGAATTTGCAGTGTGAGCTTATTTGGTGTCAAATCGTGTCTCAGCAGAAATTACTGTCCGACAATTGACCTTACTGCACTACTGAAGATTTCACAGATACGCCTCCAGAGGATAATAGACAACAGGAATATCTAAAGTTTGTGTGGATTACAAAAACAGGGTCTTTTGGGTATCTAGGCACTTTTTATCCTCCATATTTTCTGAGGGTCATCTGTGCAATTTGGGAGCACAAGTTTCAGCCCCAAAGTCCCTTTATAGACTTTCAAATGAGTTTTCTAAAACTGTGACTGAAAACCTTTTATTGAAAAGGCAAAAATAGGCCTAAATTTGCCTCTGAAGAGTAACTTGTTACACTATAAAAAATTTCAGACCTCCCCAACTCAAAATTTTCTAGTGACTGATTACATCAAAATTTTGCAATTGGCCCAATTGAATTTCTGCTAACTGAATTTGTCAATTGTGGCAACAGTCTGTTAACATTGGCTCAATGAGAAATAATATGTTGAGCCAATTGGGAAAAAAGAAGTCTACCAAACCCAATTAAATATTTTAAATAGTAGTAGCATACATTTTTTGTTTTACCTAATTTAAAAATGTATATTGGCAAATGTATAGTGCGAAAGCAACCTTACTGAATTGTTTATTCCCTGTTGTCCCAAAAGAAAAGGAAAAAATTATTAAATGACTAAACACTGCCACATTTTAATACTTTTAATGAAATATACAACAATATTGTGAAAATATCTTAAAATTATAAATACATTGAAATTTTCTACACAGTATACCTTACAAAATCATGCATTTTAATTCTCATAAGATACACAAAGCTGATGAATTGCACCTTATACAATAATACATTCACAAACATACAAAAATGTCGAAAACACCATAAAATAATACTAATTTAATAAATAATAGTAATAATTTATCTGAGGTTACTTCAACCAGTGTTTAGGTTAATGTTACTGAATATTACCATTCTCACAAAAGGTACTCTGAGTTCATGAAACTGCATCTTAACTATTTAAACATTAAACATCAAGTACATTCACATATTAAAAATGTCAAAAATGGGGAGGTTACTTCACCCAGTGTTTAGAGTAATTTGACATGATCTCTACCATTCTCACAAGAGGTACTTTGAGCTCATGAAACTGCATCTTACACTTCAAAAAAACTCATAAGAGGTACTTTGAAGTTAAAATTCTGTCATTAATTACTCTCATGTCGTTCCACATCAATAAGACCGTTGTTTCATCAAACATTTCATCAGACAAATTTCATCATTGGATTTCATCAAAAATATCTTAATTTGTTTTCTGAAGATGAACAAAGGTCTTACGGGTTTGGAACGACATGAGGGTAAGTAATTAATGACAGAATTTTCATTTTTGGGTAAACTATCCCATGTCGTGTCTCATGGCAGCTCTCAATAAAGCAACTCCTCACAAATTACATCTACGAGCTAATAGTATTTGACACTAATATGGAATAAACATATATCCAATAAGAACTACTGTTAAATACTGACAGTGAAACTCATTGTGGCTCCTTTTCTACACCAAATGGTGGGTTACACTAATGGGAACAAATAAATAGTTATAGCAGAAACGTATTCCTTGTGTCTCATACATTTCATATATTCATCATAAAGTGAGATAAAAATAATTTAGTTCAGTAAATAGTAACTTTAGGTAACTGAGAGATAGGGGTGTGCGATATTGACAAAAATGATATCTAAATATTTTCTGGGATTTTATCGATAATGATAATTAGACAATATTTTGCTGAGTGTGTTATTGTGTTGGTATATTAAGGACTACCGTGGACAGCTGACTCATACATTTTTTGATATTCTTCATATTCTGTGTGGTTAGTTCACAGCAGCGATATAAATTAATCTTTTACAATAAGTTTAAATTGATTTTTTCCTTTTATGGGTATTTTTAGCTTTGTAAAACCATTTTTTAGTAAAAGTGTGTGTTTTTTTACACACTGTTTAATGCAGAACATGCAGTTACACATGCAATGTTTTGATATTTTAAACATAAAACGTTGAATACTGATATTTACAATTATTTTAAAAATAATGTCCCTTTAATATTAACTTCTTGTTTATTGAACTGTTGTATAAAATCAATATCATATTTGTAATTATGCTGCTTTTTGGAGGGAAAACAGCACTCTTCGAGTGATACTGATTATGAAATGACATAAATGACATTTTCTGCCCCCATATCATATGTGATCATTCCAAATGCATTTTAAAGACTGAATAATGCAGTGAAAAAATGCACTGTAAATGTGCACATGCACTAGTCTAATCTTCATCACGTAACATTAATGCATTCGTGCACTCTGTAAGTTAGGCATGTTTTGTTTGGTTTTTGTGATATACATGATAATGTCAAATCCCACATCGTTAAAACAACAATTACAATATCATCAGAGACGATTAATATATCGCACACCCCTAACGAGAGATCAGTACGGGCTAAACTATAGGTTATAAATGCCAACATGACACCAGTAAAGGTGTGAATTCACTCTTATTCTGCAAAATACAATGTAGAACGTGAAACATGACTTAATAAATATGTTGTTCGGCCAAAACACAGATTTTTCACTTCTGCTTGATAGATTGGCTGAGCACAATTTAATATGTTCGGTGAATGTGTATTTTTAATTTTAACTTCGGACCTAAAGCTAAAATTACTACAATGCATTTTTTTGTTTGGGGGCAATTATTGGGAAGCAATTTGTTGAGCCAATATTTACTTGTCAGTTTCCACAATTTTTCAAAATGTAAATTTTTTACAGTGTACCAAAAATGTAAAAACCTTTACTCCATTATGGCAGAGCAAATATTGGCAATCTTCAGGTCCGTTTTTGTTTCATACTACACAATGTTTTTCGCCTTATTAGGACAAAGGGCATAAAGCTGTCTCTTTTAGGCAGTTTGAGGCGAAACGTGAGAGGAGTTAAGGATGTTATCACATGAAAGCCCTGAACACCGTTCCATAATACATGACAGCTGTCTGATGGCAATCACAACTCCGTCTCAACACAGGCAGTGCATTTTTTTTTTGTATGATAAAACACAATCAGCGAATCTTTCTTCTATGCTTACTGTGGGAAATTGATAAAAGCCCACTGAATGCAGTTCGATTTTTGGCACAGTTTTGCCGCCTTGCTCACCAATGACCAATTAATTGCCATTTGTCTTAGTCTCCAACGGATTTCTGACAGTGAAATTTGGACTGTCTGCTTTGGCCTTTACCCAAGATCTCACTGAGATCATATCGTACAATCTGTTAAGCAACAGTCTTGAAAGACAGAAAAAAATCACACAGTGTACACCCGGCTAAAACCGGCGTGAACTCCCTCCCGTAGGCTAGCAGCAGGGTGTTGTGCATGTTTGTTCCATCCCTATGTAATACAGTCTTCTCTATTTCTGTTGACTTAAATTGCGTCAGTGTCGACCAAGTTCCTCAACTAAACAAACTTTAGAAGTGCGGTGAGCATGTTCGCTTTCATCCACCGAAGAAACAAACGTTTCATTTCGCTCCTTCCAAAATATATAGCAAATTTGAAACTGTTGTTATTTGTTTTCTCAAGTCTTGCACATGATTTACAGCACATGCTGACCATAGGATTTTTATATTTTGAAGAATGTTTCAAATGTTTTGGTTCATACAATGAAAGTCAGTAGGGTCCAAAACAACACTGGATCCTAAAGTCTTTCATTGTATGGACAAAAAACCCACTATATGTGTTCCACGGAAGAAACAAAGTCTAAGGATTGGAACAACAATAGGGTAAGTAAATGATGACATATTTTTCATTAAACTATGAATATGAGAATTAGCAGCACAAGTGAGAATTAAGTAGAATGTCACTTTAAAAATGTGACACGGCCTTGTACGTCTGATTGGACTTTAATAAGTCCGATCGATGGTCTGTTTAGGTGCTTGATGCTGTTGTGGATAACTTTCTCAAGGATCATTGACCTCGCATAGAGTATTTATCAATTGCAAAGTGACCAGATCTGCCCATATCTGCATAATACGAAGATAAACATTTATTATGACAGGGATATTGGAGTGTGAGAAGGATTTTAACTAAGATAAGTAAGACAGAGTGTGTCCATTAAGCCGCTGGCAGTCTGTTGAATGTATTGTTTTGGGTAAGTGACTTGAAGAATTAAATTCATCGGCACAGGCCTGTTTAAAGAACCTCCATTACCCTTATCTAAGAGGAATGATTGCAATGTCTTTTCAAATGATTTAATAGAGCGATGCTTATTGGACGACGACAGAGAGATAATGATTAAAAGTTTCAGATTGTGAATGCAAAAAAAAAAAACCTCTTTAATTAACTTAATCAAAAAGAGGATAGTGTTGCCTCTGTAAAGTTTGTCTTCTAACACCCGTTCATTTTCCCTGTCCAAGGGCATTTTTGTGTTAATAAAAGTGCACATATTTCATAAAATCATTTATTTTTGCTATGGCATTTATGAACTTTTTATTTTGGCACCCAGAGTTCATTAATTATTGAGATGCCGGAGCACCAGCATGGCACAGTTCTATCAAAAGCACTCTGGACTGAAATCAGAAGAGCACCACCGCTATCTCGCCATTCCTTCCCCCTGTTCATTTACAGAGCTGATTATTAATCGTGATAACTAATTAGCAACTCTCTCCCGTCTCATTTCTCTGAAATCTGGCTTCTTGTGCGGTGTCAAACCTCCAAATGAGGTCGACTAAAGCAGAAGGGCTTGTTTAGCTCTTTATTGACCGCTGATTTAAAAGAACAAGATTATCCACTACCCAGATTTGACCACACCAACAGCGGACCCTGTGAAATCCGCACAGAGTTTATCAGGCCGAGAGGTCGGAGTCAAAAGAACAGGGTCTGTTTGTTCTCACAATATAGAGTCGAGAATAATTAGATAATTAGAAACAGTTCTAAGTGCAAAATGTTGCTGTTTTGTGCGTCTGGTCATTGTAAGAGCTGGCACTGTTTCAAAACAGCACCTGATGCAAACAGAGGGGAAGTTTACAGAGTTTGGTGTGCGGGTACAGATCGCTTTTGTTGACATCAAAAACTGTGTGTTTTATTCCAGATTTACAGGCTGCACGTTCACGGAGCTCCCATAAAACACTACCTCTGCAGTTTTCATTGTTTGCTGTTTCAATAAACCTGCTGGTACTGTGTGATATGAACATTGTGGTATTGCTATGGCACAGCAGCTATTCTGTTTATTCCTTGTAGGTTGACTAAAATGGCATTAATGGTATATTTTATAGTGGTGTAAACCCTTCCCCCTGGCTTTGGAGTCTAGCAGCTTTGAATCATATTTTTCATCAATGCTATACCTGTGAAGTATTTTTCTTCCTCCCTACTTAGATTTTTCTGCCAAAATCTCCCACTTTCCCAGGCTCTTCTTCTTAGAGACAAATAATCACCTAGACTCCTGACATGCACAATGATTCAGACCCCTCTGTTGGAGAAGCGACACTGAAACTGAGGTTTGCCAAACTAGTCATAATTCACAGCTACTCTTTTGAAAAAGTGGTATCGCTTTATTTTAAGGGCCAATTCTCACTATTAACTATTTTCTTATTAGCATGCTTATTACTAGCATATTGGCTGTTTATTAGTACTAATAAACCACATATTAATGCCCTATTCTGCATGACCATGTTTAAGATTTCTTAATCCTACTCCATACCTAAACTTAACAACTACCTTGCTAACTTTTAATAAGCAGCAAATTAGGAGTTTGTTCAGGGAAAACTCTTAGTTAATAGTGAATATGTGTTCCCTATTCTAAAGTGTTACCAAAAAAGTCATTTGCAACACTTTAAGGGTTGGGAGTGAGAAATTTGAACCAATATATCTATATTAAACATTTTATTTATTTAATCTAAGATTTTTTTTTTTTTTGTAATTTCCCCTTTATTTTCCATAATTTCAATTTTAAATCTCACAGTATGATTTCATCTCTCATAATTCTAAATTAACATGCCACAATTTGACTTCATATCTCATAATTTCAACTAGATTTCTTGCAATTGTGACTTTATTTCTCACGATGTTACTTAATCTCAAAGTGTGACTTTATTTGACCTCACAATTATCTTTCTAAAATGATTTTTTCAGGTGAAAACATTGAAATCTTAAATGAGTGTTATAAATCTGAAGTGTATCTATGATACACAGGGACTCAAACCAGTGTTTGTTTGTTTTTTTTTTCATTCACATGAACCTTTTGAACAAACTGATTCACTGGACTGAATTAGATTTTTCCAATATGAGAGCATGTTTGATTATTCCTTCAGCCTGTCCGGCTGTGAAGCTGCACACACACACAATGTGACATTTAAAACAGCAATGTAATGTTGTGCCACACAGCTTCTTATTGGCAAAACTAGCTTGTTACTGGAAAAGCTACACTGTTTTACAAACAACTGAGTTATTGTCAAAAATATAGTTAGTTTAGTTGCATTGCTGCTTTTTGTTTAGTTACTCCCAAGCATCATATTTATAGTTTTTGTTTTCTTTTTGTTTGTGGAAGTCCTAAATCCCAGCAATCCTAGTAATGAATGCAGTCTTGAGGTCACACTCCAGTTTGGGCTCAACATATGGTGGCCTATTTTGAGAAAAAAAATATTCCAGCAGGCATCACGGGCGGATACTTGTGGCCCAAGTCACGGCTGTGCAGCTGTCACAATGAACTATCAGAGTCAAGCACATCTTGTGTCTCATGTCCAAAGACGCTACGGCGCGCTTTCAGAAAGAGGCTGGTGGGGCATGTGCATCTGCTCCATGAGGTCATGTGGTACCTGAGCATGCACAGAGAGCCGTTTTGAGGACGGCTTTCATCCTGATTCACTGTCCTCATCTCACTCTTCTTTGAATGGAGAGTTTCTCTTAGCTCCGATGGGGCCACGCTCCTGAATTACAATTGAAATCTCTTAAAGCACTGTTTTTTAAAGACCCTGTATCTGCATACTCCAGCACTGTTTAAAATGAAGAAAGATTAGAATAGCAAAACCAGTAAGTGTTGTTTATTTCCATCATCCTCTTACTGAGTGGATTGTTGAGTTGCTTCTCCATATGTCACAGCACGACAGAAAATTCTGCATTTCAAGTACAGTGTTTAATTTGAGAGCGCTGCCGACCTTTCTGCGTTTGTGGATTATGTTTTATAATTTTTTTCAAATCTCTAACACTTTTGACCTGCACCAGCACTTCCATTTTCCTGTTACAGTTCTTGCTATGTACTTTGTGTATGTTGGCAGCTAGGGTTGTATGTTAGACTGGAACTAAAAATTCAATGCAACCAAACGCCACAAATTTAGCAAATTTCTGTATTTGAAGGCAGTCTGATTTTTATTCAACACACTTTGCCAGTTTAAGAAGGTTAATTAGGGGCATAAAAACATGCACTGATGCTTAATTTGAGAATAAATATTTAATGCTTAGATCAAATAAATTATTTATTTATATATTTTTAATTTAATGAATTATTTATTATTTTGAACATTTAAATTTACCACGTAATGAATGATTTAATTTATTATTTCCATTTAATATGTAATATGTGTGATACAGAAGTCATTTCAGATTACATGTATTTTAGTTGTTCCCTGCTCTTTTGTGAAATATTATGTTTTATGTTCTGGAATATTTGGGGAATATTCTTTGGAAATGCCTTGTCATGATCATTCAACGTGTATATTCTGTTACACTGTTGGTAGTTTAAAAGAAGACACTGATTAAAAGATGGGTCGTATCTGTTATTTATTTTTAGTTGATGTTACTGTTATGCACAATTATTATGCCTATTATGCATAACTACCATCAGTTTGTATTTAAGTGCCAATTTAATATCTGTATCACTGCATTTTTGACATGTATGGCAACATTGTATAGCATGTATTTTTCCCATACAGGCCTCTTTGTGTGAACTTTCTCCCCTGGCCTTTTGCACCGCACATATTCACCATCGCTGTACTAATTACAGCTTGTGCACTGGGTCACATGCATGACATTCTCACACGGACCTGTTCACCCCTCACATTCATTACGACCTGCTGCTCTGAAAATGTCCCTTGATGGACTAGCTGTGCTTTCTTTCCCCCTTCTGTCTTCTGCCTGGTTACCCTCATCGCTTCTCCATTCATTCTGACTTCATTAGATGAATGAGGAAGTGTTTTTGTGTGTTGTCGGCTGGAATTCTCTGTGTGGTCACTGATGGGTTTTGGGGTTTGGGTTCTTGTGGCCTCCTCAACACGTACTTCTTCAGTTTGACTGTGTGTTTGACTCATTTGATTGTTCAGCACATATTGTCCAGCCAAGGGAACTGGTTTGGTAAAATATAGAGATTTGGAGGGACATTTTGGTCAAAACAAACAGGGAAAATTTCATCTGTTTCCGTGCTTATGGGCCTGATAATTGTGTGACCTCAGTGCAGAAAGGATGAGATGTAAGCTGAGATAGTGGTAATCTTTTAAGCCAACACAAATTTAATTACTGACTGGCAAACAGCCTGGTACTTCTCCTGACGAGGTTCTGAACACCCGCTGACAATAAAACCATAACGATACCCTTGAAACTTTTTAAAACGACTTCACTTTTATTTTGTCTGTCATGGTTGATCAGGCTGTCCTTTTCATCAGGATGGCGATAAATGTGATTATATGATTACTTTGCCATGTGTCTTGTTTTCACTTCTTTGCCGTGTGTCTTGTTTTCACTTCTGTTCTCGTTGAGAGTGATTTATTGCCATGGATTATACATGAAAGATATCTCCTTGGGGTACCTCTGAGTGCAAGATCAAGACGACTGTTTAATTTCCTGTAGGCTAGGGTTTTGTCTAGAGTCATTTCTGGTTTCATGTGAGGATTAGGGAACATAGCATGTTATTTTCACTGTATAATGTTTCATGTGATGCCATATAAATTAATGTTTGCTTTCCTTCTTTGTGTCTTTCTTTTTCTGGCCTGGCCTCCCTCTGGGAAACATCTCTTCTGTGACTTCCCTCTTTTAAGGTAAGGTATATTTCTCAATAATTGTGCATAAACTGAATTATCACCATGTTGCTTGTGCTAATGGATAAAATATGTATGTATTCATCTTTAAATGTGTTGGTAAATCTGAAAAAAAAAAAAAAAACAAATAAGTCCAGGACATATTTGGCCCAACAATTAAAAAAAAAAAAAAAAAAGTAACATATATTTTGAATGAGGCATATAAAGCCTGTTTTAGGATAATTAAGGTTTTATTTATTTATTATTTTGCATTGTGACATTTAAGAACAGTATATTTTCCTCTGGATTCTCATTACAATACATGCAATGCCTCCAGCCTTTTTTTTTTTTTAACCTTTTTTTTTATTAATTCCTGTTGTTCAAACAAAAACACTGTAATAGAAAGGTTTTATTTAAATCAGCTGAAATTAAAGACATTTTAACAAATACCACTATCATGTGTATATACTAGGGATGGGAAGATTCTCCGATTCGCTCGGTGCATCGGCAGAAAAAGTTAACGATGCGATGCATCAGTTTAAAAAGTGTCAGTAAAAAAACTATTTATTTATGTATAATTACTAGTGGATGCGCTACACTTTTATTGTTTAGAAAGTGAACAATAATCTGTGACCAATATTTTATATGTAGATTGATTTCTCCTCTTGAAACGGTTTCTCAAGCGCGTTCTCTCATCACCGCTGCGCGTGAATATGATGAATCACAACAACACTACGAAGACCTGAGGAAAAGCGGGGATTAAAGTCCAAAACCTGACTTGAAATAACCTAACAAATCAATCGGGGCTAAAGCGGTTATAAACGACAATGTAAATTCACACAATCTAACTAATTTGTGCACGCTTATTCTTAAGCAGCCCTTAATGTCGATCATGGATCAAATCGATCCACCATGACAAACAGCGAATATATATGTGCTGTTTAATGCATTTGAGATGTTTTGTTTTCCTCAGTGCATAACTGACATGTCACGAGTATATTTTTCATCTGTAAATGTTAGAAAGTCATGCAAATATATCCACATTGCTGTCAGGAGTGGGCTTATGTGAGTGGACGAGCGCTACTGTGCGCATGCGCGCTAAACAGACGGAGCGCAATAATTCTGAGTCAAATATGCATTTTATGATAGCAGTAACTGTAAAGGGACTATTGTAATGGGTAAATAAAATGTAAGCTAATACAGTCCTAATTACTAAGTTCAGATGAGTTAATGTGTGTTTCTTATAGCAGTTAAAATGTAGTTTAAATTTAGTGATTTTTAACTTTTAGTTTAGTGATTGTTAATGCTTTAAAGACCAATGTTAGATTGTAATGTTCTAATGCTATCTGTTCTAACTATAAAAGGGACAGCTGTGATAAAACCAGAGAGAAAGGCTAGTATGTGAGAGAGTCAGTGGTAATATCATTGCATTCCTATTGGTCAGTGTTAGAGGAGCTCAGCTTAGCCTGACAGTTTGCCTGCCCTGGACCAGGTTAGCTTTCCAGCATAAGTAGCCACAGTGACTGAGGTTGATCTTTGTTAAATTTGCTTTATGGAACCAAATCATTTGACAGTGAGTCAAACTAACTGAAATAAGCCTGGTCTATTTGGTAAACTTGTTTTATGAAACAGGCCTCAAGGCGTTAGAAGTCAGAAGACAAGAAAGTTAATTTATGATTTGCTGTCTGTCTGAACCAAAGAAATAAAAGCGATCATATTTTTTCCATTGCATCGTATTGCATCGAATCACATTGTGTTGAATCGAATCGAAAACGAATTGAACTGCATCGTAATAGGGGTGAATCGTATCGCATCTCATCGCTAGCTACTTCATATGTATCTTCAATGTATCGTATCGTGGCTATGCATCGAGATGCGTATCGCATCGGCCTCAGTTATAGAGATGAACATCCCTAGTATATACTCATTTTAAATACATATTAAATAGATTTTTTTGCATTATATTAAAGAGCATGTTTTTATTATTGCTTTAATGAGAATGAGACTTTTATTACTATTATTTATATACTTGTTTTTTTTCTTGCATTACACTTATGTGATTTTTGTTTAATTAAATTGTATTTAATTTTCTTTTTTTTTGCATTATTGGAGGGAAAATGGTAGGGGTGGGAATCGCAGGGTACCTCACGGTACGATATAATCATGATACATGGCTCACAATAACGATAATATCATGATACAGCGATTCTGCGATAATCAATATATTTCTAGAAAATCCTATAATGATAAATCACGATATCTGTCTAAACAAAATGCCTGTGAAAAGGTTAAGTGCAAGTTTTATTTCTTTAAGTCCAAACTGTTAGAAAACAGCAAAAAAAAAGTTCTGTAAATCAATTTTAACATGTTGAGTAGCTAGGCTAAATTAATAATTTTATTCTTGAACTTTTAAAAGCTTACACTTTTCTTTTTCTCTGTGTGTAAACAAACACATTTAACTGCTTATCAAACAGAAAAAAACTATATATATATATAAGTCTGGTACATTTCATAATTTACCTGGAGTGCTTTCTCAACCTTTCTACTCCTCTCATCCTAAAAACAAAGCGCCACATGAAAAAATAGCCGTTCACATCGCATCTTTTGCGCGCTCAGGTTCGTTATTTCAAATGTAGATGCGCAGCAAACACACACACACACTGTACACTTCTGCGCCAAATTGTGGCTCTGACAAGGTTTTGTTTCGTCCTCCATGCCATAGGTGCAGATTTGTTTCTGCCTGTCGGTGCCCACTGTTCACACTGCATAACACGCACTTGTAATATCTGAGAGAGAAGGGAGGGAGAGCATCCAGTTTTGTTCACATAAAACTGGACGCGCCGGCAGCGCTCTCTCTCACGCATATAGTGAGGGAAATCCACCTGTGATCCGATCGGAGCATGAACTGAATATGCGCTCTGCAATAATAACGTGATCGGTGCCTACGGTCCACGTTGATAGCTGTTCCAGGGCAGTTTTTTAGTTTTCATCTCCGTAAACATATACAGTATAGCAGTAAAGCTAATACAGTGGCTGGAAATCTGTTTATCCTTCGGTTCCTCGTGCTTCCCTATCTTCATAGAGAACGCGGTTCATGGTTGCTCAGAGTCAGGGTGCTTTTGCAAAGAAGCTGGAAATGGCGCGGCCACTATTTCCACGCATTTTTAGACGCTGTGAACAGTGTTGGGTAAGTTACTTTCAAAAAGTAATTAATTACAGTTACTAATTACATCATAAATATTGTATTTAAATTACTTTACTGATTACTCTGTCTGAAAAGTAACTTAGTTACTCAATAAGTAACTTAATTATTCAAATCGCTAATTAGGCTACATCTTAAAATCCCTATAAAAAAAATAAGAAGCTAAAGCGCGCTCTACAGGACATGGAGGCACCAGGGCAATCACTTGCTTTTTTTTTTTTCAGTGGAAACAACTTAAAATAGCCTACGCCGTCATTTTTTTTTCTGATAAAGGTAATCTAATACATCATTCGGAACTGTAAAGGGTCTACTTTTATTTGTGTGCACTCACAATATCAACAAAACGTTGTGCTTTTATTAAACAAAGAAAACATACATGATGGGCTTTCTGCCATCTCGTCTTGAACAGGAGCGCTTCACAAAAACGAACCGAAGCTGAGCAAATACATGCCTCACAGACATGATAAATATATCTATAGAAAGCTTTAAATTATCACGTGACAAAAAAAAAAAAAAAAAAAATCAAAAACAAAAACTCTTTTATTATAATCTTAATCATAATCAATGAAGATGCATTTCTTTCTAAAGGCCCGTATAATGAGGAGACGGCGAGTCAGGATCAGCAACTTCATCCTTGCGACAGGGACTCAGAAAACATTAGTTTATTAGTAAATAATTCATATAGGTCCTTACTATTTCCCGCGGACACATTCATGTTTTCTGGGGCTTTGCGGTAAGATTTAGCCTAATTGCGTGTATTTGAACGCAGAACTCTTCAGCTGTGCTGAAGTCACTTGCTCTCGCTGCTGCTGCGGGACACTAAACACCGTCGAGCCGCTCTCAGTCGCTCTCAGGTCTCGGCTAATACGGGACAGTTGGCAACCCTACTTATATGTTTCTGAGTATTTAAGGTTTCTCTGTGAATCAGGAAAATCTGAAAGTAAACGAACCGGCGCGCGGAGGGTTAACGCCACTGCATTCAATTTTATCTTTAGATGGTAAATTTAGATTTCAAATTCAATATTGATTTTAGAACTGTTGAAATTTAGTGTATGTAACGCAAGTACTTTATAAGTAACTGTAATTAAATTACCTAAAAATGAACAGTAATCCCTTACTTTACTCTTTCAGTGGATAAGTAATTTAATTACAGTAATGCATTACTTAGTAACGCGTTACACCCAACACTGGCTGTGAACAGGGAAATCTATTTAGAGCACCTTATTGTATTAATTAAAATATCGATATTTGGTGCCATATATTGATTCTCGTATCGCATGAAGATGGATCACGATATATCGCCATATTGATTTATTGTCCCACCCCTAGAAAATGGGCTTAATTGTCATGACAAAAGAGTCACAATTAAAAATATCATGATAATTGGTTTTTGGAATTGGAAACTTATACACATACATACATAAACACACACACACACACACACACACACAAATCTTTTATTCATTTGGCATTTTGGGATGAAATGTGACCTGGACTGTGTGAGATTCACTCATGTGTTGTACTGTTTTTGAGTGCACATGATATCTGTCATGGATTGTATTTTATTTTTATTTTTTTTAAATGGAACTAAACATTACAATTTTGCCAGATTCTCTCTCTTTCTCTTACACACACACATACACACACAAATAGAGACAGACAGATCTAAGTAGCATAAAGTTTACGAACTCACAGAGTTTGGTTTCAGTTTTAATGTTGCAAATCTGGTTGTGATTAACCAGCTCAGTGAGTCTCTTTGGATGCTGTCCATTAGCTGCCTGTATTTCTAAACACAAGCATCTGCAAGTTGCACGGCCAGAGCCCTGCTCCCCAAGAGAGCGAGACCAGAGGCCCACCACGCTGTCTGCTGACCGGGGTCAAGGGCAGGCCTGGAAAACAGTGGCAGCTACCTGTCATCCCCCTGATATGTCACATTAGGCAGGAGCTCATGCATTAGAGTGAAGCAGCAGGCCTAATGAGAGAGAAACATGACCTTTAGTACACTCCCTTTACTTTGGGGGTTTCAAAGGGGAGTTGGTGTCTTTTTTCAGCTTTTTATGCCTTGAGGGAAATGCTGATTTGCTGTTGAAACCATTAATTTTTTTGGTATGATTTCAAACACATTAGTTATATCTGAAACCTGGTTAAAAAAAATAGACAGGAGACAAATTGGTGAATATATTTCAGTAATCCCCGTAAGCTAGTTCCTGTCAGAGACGATAGGGGCATGTTAAGTAGAATACTCCAGTAGACAAGGCAAGGCAAGGCAAGGCAAGTTTATTTATAAAGCACATTTCATACACAGTGGTAATTCAAAGTGCTTTACATAAAAGGAAGTGAAAAAGTCATAATTTTATTTTATTTTTTTAAAGTCACAACAATAAAAACAAGGAATTAAAAAATAATAATAATAAAAACAAGATATAAAAATTGATTTAAAAATAATTTAAAACAGTTAAGAGTAGAAAATGATTATACATAGTGCAATCAGTTCGGACGTAGCACAGCGCTCATTCAACAAATGCACAGCTAAACAGATGAGTTTTGAGTCTGGATTTAAATGTGGCTAATGTTTTAGCACATCTGATCTCATCTGGAAGCTGGTTCCAACTGCGGGTGGCATAATAGCTAAAAGCGGACTCCCCTTGTTTTGTGTGAACCCTTGGTATTTCTAACTGACTCGATCCTAATGATCTGAGTGGTCTTTTAGGTTTATATTCAGTGAGAATATCTGCAATGTATTTAGGTCCTAAGCCATTGAGTGATTTATAAATGAGTAAAAGTACTTTAAAATCAATCCTAAATGTAACTGGAAGCCAGTGTAAGGACCTGAGGACTGGTGTGATATGCTCAGATTTTTGCTTGCAGCAGCGTTCTGGATGAGCTGCAGCTGTCTAATGGTCTTCTTGGGAAGGCCGATGAGGAGACCATTACAATAATCCACCCTGCTGGTGATAAAGGCATGAACAAATTTCTCCAAGTCTTGACTGGAAACAAAACATCTAATTCTTGCAATGATTTTGAGATGATAGTATGCTGATTTAGTTACTGCTTTGACATGACTACTAAAAAGGTCTGTCTCCAGAATCACCCCAAGATTTCTGACTTGATTTTTAGTTGTTTGACCCCTAGAGTCAAGGTATGCGTTCACCTTGAGAACTTCATCTTTGTTTCCAAATGCAATGACTTCACTTCAGACAGACAGGCACGATTGTACATATTATGACAGTAATTAATGCTCTCTGATGGAGGATTGGTGATTATTGCTGTTATTTCCGAGTACTCAGGTAATTGTGCCCAGCCCTTCCTCGTTTCCGCTTTTCCCACTCCATCTCTCTTTGCTAATTGTCCCTTCCAGACTGTGATACACTGACTAGACTAGCATTAGAAAGTAATGGATAGGTAAATAATAATTTGTTGTTTTTACAGACATACATACACAGGCACAAATCTTTTTTACAATTGCCATTTTGGGATGAAATGTGAGTTTATTTGCTTTTTTATTTTTATTTTTATTTAAGTGTCAGTCAAATATTTGTATGTATGTATGTATGTATGTATACATTACATATATAGCCTTATATATATATATATATATATATATATATATATATATATATATATATATATATATATATATATATATATATATATATATATTTATACTTTTTTAAATAAATATATAAACATACTCATAACATAATATATAAACATACTATAGTGCTGGGCAACGATTAATCAGTTTTAATCGCATCCAAAATAAAGGTTTTTGTGTACATAATACACTGCCCATCCCCCCCAAAAAAAGTCACCACCTGGATTTAACTAAGCAAATAGGTAAAAGCCTCCCATTGGCTTTGGGGGCTCAAGCCCCTGCCCTTTTTCAAATTTATTCAAAAGTGCCCCTCTCAGACAAATAGCAATGATATTGTAGTCAATAAAACAAAATGCATTTGAATTATAATTAACATGACAATGTGTACAAAACAGTAACTAATCGCTCAAAAGTCGGAAAATTCATGTTAATTTTTACATCTGTCAATCTGAGGCGTTGCTGTGGGCTGCGTGCGTTTTGCTCGACTGACTGATATTCCACAGTCTGTTCGGAAACCATAGGCTCTCAAGCCATATACGGTTCTTTCAATGAATAGATCGACGAAAGGAAAAATAAACCAAACAAAATTTTAAACTTTTTTTTTTTTTTCATCAATAATCAAAGCTAGTGTGTCGATTTAATTAAAAAATCCATATATTATATATTTTAGAATATTACATAATTCATCAATGCCCGTTTGTCATGTCCTATAGGCCTATATAGGCTATAATACACCAACCAATCATGATCCGGCACAAGTTCAAATTTCATTAGACAATAATGTGGAGCAGTCATTTTCTGTTCTTATTCATAAATCGGTTGAAAATTACATGGGACAGACAAGCTTATTTGTGGAGCGATCTGAATCTGCGGTTTGTCTCATTTTATAAATCAAAATACATCGCTGAGAAAATTGATGCTAAATGACTACAAAAGCACTACGCAAAACCGTGCAGCGCCAAAAGTCGCAATAATGGTAATCAGTATTCAATTCACTTATATTTATGAATGATACATCGTTACTATTTCATGAAACTATCAGTTAATGAAGCCCAAGTGTCACCTACAGGCCTATTATGTGAAGTGTAGGCTGGCGAAATGGTGACGTGAAAGGACTTTATTATAATTATTCAGTATTGTGTCTTATGTTCATCAAGCCTGCATTTATCTGATCATAAATACAGAAAAAAAACCTGTAATATTGTAAAATATTGTTACAATTTAAAATGTTTTTTTTTTTTAATATTTTAATATACTTTAAAATAACATTTATTCATGTGATCAAAGCTGAATTTTCAGCATCATTACTCCAGTCTTCAGTGCATGATCCTTCAGAAATCATTCTAATGATTTATTATCAAAGATGGAAACAGTTGTGCTGCTTATTTTTATTTATTTATTTGGAACCTTTTTGGGGGTTCATTGATAAATAAAAAGTTAAAAAGAACAGCATTTCAACAATTCTCTAACAGTATCAATCTTTACTATCACTGTTTCTATCAATTTAATAAATCCTTGTTGAATAAAAACTAATTTCTTTCAACAACAAAAAATACTTTTGAAAAAAATACCTCAAGCTTTTGAACGGTAGTGTATATTGTTACAAAAGTTATATTTTAAATAAATGCTGTTCTTTTTTTTTCTTCTTTTTTTTACTGTTTATTCATCAAAGAATCCTGAGAATAGTATCACAGGTTTCCATAATAAATCAGAATTGCATAAAATGCATTTTAGAGTATATTACAATTTTGATCAAGTAAATGCAGTCTTGATCATGTCCTGGAGACGCTGTGTTTCATTGAAAGCGAAACTACTTTGTTTGGGCTTCCAAAAGAGGACACAACTAGAAATCAGTGGTTAAGTTGTATTTACAACACTGTTCCAGAACAGTTCAACCCAAATATTAGAGTGTGTGCAGCGCATTTTACGGAGGACTATTTCCTGAACCTGGGAGTAGTCTGCCAGCTATGCTCAAAGACTGTTTCTATAAAGTGGGGCAATTCCAACTTTGCAAGGACAGTCTGGTGCTTCTGACTCACAGCCTGTAAGTATGTTTTCAGATTTAAAGAATTTGCCACAGACTATTCAAACGCGAGTTTTGAGCTGTGTAGGGTAGTGCTTGTTGTTTGTCGTTTCTCCGATCACAAATGCAGACATGGTCATTTTTACGTGGTGCGATGCGACGCGTAAAAAGACAGTATAAGCCATTATAATCAGTAATTATGTCCCCACTGGATGCAACAAATGCCTCGTTTGTAATGGGTTTTATTGTTTTTTGTGTCGTCGCACCGGGACACGGCATCATAATACGTTAAGGGGCGTAACATTTCCGTCTCACACTTGAGGTATTGGTATTGAATGCATTGGATAGCTGGCCAATCAGAGCACGCCTCGCTTCTCAGAACGATGAGCTTTGTAAAAATCGGCGAGTTTCAGAAAGGCGGGGCATAGAGGAGCAACAATAAAGTACAGTATGTGGAAAATAATGTGTTTTTTTTTTACCTTAAACCGCATAAACACCAAATACACAAAATAATGTTCTTTTTAGCAACATCATATGACCCCTTTAAACGTTTGGTGAAATCAAATCGTAAAAAAACAGTAGAACTCACGGCTATGTTTAATAGTGAAAATAAGAGCATTTCCACACGCACAATGCGAAGGGAACTCAAGGGATTGGGACTAAACACCTGTGTAGCCTTAAGAAGACCACTTAACAGTGAGGCTAATCGGAAAAAAAGGCTTCAATTTGCTAGGGAGCATAAAGATTGGACTCTGGAGCAATGGAAGAAGGTCATGTGGTTTGATGAGTCCAGATTTACCCTGTTCCAGAGTGATGGGCGCATCAGCGTAAGAAGAGAGGCGAATGAAGTGATGCACTCATCATGCCTAGTGCCTACCGTACAAGCCTGTGGGGGCAATGCTATGATCTGGGGTTGCTGCAGTTGGTCAGGTCTAGGTTCAGCAAAGTTATGTGCCCAAAGAATGAGGTCAGCTGACTATACCTGAATATACTGAATGACCAGGTTATTCCATCAATGGATTTTTTCTTCCCTGATGGCACGGGCATATTCCAAGATGACAATGCCAGGATTCATCGGGCTCAAATTGTGAAAGAGTGGTTCAGGGAGCATGGATTGCCCAACACAGAGTCCAGACCTTAGCCCCATTGAGGATCTTTGGGACGTGCTGGAGAAGACTTCTGACTCTCCCATCATCAATACAAGATCTTGGTGAAAAATAATGCAACTCTGGACGGGAATAAATGTTGTTTGCATTGCAGAAGCTTATCGATGCCACGGCAAATGCGTGCCGTAATCAAAGCTAAAGGCAGTCCAACGAAATATTAGAGTGTTTGACCTTTTTTTTGGACGGGCAGTGTATATGTGTGTGTAATGGTGTATATTTATTATGTACACATGAACATAAATATATTTATACATAATATAAATTATATGAATATAATATATACATGTAAATATTTTCAAAATATATACTGTATGTGTGTCTTTATATATACATAATAAACATACACACTACACACATTGTATAAACAAAAACTTTTATTTTGGATGCAATTAATATATGTATTATACATGTTACATTATATTATATGTGCGATATGTATGTATATACATACAGTATGCGTAAGAAATGCTCTTATGTATAATAATGCATTTTGCTCTGTCTTTGTTGTTAATCCCATCTAGACTGTGCTGCTCTGCTCTGTAGCATCTTACTCTCTATTAGACAGTAATGGATAGGTTGGACTGCAGCCTTATATGTTGGACTTGGTCCAGAGCTATAGAGGTGCTTGTTTTTCGACTGTGTTTCTTACCACAGGTTGAAATACAGTGATGTAGTCGCCCTCATTGTAAGACGCCACCCGAAAGCACCTGCCAAGAGCAGGAACAAACAGCCGCACTAACTGCACTGAGCCAGACGAGCGCTGATGTGTCATGAACACAAGCCTGACACTGCCTCTGCTGGTTGTCACATTTGATAAAAATGTGTTTTAAGCCGCTTGCCATCAACTGCCTCTTTCAGCTGGCAACTAACCTCACAGAGAGCAGGAACAATGTTTTTATGAACAGTATCGGTATTCATTCAAATGCACCTAAAAAGTAGTAGAACGCTGAGTGGCCAATGCAAAAGCTCTCTAAGCTGCATGAATTTATTTAATGATACCTGATAACTGGCAAATCCTGTCTGCTGGCTGTTATTATTGTAGTCTAAAACGAGGGACACGTAAAATAAGGCTACACCGGAAATGCAAGTGTTTCTTATCTTATGCAACACCTTAGAGCATTACGTTTGCTGAAATGAAAGTCATTTGCTAAAAGCTAGATCTGGAATTTGAATTTTGTAGGCTTTTTTGGACCAAACGCTTAGTAGCATAGTGACATATTGATCTCAAATTTTCACAAAGCTCACGGACACATTTCCCTGTGGCAGATGCCTGTGGGTGTCTGGCAGCCATGTTATCAAGCACTTTTGGTAGCGAGAGCTATCTAATTGGTATGGACATTTTAATTTGGCTCGTGACAGAACGTGAAGGCTATGGCGTGGTCATTGGAGTTGTCACTGTCCGTACTGTGGTCTCTGCCAGTGATGCACTTACAAAATGAACACTTGTGTACCATATAATATCACCCAGCAGTGAAGTCTGTAGGCCTGTGGGACTATAACAAACGAGGCTGATCAAGATCATTTGACAGAAGAATGACTGTTTGAAAGAAGGCGACTCTGCCGCAGCACACACGTGTTTACAGTGGACTCAAACCAAGTGTTTTTTAAAATGATTTTAAAGCATTTGAAATAAAAATTTTTTTTTAAAAAAACCTTAAGTGAATCATTCCAAAGGAGATAATAATAATTTCACATTGTTGGATTTTGTTTTTGTATTGTACTTTTATATGCATTTTAGTCATGTTTTAGGGGCATTTTACAGACATACACATTCAGACATACACTTTCATTGTTTACAAATTTAATACATGTTTTTTAATAACACATTGAGACCAAGATCAACAAAGATTCAGTGAAATCATTATAAAGCATTTTGATTACTCAAGTCTACATACAATTTAGTATTTATTAATTAAAAAAAGTATTATAATTATTTACTACATATTTTTTAACATTTATGGATTAATATGCACGTTATGTTTTAATTACATTTAATATGTTTATTTAATTTTATGTATTTTTTAGTATATTTATATTTATTTAGATTATATTTATTTTAGTGGCACTATACAGTTATACATTCAGAAAAATGTGTTTACAAATTGGATACCATCTAGTTTTTGGAGCATCTTGCAGCAAATTGTGTTATTGTTTATTACAAATTGAGAACAAGGTCAACAAAGATTCAGTAAAATCAATATAAAGGATTGCAACTTCTGTAGTTCACAACCCCCGCCCCACCACCACTTTTTGTATTTTAATGAAATATATTTATTTATTTAAAAAATATTATAAATATTTCCAACATATATTTAACATATGTATGGGTTATGGATTAATATGTGTGTTAGGTTTTAAATTAATGTATTTACATTTATTAAAAATAGTAATATTTTATTTTATCATATACTATATATTTTAATGTTTTCAGTATTTTTTAGATTTATTTAGTTATGCTTTCAGTGGCATTTTACAGCCATCTAGCAATTTCTTTTTAAAGCGATTGAGACCCCTGCATATTGTGCCATTTTTTTGCACTCCAGTCATTTGCCTTTAATTGTAGGAATGTGTCTTAATTAATACATTACATTAAGGTAGATACATTGAATACATTATCAATACATTAACCCTAAGAAATGCATCCAGTCCAGCTTAACAGGTTTGGAAGATTAACCAAATAGTCGTTCAGGCAACTAGCTGATTTTAAAAACCTGCCGTTTTGCACATTCCTGGTCTATTTTTTACACTTTCTACCTTGACAAAGCTAAAAAATGAGATGCCCTTCGGGTGGTTGTCGTCTGCCATAGCCTACGCTCATCTCCACTGATGACTATTATTTCACACCGTCCTCTGTGGAACTACCAAATTGTCTTGCTGAATACAAATAGAGAAATTTCGAAGAGAGCTACAAATAGTTGACTTAAATGTCAGCGCAGCCTGGTTCTCTAATGTGGCGTGTCAAAAGGATCGCGGTAGGTTGCGTAGAACGTCAGAGAGAGTGAAGGACGAGAATATTTAATGGCTCTGTCTGCTCGCAGAAACATCCGCAGCGCTGACATCCATCTATTTTTACAAGCTGTCCTCCAATTGGCCACTGGGGGCTCGGTATCGGCTGGTTGTGACTTGTGCTAGTGTATGCCATATGTCGAGCAGTTTTTGAAAGCAGGGCAACCTCTTTATAGCGAGCAGAGCTAATGACTCTTCTCCCTTACGGCGTGACACTTTCAGACATTTATTGCAGCCCTTTTCCCGCCCTTTCATAACCTGCCCTAGCTCAGCTGCCATTGAGAGCCCAGAGCTGGAGGTCAGACATGTAAAGAGTCTGCGGTGTCCGCAAAACACAGCCTCACTGACATATATAAGCAGAGCTTCGGTTCAAAGACGACCACACTCGTGTTCCCAAAAACAAGAACCATATAGTCCTACCCTCAAAATTACACAACAGCCCACAATTACAACCCTGAGAAAGCCCGAGTTTTAAAAAGAATGATGGGCGGAGTACTGCGTGAGGGAAGGAGTCCAGTAAAATCTGCTTGAGTCACGGATTTCACTAGCGTCGATTTGGCTTTCATCTCCATGCCATTTTTAGATCATGTTATTACCCGGGCAGTTCATAAGTTGTGCTCGCAGAAGGCTGGCTTGAAGAAAATTAATATTCACCACAAGGTTTTGTTACATTTTACCACACAGGAATATAAACAGCTCGCGCCTTTTCCGAATGGCTGCCATTGGTTTCTCAGAAATGAAATTAATTATAATAAAGATGTGATTTATCGGACCATTTGATGTTGTGGCATCCATTTCATAACGTGGAACAGGATTCCTAAGTACAGAATGTGATTAAGTGGTGGGGGATAAAACGTAATTGTTTTACACATGGAGTATTAATATCTCGGCTTTAGCTCCGCCAGTGTTTTAATCTTCTTCCCTTTATAATATACTTAATGTAAGCCATGCACCGCCACTAACATAATGCACTGTACATTATTGCATAGCTCAAGATAGGCTAGCATCCCAGACCTCCACAATATTTGACATTAGCATGTGTTTTTGGATTATTAATCGGATAAAATTTGATCATATTGAAGCCAGATGTAAATGCACCCAAAACGCATTGCACTGAAACCACATTCAATTACATATTACAAATAACTAGGCAATATGTAATACAGATACTATTATCTGTGACTTTGATGGACTGGATAATAAGTTACTTGATTGTAAAATATATGAGAACTAGAACTGTGAGCTATTTTGTGGCTTTTTTTAATTCGCTAAAAACAACAGACATCAATGCACATTTTCTCTCATGGTCTGTTTTCATGAGTTGCTTTTTTGCTTTTTATTTATTTTATAGCATCTAGCATCATTTACTGTGAATATTAGAATAAAGTAGAGAAACACAATATATTAGATGCCTTTTTTTTATTTTATTCCTTGGAAAAGGCTGTTTTTTCTGGCTTAATAAATTAAAGGTTTGCAATAATGGTGACTGAGTTCTTTGTTTTCTGTCTTATTTTGGTGTTGATTATACATACACACACACACACACACACACATGTGTATGCATGTATAGAGTCTCTATGTACTGTACAGTAAGAGCCGTTTTTCATTTTGCATGAGGAATTGCAATCGGATCTCTATCCTGTTTGACTATTTGAGCCATTTATATCCTGACCAGAAACATTGAATTGTGTCGCTGCCTTTAAATAGCTGCGGTTCAGCCTATTCCCAGCGTTTCTGGGGCTATAAGTTTAAGCCTTTAGCAAGACCTGTTCAACCAGCCTTTATATTGTAGCAGCATGTCAAATTATTCTCTCTAAACTCTCCACACTCTTAGTTTTATAATAAATGGTGTTTTTTCCCCTGCTATTATTATTTGTGGGAAATGTTTTCCCTGGTTGCACATGTGGATATTTTTTCAGTTCTAATAAGTTTTGCCTCTTTAAACACTGACAGCAGACTTGATGACAGCACAGCACAGATGACTGATTTCACCGCCGCCGTTTTCTCAGCATAATCATATATGCACATGTTTAATGCGTTTTTAACTAGAGGCCAGCTCGATACGAGAGGTGGAGAGAGTGGTTTTGAACATACGTGGTAGTGCACACCAAAGAGAGTGCAGCTTGGTTTAATTGCATCAAGGCTTTTATCGGACTAATAGAAAGCAGCTGCCTACAGGCTTGACAGGCAGAAAACTGTTTGACATTAACTGCTTGGTTGCCTGACTTGGAAAGCTCAGACTGCTACAGGCTAGGTTATTCAGCACAGCGGTTTGTCATTGCTCAGGCAAAGAGCATTACTCCAGAAAGATCTCCAGAACAGCATCCAAAGAAAGAGTGCTTTATGTGTCACTGTGTGAAATTTTTTTCAACGTTAAAATCCCAGTTGAACCAAAAAAAAAAAAAACATTGTCATCATTTACTCAACTTCATGTTGTTTAAAACCTGTAGGACTTGCTTTCCTTCTTGGAACACCAAAGATTTTGAAAAATGTTTCAGAGTTTTTCTTGACCATGCGATGAATGGGTTCATTGTAGTTTTGGACCCCAACGACGTTCATTATAGTTTTGGACGCCAACGACTTTCACTGTATGGACAAAAACTTCCATACATGAAACTTCGTTCTTTAAAATTTTGTTCGAACTATGCCTTTAAGTACACTTCAAAATAAAAGTAAATAAAGCTGGAAGTTTTGAAAAGTAAAGTAATTTTACTTCTCAGACATTCCAAGACCCAACAAACATTGATTCAACAGTTCAATTGACCTATTGGTAAGCCCTTCCCCTCAAACGCAGACTAGCCAATGGCAGTCGAGTATCAGTTGCACGGGGAACGGAACTCGGACATCTGTAGGTTTCAGCGCCATAGAGAAACATTGGAAGATCCGAAGCTCGCATCGGTTTTATGGGGTTTATGCTTCAAAAATGGAAAAACAATGTGCCTGGGGTATTTGTAACACTGATTCCAGGTATCCTGAGAGGATGGGCAATATAATTTATTTTATTACATTTCCTGAATCCAAACAAAACAGAGCAAAATGTCCCTAAGTATTCACCCCAATACAAATGAAGACAAAAACGTTAATTTTCTGGTTGTCATACACTCATGAAGTTACAATTTTCATCTGCTCAAGCAGAACGTTAATGTTATCATGTGCTTTAGCAAGGTATCTCTGGCTAAAACTAGCTAACGTTAAAGTTAGTGAGTCCATGCTAATGTATAAACCTAAACAGTGTTGGTCAAAAACACATAAACGAATGTCTTCATTTCAGTGCCTCTCCATATTAAACTGGTTAAATGTACGTTAATTTAATCGTACCCTGCGATACTTGAACAGTGTTGATCCTGCATGTTGTCATCCGAGATCGTGATGACCGACTGTAATATGAGACTTCTCCCGCTTTCATTGTGATCTGTAAACCCTCCTTCGAGTTACCCACCCTATTTATTTTTAAGTATTTTATAAATCACTCCATGGAATATTTAATTCCCATTTGGTGGCCGCCTGTGTCCAAAATTGTGCAAAAACATTGTGGGACATGATCGTGGTTTTCACACTGTAGCTGTCATTGTAAGACAGTGAGCAACTCCGTTTGTTTGTCCGAGGGAGCAACAGTAACTAAGGGGGGCAGGGCTTACCAATAGGTCAATTGGCCTTCAATTGGGGTAATTCCATGATCAGACAAAACTAGTTTGCATGAATGACCAGGTTTACCAGCTAATTTTTTTCTAGTGTGTTCTCTTAAAGATTAAGGGTCTGAGCTTGTTTTTCAGGACTTACGTATAGTGATGGTTGATGTAAACACATGGTTCCCCTGAACCACCTCTTGAAAGTGAGGTGTTTGGGATCTGTTATCACAGATTAGCACTTTCAGTAATGGTTTGAGAGGCTTCCACTCCCCTCAATCAGAATACGACCTGTCAATGAAGGGCTGGATGCCTCAGCAAACACCAAATAAAGCTACACACATGAGCCAGACTGAAAGAGAAGGAGAAATCGAAGGAGAATGAGGTTGATGCTGGAGGTCCTGAGGGTCTACCAGCCATATGGCTCGGGCTAGGTAATGGTAGAGATCAATGTGTTGAAGGAGAGTCTGTTCTGCCATTTTGCACGGTGCTGAGAGGAAGTGGGAGAGACCGCCTCATCCATCACAGCTCTCCCCTCTGCATCTAATCAGATCCCCCCATCCCAGTCCTGCTGAAACTCAATTACACTTCTGACAGAGGCTTTTACTGGTTCTCTCGCACTCCCCTGCTTTGCTTTTGTCTGCTCCTGGAACACTATCCTTTACCGTAATGTTTATTCATGCATTTATTGTCGATACTTTGATCCATTAGGCCTCGGGTCTGCACCTTCACCCCCTCTTTTATGGTATTGTCATAAATGGATTTGCCATTAGCGCCTTACAGACAGTACAGTGAGAAAGATAACGTTACACTATGTCCTAAGCAAGTGCGGCACGTTAAACAAGCGATTAAAATCTAGCTCATTCATCAAAATATATAGTTTTTGCCCTAAACAACTGCAAATTAACATTTTGCCAGTCACTTGATTTCTATATCTGCAATGTCACACAGGTTAGCCCTGCCCATTATTAAATCTCATTGGTCCAGAATTGTGCTTTACATAACTGTACATTAAGCCTCAATTATGTTTTGATGGGCTTTGATTTTCTAAAATTTCTCATTCCATTAAAATGTTAAACATTTAAGAACAGTTAGCAGCAATACAGGATGTTATTTTATTTTTTTTTACAAATAACAGCCATTTTTTGTTCTGTCGATATGTAGCTTGCAATACTGAGCCACATTTATCTTCTTTTCAAAGTAATTTTGTTTATAGGCCTTAAACTTCAGTTAAGACATTGTTTTAGGGGACAAAGAAACAGAAGTTTGTGGTTACTAATTGTCAGAGTGACCGTGGCAGGCTATAAATTTTCATTTGAAGGCAAAACAAGACCTGAATTTAACTTTTCATAGCCTCTCACCAACAAACCACAATATAAAACTGAAGTGTGCAGAATCAGTGAAGTCAAACAATGGAGAATAGGGAGTCAACACAATTGAACACACAATGTAATAAAATTCAGGATTGATCTTCCCAAACTAATTGTTTGTATTTGTTAATGTGTTAGGGAATATTTAGTATCTTTTTAGTGTCTAACATGGTGCCAACTGTATTTCTCAGAGTAAGTAACAATGCTTTTATGTGGAAATGGAGTTATTGGATAAACAAGAAAAACGCACACAAGTAGAAAATCATTCTCACTTTAATTTTCACCCTACATCAAGTTGCCTTATTCTAATAGTCTCAATTAATCTCTCGAAAGGTAATCCACCAACGATTGTCAGTGCTCGCCAAACCCGCTTATTCAAGAAGAACGTTTCGCATGACTTCCATTGACTTTGTTCCATTAATACTCACAGGGAGCAAATGCATTTTTAAAACATCAGTTTATTTATTTCCAATGCCATGAATAGAGCTGGAGCTCAGGGTGGGAAGGCATTTGCATGGAGCGAGATTAGGTTAAGCCACAGAATTGTGTTCATGAAGAAAGACTGAAAGCTGTTCGACTTCTGAGTGAGATTTTATTAGCACGATTCACTCTCGCCACATCACAGGCTGAGAATCCAACAAAATGGAGAACTTTCAGAGGGTTCAAAATACAGGTTCTCAAATGAGATGCCTGCAAACATGTAATTAGACTTTCAGCTTTCAAAAGGACAGAATAAACCAGAATAATGTGAAACCTAGAGCACCTTCCTTCTTTAAACCTGCAAGGAGAAAAGCCTAGAATAGATGATTACCTCATTCTGCTCTCTATGGTTTCAGTGAGAATTTGCTAATGTGTAAAGCAGACTTGCAATAATGAAAGAATGACTATTTGATGATGTATATTAGACGTTTTTCATATGCTTAGTACATTTCAGGGACATGGTTTTGGCAGGTGCAGCGATTTTAGCAGTAGATTGTGCGTATCGAGCATGCAGATGATTTAAAGCGCAAAACAGTAGAACATTCCTTCATCCTGAATCATTCCGGTCCTCTGAGAACACATGGATCACTTTCCTGGATGTGGCTCAACAAATACACGTCGGCCTATTTTAGCATCGACGTTCCACTGACTGTGGTCATCTGCATTGTGTTTTTTTCCAGCTGTGGTCTTGACCGTGGCACTGTGTCAGTTTTCCTACTCTTGTGCACAGTTAAAATGGTTAAAACATTCTAGTGCTCTTTTTTTATTGTCTTTTTTTTTGGCTAGGAGAACAAAGCACAGAAATATCGGATTACGGACCTTGAGGTAACCCAAGCGGCTGTTTCCTCACACAGGTTTTTTTGTGTCTAAAGTAATGATACAAATACCAAGGCAACCTGTTATCTGGGAAAAAAATGTAAATTCTGTGGTTGACTGTGTGCTTCATGTAATTTTTTTTTTTTCTTTTTATAAATAAAACAGAGTTTTATAACAACAATAAATATGTAGACAGGCATCAAAAATGACACCCGCTAAGCACCAGTTATAAGTACAATTTGGCTTTGGTGAGTAAAATGTCTGGCTTGTACCAAGTACAAAATTTTTAGGTGCTGCAACATAATTTAAATAACAAAAATGATAGTCTGACACTTGATGTTTTTTTTTTACCTGACAGTGAACAAATCAACAAATGATCTTTACTGTCGAATAATGATGGAAATTTTTGCATTTACATACAGAGTTCTCCTCTGATCTTTTAGGATGTGAGGATTTTGTCGTAAAGAGGTGAGCCATCATTCAGCTGTCAAGACTTATGCATTTTCTAAATGCATTTAACCTATCTCTGAGGAAATTTTACCATCAGAAGTTTATCTAAGATAAGTCACTTTTTTTGTTGTTGTGAACTAATAGCACTAAGCCTATTAGTAAGTGTATTTTTGAGAGGTGATGTTTCACATAGATGCAAGTGACATGTGGTTCTTTGTTACTGATGTGCAAGAAAAAACAGCAAAATATATATGGCTTGTAAAATTTCTCAATTTACCCATTATTGTTAAAAAAAAAAATATAAATTTCATTGGGCCAAGTACAGACACTTGCACCACTCCATTTATGAGAGACGATTCCTACCAGAAACTTGGGAGACATTACCTCAGTTGGATCACTCATCATTGACTTAAAACAGATTGGTGGGTTTTAGTGCAGAACTAATCTAATAAAATGTCATGTAAGTGCATTATTGACCCCTGACCATTTTACCAATTTTCATTGTCTCTGACCAGAACACCACAGTCAATCTAATTACAGAGGAAGCATAATGGGCTTGCATGCAGGGATTACCGTTTTAACACGATCAGCAGTATGGATTACCATTTCTACATCTGTGCATCTTTGAAACGTTATACTGAAAGGAACTGGATCTACCAGCATTTCAATTACCATTGAATTGCGTCAAGGCGTCCAGTCACTCTAATGTGAGCCATATTTGTGGTAAAGAGGTCAATTCAATACTTCTCAGTGGCTCGCTGGCTGTACAATAGTCCAGTCACTTTTCTGAACACTGCACGCATTGATCTGCTGTTGTGTGCATTTCTTTTGAGGAATTGCTTGGCGTTAGTTGGATTTTAGTAGAGCGATGATTATAAGTATGAGAACAAACTATTTTCTTGTCCTCATTTGCTCTTCTCTTAGGTCTCTCATGTTTATTAACGTGGGAGGTTGAACTGTAACCCTTAAATGCACAGGCATCACCGATTAATCTCAGCCTCTGGCTATTTTGCTGCACTATGAAATACAGCCGAAGCCAGAATTAGTCCGACTCATGGAGACTATCACCAAACTCCCTTATTTGCACTCCTCTTTTTACCCATAAATCTGTAGGCTGAGAGCATCTATAGTGTCCACTTTTCCTCCATATGCCTCCCTCGCTTTTATTTCCTGCTTTTTTCTTCTCGTATCTGGACAGCTGTATGCAGCTGGTCTCTTTGTGCTTTTGCTGAGCCTAAGACGTTAGTCTACAGAGAGTCAGAGGGACCCTCATATTCAACCAGCTGTCAGACATATTGCTCAGGCTATTGGGGGATATAAAGGCAGAAACTGAAGCCTTTGGAGAGTATAGCAGTCTCAGCAAAGTTATGAAGTCAGACTGCAGACACTTTGAGTTTTTAAAAAACTGTACGTGATACTTCCAAATGTAAAAAAAACCCAAAACATACAAGTACACATTTTCAGTACACAAGTAGTCTTTGAAGGAGGTAAAAGTCGATGGAAGAAACCTTCAGACTACTATATATATATATTCTTCTTGAAACAAAGTTTTTTTTGTTGTTTTTATCTGATGTTCTTTTGAACGTTTGTACACAACAGTTTTTCATATTTCATAGTTTTGATGATTCAGTTCCACCATTTATGATTACAAATGACTATGTTTGTTGAACTTCACATTTGGGTTTGATTTATAGATAAATTATAAAATGAAATTTATCTATATTGTCAAATTCTTTGAATCTGTTAAACATTTAATTGGATCACTCACATTATGCTTTACATCACACTGCCTTAGCAGCTACAGGAATTTTCTAAATGTTATGGTACTTTTTAGTGCTGGTATAATGCACAACATTTGAGTGAGGTTAATGGTTGTTCATATATCCTTGTGTTGTAATTGACAGAATGAGATGCTCCCAAATGTTTGTGTAAAACGCTCTACAGCGACTAACATATATTTAATTTAGAAACGTTTAGAGCTTGGCTCATAATTAGTGTCAGTGTTTGTGGCCCGTGCTTTCTGTCCATTCTTTCTCTCTTTAAATGCTTCCATCTCTTTAGAAGCACAAAGACATGTCTTTATTTATGGGTCCTGGTGGGCTGTTTAACTGAGGCAGTGATTGGAGGTCTAACTAGAGAGGGGAGTTAACCATGACTCTCTCTCTCTCCCACAAGGCACATGCTGTCTGATCTCTGCAATCTTGAGAGCTGCTGAGTGCCTGGTCAGCCCAGCACGGAAGAGGAGGCCGTATCAGACATTTTTCCGTCATTTATTTACACCCCAGAAGATGTCAGATTTCAAGTTAGGCCTTTGCATATTTCATGACCTCACTGTTTTTTCTCAGTTAGATTCGGTAGAGATTGAATTGCCCTGGTTTTCCCCTTAGTTTATTACCAAAACAGGGAAGATATAAGACGTAAGACAACCCCAATGTGTGTCTCATTGTCATGCTAATGTCTCGCATTGTCCAGCTGTGACCCCGCCAAATTTGAGGCTGCCTTGGCAACAGGCTGGAATCCAAAAAACCGTTAGAGAGGATCAATGGAAATGCTGAATGTGCACATTATGTCAAATGTGGCATCATTTAGTATTCCAGGCTAAATGTGGATTAGCATGAACTGCTTAATGCGAATACAGTATATTATGTTGAAACAGAATGATTGTAATAGTCTTTGGATAGTTTTTCAAAGAGAAAGATATTTTCTCTCTCCCGCACTGATTATGTTCGTAGAGAAACATTTGCTAATGTTGATGTGTCAGTAAACAAAGTATATTTTTCTAAAATATAAAATATAAGAGGAAACCATTCACCTGAAAATGATACATCTTTCCCTCTGCCGTAACTCTGAAATTGAATTTAATTTTGCACATATTGCCACATAAAAACGTTGCACACTTTCTGTTTTTTTGTTTTTTTTTTGTGAATGTTGTTTAACTTTTTTTTAAATTATTTTTCAGGATATTTCTCACAAACAGTTTTCGTTTGGATTCAGAAGACCTGGAATATAGTTCATATGGATTACTACATACTATAATGACACTTTACTTTTTTGTGGAGTAAAACAGCCCCATATAGTTGCTATTTAATTTAATTTAATTTAATAATTTAAAGGGGTCATATGACGTTGCTAAAAAGAACATTATTTTGTGTATTTGGTGTAATGCAATGTGTTTATGCGGTTTAAGGTTAAAAAAACACATTATTTTCCACATACTGTACATTATTGTTGCTCCACTATGCTCTGCCTCTCTGAAACGCGCCGATTTTTACAAAGCTCATCGTTCTGAGAAGCGAGGCGTGCTCTGATTGGCCAGCTATCGAATGTGTTGTGATTGGCCGAATACCTCAAGCGTGAGACGGAAATGTTACGCCCCTTATCGTATTGTGATGCCGTGTCCCGGTGCGACGACACAAAAAACAATAAAACCCATTACAAACGAGGCATTTGTTGTATCCAGTGGGGACATAATTACTGATTATAATGACTTATACTGTCTTTTTACAACGCGCCGCGTAAACATTATCATGTCTGCATTTGTGATCGGAGAAACGACAAACAACAAGCACTACTCTACACAGCTCAAAACTCGCGTTTGAATAGTCAGTGGCAAATTCTTTAAATATGAAAACATACTTACAGGCTGTGAGTCAGATGCGCCAGACTGTCCTTGCAAAGTTGGAATCACCCCACTTTATAGAAACAGCCTTTGAGCATAGCTGGTCCCAGGTTCAGGAAATAGTCCTATGCACACACTCGAATATTTGGGTTGAACTGTTCTGGAACAGTGTTGTAAATATAACTTAACCACTGATTTCTAGTTTTCTCCTATTTTGGAAGCCCAAACAAAGTAGTTTCGCTTTCACAACAAAACACAGCGTCTCCACGGCTTGGCGGCGCCGGCGGCAGCAACAATACTACAGCGAGAATAAAAGTCCCGCCTTCTTTCTTTGTGTATACATTTGGGCGGTGTTTTGCAAATCTTCCCTCACCGTGACGTAGACATGTCGGGGCGTGTTTGAATGAGCTGTTTTAGGGGGGTGTGGTCAAGTCTTAACTTTTATAAAGAATATCTCTTTGGTTTTGAGACTTTAGTCTTTGCAACTTCAGGGATCTTATCTATGCACAAACAGCTTGTAACACTCCAAAGAGAAAGGAAAACTTGAAATCGCATCATACGACTCCTTTAATTTAAAATGGTGTTCATTTTTGGAAAACTGTTCCTTTAAATAACAAGAGCTTCTTGAAATATTTTTTACTGTTTCCAACTATTCTGACTTTTTCTGAATGTGAGAATTTGTTACCTTAGATTTTCCTAGGTTCGACAGCTTCACAGCCCAGATCGACTTGGAAATGGATTTGATTCGATCCGTCAGCCAACAGCAGACAGAATACTGAGACTGAGTCTATTTGATCTTTGACTGTGAGGATAGTTGAGTTTTTTTTTTATGTGTTTCCGCTGTCGTTTCAACTTTACAGCTGTGTATAGTTACCCCATTTCGGCGTCACCCAGATGTGGGTTGTATCACGGAAGAATCCAACTGGAATAAACGTGTCAGGACTAGAGTAGCATGAGGATTTTAGCAGATGACACATGGAAATAAAATATGTGTCTGCTGCTGTGGCCTGGGAACTTGAAACGAGACGTTCCTAATCATTTCTCCAGCGCAGGAGCTGAGCGACCAGCCACTGCGTGGGCCGTTCTGAGTGCTCACCCTACGGGAACCCAGGCATATGAGTGAAGTGGCATAGACTGCAGGCTGGTAGTAAGGACTCATGGAGACAGGAAGTCATCCGAAGAGGCTCGAAAACCCAGAGTCTCTTAACATCTGTCTAGACGGCATTAAAATTCCTGGGTGCTAGCCTGATATAAGAGTGTCATCTGGAATTCATACGCACTCCTCATTTAATTGGAATTTGGAGGTACTAGATCTAGATATAGGTAATTTTTGCTGGTTAAAATGGAATAGTTCAGTAAGAAAGGAAAATTCTGTGATCATTTACTTCATGATGTTCCAAACCTGTATGACATTATTTCTGCTCAGTGAAATACAAAAGGAGAAATGTTGTTTCCAAGCTCTTTCAGTGAATTACGACTTGAACTTTCAAACTTAAAAAATGGGGCAAAAACATCTTGTCCTCCAAATGACTCTTTTGAAATGATAGAATAGTTTTGTGTGGGAAACATACAAAAAATTCTGTAATTGAATAAAATTGCTCTTCTGCTGGCTTTATGAAAATGGCTGGCTTATGAAAAAACTGCTTTCTTCAGTCAGATCTTTTCAGTTACTCAGAGTCGGATCTTTTCGATAAAGGCGTAATAAAAGTTGCCCACATGATGTTAGAAGACTCTTCAGACTGAAATTTAAGTAATTAAAAATAGTAGCAGTGTCTGAATTATGAAAAAATCTATCTTAATTTCAATAGATCTCTTTATCTGGTTCAAAAACATTCTGATGAATGATTCGTTAGCAAAACATATTGATCTGGTTCTCGAGTTCAGTTCACTTGCAGAGTTTTAATGCTCAGTGATTTTTGTTAATAATCTTTCACTCAAATTTCATTCTGGAAGTTATCAGAAGACTTAGAATGTAGTGTATTCCAAGCTTTAATCCTCATTCATTGTAACTGCATAGAAAAGAACAAGCAGTCTTCAAAATGTCCTTTTGTATTTTGAAACAACATGAGACTAAGTAAATGATGAACCAATTTTTGCTTGTACTGTTATGTTAAAACAGTTCCTTTTGCCTTACATTCTGAACATTCTTTCTCCTGCTGCCTTCTAGTCTAGTCAGCTTGAGTTTGCATCACTTCTTATAGCCACTGCATTTGCAGTTTGCATTTTTTTCGGTTGCAGTTTGATAGCTATGTTGCGCTGATAGTATCATGGTTAATCATTTACGGCATGAAAGCAACGTGTCCTTCCTCCCACTGAAGGACCCAGAGTGCTTGATCCCTAAACCGAGGAATAATTTACATATTTGTAACACACCTACAGTGTAGCACATCGTTCATTTTCTCGGAAGATAACAGCATGGAGGACTTAGATCGTTACATTCCTCACCCTGAGTTTGAGGTGTCTCCTTCAGGAGGACTTTATCGTACGATAACAAATAAAGAGGTCAGACAGTTCCCAGAAGCACGCAGCGTACAATTCTTGACCTTCAAGCATGCGGTTTGCCAGCTCGCTGTATTAAGTGTGTAGGTGAGTGAGTGTGAGTGAGTGTCTGTTTGTACGGCTGAGGGGGCTGCTTCTGCTCTCGGGCTTTACTTTCTTTTGTCTGTGTGGTACAAAAAAGAAGCAGGCATCTTCAAAAGCTCTCAGAGAAACCGTTAGCTGGGTCATCTAAGGGTCAATAAACCCACGCCGTCCAGGGACCCGCCTGAATAAGCCCGTCATACTTAAACGGGAGTAGCGACGGGAAAAAAAACATCACAGCCATGAATTATTTTTGACCTGGCGCGATTCAGTTTTACTTGCTGTTTTCGTTGGCCGTCATTCAAGCGGTTGGAGTAAACTGTTTTCATTCTCGAGCGGAGATATCATGCAACGCTCTTCTTGAATGGGCAATTTGGCGTCAGGAGCGTCTTTTGATTTTGAACTGCCATGCTTCCCGCAAAGGCTTTTGAAGCATGACGTGCTTGGATGTGGGATGCAGCCCATTATACAAACTGAATAAAAAGCCTCATGAATTGTTAGTGCAGTTTGCAGGCAGCTTTATACCACTTCAGTGAACACACTGGAAACACCCAGTGTTGTTGATGCACGGCTCATATTGTCCAGTATGAGAAACCCAAAGCTGGGTTAACTCAGATGGAGAGACTCTAGGTTGGAGTAACACGTTTGATCCGTTTGCTGCATGTCTGGTTACTTATGTAACAATGGAATCATGGAACATGGATTCTTCTTTGGCTATTCCACAGGCATGGCCTTGTCCTCGCTATGGCTGTTAAATCCAGAAAATCATTACAGTGTATACAGACTGGCACATGTGAATACAGATTCGGTCGAGCAAGGCCAGCTGACGAGTGGACAGCATGTTCAGCCTCAGAGCAGAAATGAGACACAAAGTGGGCCGATTCTCTGTGGAAAAGCTCTGTTTCTGTCTGAAACCTGGCGCTCTCCTTGCCATTTCATGTGTGCTATGCAGACAAGAGTCTTGAAATATCCACTGTTTCCATTAACATGAAGAAGTCTGCTAGCCCATCTGCTTTCCGCTTGTATTGTGGAGGTTATGTCTGTTTGTCTATTACATGTCTGAACTAAACTTTGTTTCTCACACCTCTCGGAGAGCAAAATACGTTTTCTGGTGTCTTCCATGCAATATATTTGCCATGGTTTTTTTTTTTTTTCAGTGTGCTGCTTTCTTATTTTGACCTTTTGTTTAATAAGTAAAAACTACATTTCTTCATTAGAGGTAACATTTTACAATTATCTTCTGGATGTTTACATTTAAAGTAATTGCAAACAAGCACTATGCCTTAATACAATTTATTAATCTAGTTAATTTTCTACATATGCTAATACATTCTTACCATTTGGTTGATGAATGTAATTATATTTACATTTGATATATTTAGCAATATTACTTATAACAATTTTTATTAGTTCATGATACGTAATGCATTCATGCTAGCAAATTGAACTTGAGGTATTACCAAGAAAAATTTTCAGATATAATGCTCAAATTTACTCATTTAAATGCATACATAGCCTACAATCAATCACTATATAAATCTTGTTTTTAATAGGTTTCATCACACACTCATTCAGAACAAATGATCTGCTATAACATCCACATCCAGACAATTCCAGAATTAGTATATGAAGCACAGACATCTTCTGTTAATAATTGTGACTGAAATGTAATTTGAAAAAATGTAACTTGTCTTGTCCAAATAGGGTGTGCATATATTTTACAGAAATAATTCACCCATTCTCAGAAAAAAAGGGTACAAAAGCTGTCCCTAGGGTAGTACTCTTTGAAATTGTAAACTTATTCACCCCTCACGGTTGCATATTAGTACCTTACAGGTAGGGCTGAACGATTAATTGCATTTGTGATAATATCGCGATATGAAAAAAACGTTGCTATTACATTCTGTCACGTGACACGCGAGAGTAAAGAGGTGTGTTCGACTTGAAGACCGATCGGTGTAAGACATCAAAGTACGGCGTGAGAAAGCATAAGGAGACGTCCGCTCTCTTATAGCTCTTTGACACGCAGTGGTCTAGCAGCGCTGCTTCAAGTCGAACACATCTAAGCAGTCTTCAGAGGAAGCATCAAGTTGGAACGCTGCAGTGTTGCCAAGTCCGCGGTTTGCCTCCCAAAACGAGATATTTAGCCCCTGAAATGCGAATCTTACCAGGGAAACCCCTCCAAAAAACGTGTATTTTACTCCCGTAATGCGATTTTTATTGGACCCTATTGTATATTTGTATACTTTTACCATCTAATCAATCTCAGCATGGATTAATTTTGTGTCGCTAGACGTTTGCCTCACTTTCTTTGACCTGCACTCTGGAAGTGATCTGTTAACTCTGCTAAACTTGAATTAAAACTGCAACTAAACTATACAAAAACTAAAAAATGTGTTCACAAAATAAAAACTAAACTAAAACTAACAAAAATATTCATGAAACTAATAAAAACTAAACTGAATTTTATAGCAAATTTGAAAACTATATTAAA
Source organism: Onychostoma macrolepis (assembly GCF_012432095.1). Classification (NCBI taxonomy): domain Eukaryota; kingdom Metazoa; phylum Chordata; class Actinopteri; order Cypriniformes; family Cyprinidae; genus Onychostoma; species Onychostoma macrolepis. Next base: position 15,077,279 of record NC_081175.1, read on the forward strand.
ATAAAACTCATTTAAAAATTCTAAACTATAATAACCTGGCTTACATGTACATTTTATGACCTTTTTGAAAAGTAAAAGTGACAGCTTTTGTACTATTTTTCAATAATAGACCTTGAATTTCTTTTACTCCATGGAACGTAAAAGAAGGTATTTGGCAATTTTTTGGACTTCATTGATTTTTATTATATGGACAAAAACATTTTCAATTATCATCTGTGTTCCACACTAGAGTCATACTGATCGGAACAACGGAGTGAGATGACAGAATTCTTACAGATTTTTCATTATTTGATGAACTATCCTTTAAATAAACTGTAAATATGAAAGGAAAGAGTGTTTGTACTCACCTTTTTTTTTTTTTTGTAACGTCTGGACATGTCATAACAGCTTGTGGTGCACATTCCCTTGTGTTCGAGTGAACAGTTAAGTTCAACTAGATATCATCAGCACCTGCCTCTGAGGTTTCCATGGACATTTTAATCAACATGGAAAACGAAATAGTCCCCGTATAATATCAGAAACCACAATGGGGAAAAACCAGCCCATAGAAGCGATCTGTAAAAAGTACAGCTCACAGCTATTGGCTATTTTCCAGGAACCACTTGTGTCTTAGTCAGCGTGTATCTTGTAGATCTGCCTGTGCTGTATCCTACTCTGTGTCAATATATTCAGAGACTGAATGTTGTGTTTGCCTACACAACAGAAGGTTTAAAACAGCACTTATGTAAACTTCAAAATGAGGTTATGACAGTTGTCGAGTTTGATAACCTCACCGTATGCATTCCATGACATTCTGATCCTTAAATGCGGATCAGATCTCAACTGTGTGCTCAGATGAACAATATGCCGATCACAGGGATCCAGTTAAAATCCTGCATAGAGAATTCAAATAGGAAATGTCATTAGTAATTGGGTGTAGCGTGACCTTTTTTATCGGTGAGGTGTGCCTCGGTTCTCTTCTTTTGCTGCATCCCTAATTGCCTTCCAGGGGGCTTTTGCTTCCTGAACACCCAGAACGAGACAGTTAGAGGCACCTGTTGAAGAAGCTGCTCAATGGATTTGGGTTTTCCCAGGCCTGTTGTTATTCATCGTATAGCCGCCATTCCAGATTCTACAGGACTAGGGAATGGATGACACCCAGCTGCTTTATAAATTGTAACGTTAGCTGGAGGAATGAGTAATGTTTGACACGGATGCTGTGTTTCAGCACACTGGTAGTGCATTATGGTCTAGCACTGATGTTGAAAGGGAACTTGAAGACAGATCCATCTCTACTGACAGGTTGGATCCGGATGGGTGAACCGTGATGGAGGTTTTGGGCTTAAGCTCACAGTCCTGTCTGTCTTCTCTTCTTGTGGGGGGTTGATGGTGGGTGGGATGTTGGCCAGTTAATACATTTAAATTCAGAGAGAGTCTGAACCAGTCTGAAGTAAAATGTAAAATCTTTTATTAATAATTTCAGTTTTTTTATAGTGCTGCTGTTATTATTTCACTCAATTCTGTTATGTGCAAATTTGCACCTGATGGAGCATATTGATCTTTTTGTAAGTGCATTCAATAAAAAATAGATGTTTATTAGTGTTCAAAATGTGTGTGTGTCAAATACAATACATAATTCCTAACATCAACCAATAATAGAATTAAGAACCATAAAGAAAACAAGTAAAATGACAGTAAATATTGGCAAATATTACCACATGTTATTCTCATATATTCTATATTTCGTGGATCCGCCTTTTTATCCAACCCAGGCCGTGTAGGAGTCACGATGCACTTTCTGACATCCTGAACCGGTGACCTCAGCTAACCAGTGACCTCCATAAAACCTCATATTTGATCTTACTCACTGGCTTTCACAATATTTGTATATGTCCTCCCTACAAATTTGAAAGAAATCAATGTTTAGATACTTTAATATTCTTGCTGTATTCAACATTTATCTTCTTGGTAAACAAAGTCTGTTTCTGAGTTCAAGGAACCCCACTCATTTATGTTTGAAAGATAAAAAATCACTTTTATGCACATTCCTAAATCTAAAATGTCTGAGCAAAAAAAAAAATCGCCCGATTTAATCGGGAGCAGTAACCCTTGGACAGCCTTTTAAAATAACTGAAGTTGGAAACTTTAGCCAAAGAAAGCATTTTTGTTTTTTACTGAAACACATTTAATCTCAGGAATGCATAAAAATAATAATAACTTCAACTTTCTTAAAATAATAGCGTAATCACGGTTGGTAATGAGGTGAGTCTGTAATTACGAGACCCCTGTTCTAACTGACTGAATTACAAACAATAGTATTAAATTAGTCTAAATTATTTTGGTTTCCTTCCAAGCATTATTTAAGGTCCTAATTGCCGAAACAAGGAAGCACGTTGCTCAAAGGTATCTGCATTTTTTCTCTTTAAACTGTGTCAAGATTGATACCGAAATGCATTTTACTGTACACTAAAGGACCAACAACACCTCAGAGCCACTTCAAGGGCTGATAATCTGTTTTGAATTAGAGCAGATTGGCCAATCACAGTTTGTGTCATTGTGTCTTGGATGTAATTATCTCTGACAGGTGAGAGGCAGACGTGGCAGCAGTGTCTCTCTCTCTCTGGCTGTCTTGAACCTGAAAAATGCTGCTTTCTCAGGAAGTATCCGGAGGATGGATGAGATCAGTGCATATCCAAATCCAATGTTTGTGTCAAACATCCTGTCTTCTGTCATCTGGTTGTTTTTTAAAACCAGGATAGATCATATGCTCATGTGATCATATCTAAAGACTAAGTCCCAGTATCCTTTACAGCCTCGTTTTCATCCGTGTACAATTCAGTATGGCGTCTGACCTGATTAAAGCCTTCATTTCTACACTACTCCCTTTTTATATTGGTTGGAAGTACAGTTTTCTGTATTTCAGATAAGCACTTCACAGCAGTTATGGTTCTGTCCAACCCTTAAATCTGTAAACACAGTTTACACAGTTCCTCTGAATTAAACTGGTTGTATGTCCTTATATAGATGAGTGTTTCATTTCTGCACCCACATTTATGAGGTGCTTCATAGCCAGATATACTGTAGGCATCTGGCTTAGTTCATCTACAGGTGCATCTTTATTCAGTGCATATCACTTAGAGCGGTGTTTCTTATTCATTTAAGCCAGTCAGTAGAGTAGTTGGCCTGTAATATAACACATGCCAGTGTTAATAAAGGTGCACGTTGGAGACATGCTGTGGGAAGTTGTTTTGGTTGCCGACCGAGCGTCAGCAACAGAGCAGATGGAGCGTATCTGTAAAGAATGCATGAAAGCAAACACGAGTGTGCCGTATCGACAGCAGTAGATGTGCCTTCATTACAGTATTTAAACACTGAAATGTCATTAATTAATTTACCAAAACGGGTGAGGGTGAAATGAGAGGTGATGATCATGTCGGTTGCTGGTTGACCATTTTCAGTCAATTGCAAAAATACGACTTCTTTATCGTGCTTTTTGTTCATTTTAAAGCTTAAAGAAGGGATATTAAAATTCTGTTCAGTTTTAGTCAATGAAAACATCATGGTGCATATTGATTAAACTGATCATCACAATTATTTTGCTCAAAATTATAATTGCAATTACTGATCATGACTGTTATTTGAGAAATTTCATCAGAATTTTTGCACTTCTACCTATAAGCACAGATAAAGACAATGCCAACTTTATTTTACTTCATAGTTTCCTAATTTTCAAGAGAACACTATTTTTATAGAATGAAAACTGTTTGCTTTAGTGGATTTATATTTTTTTCCTTTTTTGTTGAAGAAACTATGAAGAGATTTTAGATAGAGAGCTTTTTTTTTTACATTTTTGTCTTTTTTTGTCAGCAATATTGGATGTTGACATAGTTACAATGTTAAATGATGTTTTTTTTTTGTTTGTTTTTTTGTCTCAGAAATATATAAAATGTCAATTAATATTTTTCATCATAGTTTTTGTTAACAAAATTAACACTATGTCCCATAAGCTATAATTACTTACATGTTATGACCAATAACATATAAATGGCGGTATTAAAGTACTATTTTGTCTGAATAACACAAAAAGCTATAAGAAAATGTTTTGGATATTCATTTTGACATTCATTTTGAAATGGATATTCATTTTGACATTTATTATAGATTTACCACATTGGGCCCTATCATACACCCGGCGCAATGCAGCGCAAGGCAGTTCTCATTTTCCCTCCCTGCACCACGTTGTTTAAATAGCAAATGCATTTGCACCCATTTGTGCACCCATGGGCGTGCTGGTCTAAAAAAGAGGTGTGTTCGGGCTCATTGTTGGCATGGCATAATGCCTAGTCCATGAGCAGATCCGTTTGCTCTCTGGAGATGCGTTCAGTCAGGTGTGCCTTAAAATTCCGCCGTTTAAATAGCGAATCTAATGGGAGATGAGACTCTGATTGGTTTATTGCACGTTACGCCCAAAAAACACCCATTACTCATTAAGAGAATAGGAACAACCCTTTTAGACCATGTGCCCGGGCGCGCCAACCATTTTCCCGTCGTTAAACTAGCAAAAGTGGATTCGGACACACCCTGAGTGCACTTGCGCCGTGTGCTTTAGACCATGCGTTTAGATCGTTAAAATAGGGCCCATTAAATCTAAATGTAAAAATGAAGAAAATGAGCAAACTACGACAACTGTTATGAAACTGAAAAGAGAAAGAAAGAAAGTCATATGGTTTTGGCACAGCATTAGGGTGACCTTTGTCTGAGCATCATTTGGTTCTGGTTTTGTCACTTGGAGAGGCAGTATTTCAATCTGATCCATTAAAGCAAACAAACAAGAGAGCAGACGGTAATGAGAAACAGAGGATAGAGACAAACACTCAGGACACATTTGTCTGTCCTTGATAGCGATCGTGTCGTTCTCGAACAGTCTGTACCTCTGAGAAAATGGCTGTTGAATTAAAGTGTAACCTGGAGAGCAGGCAGTGACCCTGGGGTCAAAGTAAAGGAAACACATTAGTAATGGTCTGTTCTCTTTCTCCATTTCTAAACACAGAACATGTACTGGGCATTAGTAACCTAATGGTTTGCATTGACATTTTGACTCTCAACTTTTGTATTTAAATGTTATTTGTCTAGCACTTGCTGTTGAGCAGAACAAGCTGTTCAGGATGCATTGCAGTGGTATCTTATTAAAGTAATTGTATGCAAGCAAAAAGGGGAGCTGGGCTTAGCTTAGCAAATCTGTGAGTATCCTGATGGTCTGCAATTGTGAAAATGACTGCAAGGACAAAAAGCCTTTAACAGACTTTGTGGAGACATTGAATATTACTTAACTCACTCTCTTTTGACTTTACTAATTTCACACTCGGTTGCCTGAAGTAAGAACATGTGGTCTAATCTTTAGACTCAGCTATATGTATCAATGACTGCCACTGTTAAAAACTTTTTTTCTGTGAAAGTAAGGTAAAATGTTGAAGGTGTGATGCATAGGTAAATATCCTTATCAAAAAAGATGATTATGAAAAAACAAACTAAAATCACTGTTGGACACTGTTTATGTATTTCAATACGATAATCCTTTTTGTTTTAAAAATACTAACTGTCGTGTTTCATTTCTCTTTTTCTTTGGTCATGCACTTGCTGTCATCTGCACCGTTCTTTGCAACACACAAAGGTAAGATCCACTTCCTTTCATATTGCAATACATTGAGGGTCATATCAGTATTATTTTATTTTACATTTAAAATATATTGAATGTCATTTTTAAAATAATTTAAAATTATTTTTAAGTAAATACTGGTAGCAGGTACCATTTGACATTTTTTCCCACTTCAAATAGTACATTTTCTATACCCTTTTTTTCTTTGAAAGCTGTAAACTGTTCATTTTTATGTATAATATTAGTATAATATTAATTATTTTTATATATATATATTTGACTGCTTTCTGCTACCAGTAGAGTTTTTTTTTCTCCTAAAATAACCTCCAAAAATGTAAAAATGTTCATGCATTCTCTTGTCTAATACTCAGCTACAGGGTGGCAAAATGACAGAATTAGAGATATAATACACTGTAAATGTGAAGGACTTGAGCTCTTTTGATCATTAGGAGAAAAATTCCACAGAAATCCCACGGGAGCCTTTGATTTAAAGATCAGGTAGGTGTGAGGTATTGTTTGGGTTGGATTTTTCTTTTTATTCTTGAGGAAGTGCCAGGTAATGATAGAAGAATTGCTTTCTACAGCTCCCCTGGAGCTTGACAAGCTGGATATTGGGTGGGTGTTTGGTGTTCAAAACATCCATCACGCATTATATGGTTCTGGTAATAATCTTCCTCTGTACTCTCTTCTGTGTCAGACACTGTTGTTTCAGTTTATCAGCACCGCAAAATAGACAGAAGAAATTTCTTTCTAGATTGCTCGCATCTGAGTGTGCGTAGTAAATGTATGCGTGTTTGAAATATTTTTGAGCCGGTGATAGAACGGTTTTGTCCAAACATCAGCTGCCGTGATCGTTTTTAATTGGGCCTGACGTTCATGTCGAGAAAACAATTATAATAACAAATCAGCCTTCACAAGCTTTCTCAGCTGTCTTGTTGTAATAGGACTTCAACAGTTTTGTTTTATGGATTATGTCCAGTATGGAACAATCACGGTTTATAGCTTGTCTATATTGAGTGATGATAATGCATAGTTATTGGTAATTAACCTTTGTGTGATCTTTGTTAATCTTGTCAGTTTGATGCTAAATAAAATAGATTCCTTTTGGTATGTTTTAAAAATATGATTATTAAAAGCTGCAGTCCGTAACTTTTTTGGGTTAAAAATAATCTGAAATCAGTATTTGAGCAAGTACATAACCAGCCAGTGTTCAAAACTATCACCTTACTTTAGCCCGATTTACAACGGTTAACTTATAATAATGTTTTCTAATTTGAGTGGTACGGGTAGGTTTTTGCGGGAAATTCGAGCATGGCACTGCGTCATTACCATAAAGAAGTTGTCTCGGCTACTACGCTATCGCATATGAGGATCCCGCAGGTGGCGGATCGTTTAGCATTTTCTCACAGCAGAATAATTAAATGTATCATTTTGATGGTGGATTGTAATCCAGAAAGGATTATGTGTTTATGAAACACATGTTAATTAAATTAAATTATATTCCACTTTTAAATGTGCTTCTGATTACAGATAGCCTGGGATTACACAAGATTTGTATTTTAAAGACAACTAGTTGGAAGGGAGCATAGTTTGCTTTTTGGGTTAAAAGAATTTCTTAATACGAAATTCGAATGGGATGACAATTAGTGATTAGACTGTACAGAAATTGAAATCTACACAGTAATACACACTATACTCATTGTCACGCAATGCTGATGTTGTTAACATTTATAATTTGAGAATAAAGTATAACATTAATAATAATTTGCACGGTTAGATGTGATATGAGCTAATCGATCGTTAGATTTAATTACCATTGGTAGCGCGATTTATTGTAATGCTTTTTTCCTCAGTTGGTCAGAACAAATGTGGCAGACTTGTTACTTGTTCAGATGGCAATATGCGGTGAAAATATATATGGGTCATATATTCCAAGACGTAGGCTAGCAGGGGTGTAGAATTAGGGGGGACACAAGGGACATGTCCCTACCAATATCCAGCGACTACCAAACTGTCCCTAGCAATAATTCGATCAAACAATTAAATATATGAATGTGTTTTTTATATTTCAGACGCATCTGAAAGGTCATACGATTGATATTATACCTAAAGTAAACACGTTAGAAAACTGCGCTTTCAAGGACACGCATTTAATACATGGGAGGAATGTAGTCGCACACTGGACGAGAAGCGCCGCGCCGCATTTAGAACAACTCACAGGTATTGACCCATTTCAAGACAGCAGTCTAAAACAGTAAATATAAAAGCCAACTTCAGGAATTAACAAAGGTGCATCAGTGAGTTTGAAGTACAGTGTTTGACAAAAACCGAGCAAACGGAAAGAGAAAGCGCGACCTATGGCTATTATTAGATACAGACAGGAAAACAAACATTGTGCAGAAAGATACACAATCTTCCAGCCTAGGATAAAGTCATTATGAACATTAACAATAATTTGGGACAAATAGAATGTGGATTTTATGGTAAACTATGTAAGTGGCACTCTGTGGTGCAGCAGGATTTGTCACCGTGGACAGTCTTTAACTTTAAATTAATGTTGTTCAACTGGATGTACAAATCAAACTGGTAGCTGAAATAATAAAAAACAACACAGATAAACCGCAAGCTCTTATTTCAGTCATTCAAATGTGCATGAAAGTTCCGTTACTACAGCAACAGCAGAGTTTTCTTTCAGAATCATCCTGGGTCCAATTCGATTAATATTAGCATAAAGTGATGCGTGATAAAGACACCCAGCGCTCTGATGCTGATGTTGTTGGTTCACAAAATCAAAATTGTGTAATTGTCTGTTAAACATATATAAAAAAAATTAAATAAAAAAAACTCTGTATATGAATTCTGAATATGTTGGCTACCATAAGCTATAAATAAAGCTTTAGGTGAAATGAAACTGTTGTCAAAGGTCTATCAAAAATGAAAATGCTAAAATCTATGATTCCTCAGTACAGTGTCCACACCGGTGACAGACTGACACACATACTCCTCAAAACATTAGATTCATCCGCGCTGGAGCCGTGCCAGAGTACAACCCCACGCACCGAAGATAATTACGCATAGAGCTGCAATTACAGGTTTTCAAACAGAGATGGTGACAAAGAGGCAAAACTTACGGACTGCAGCTTTAAAGGGACAACTCACACAAAAATGAAAATGTTTCTAAATCTGTATGACTTACTTTCTAATGTGGAACAATATTTGTTCATACAATGAAAGTCAATGGGGTCCAAAACAGCTCTTTTATTTTATGGACAAACCCACACATTTTTTCAAAATATCTTTTTTGTGCTTCATCATTTGGGTTTCGAAGAACTTGAGGGTGAATAAATGATCTGAATGCCCATTTTTGTGTGAACTATTCCTTTAGCATGAGCTATACATGACAGCTATATGGATGGATCTCATGCACATGCAACTTGCTCCAGGCTGAGACTTAGCGATGCCGCTCACGTCCAGCCGGCCGATAGAGCAGAAAGCCGATGGAGCTTATTTATTTATTTCTGCAGCTTTTTAGTCTTGAAGATTTATGACAGAACATTTGCAACATTACTGAGGCTGTTTACACAGGCCAACACGAGTGCTGAGAAGATGATATTAGTGATGAAAGGCCTGGGGTTTCTCATTATAGCACTGTGGTACAGGTCCGTGCTCATGGGAAGCTCTCTGATGAGTCTGCCGCCTACAACGTGCCTCTACAGGTGCCTGAGAGGGGGGCGGGGCTGTGGCTGCTGCCGCTCTGTGATTGGCCAGAGCCGGAGCAGATCACCATGTGATGCTCTCGAAGGGTCAGTATGCAAGAGTGTAGGTGTGATCAGGAGTGTGTAACAAAGCAAATGTTACAAATGCACTCTCAAGGTCGGACGACAGTGTTCAGAGCACAGCGCAGTCATCCCCAGTATGCGTATCATTTTCTCTAATGCTCACCACGCATATTCTTCTACAGGAGCCCTTATCTCAGAGCTGAATGGTTCATAGGGTACATTCACAAAGTCAGCATTTGGAATGACTGTGTTTACGAAGCGGTATGACTCTCAAATTATTCTATTTCTACATGAGTGAGCAACGAGTAACAAAGTCGAGCTCCTTTTCTTTTCTCCTGAATAATAACTGTAAACATAGTGACAGTAAATTTGCTAAATGACTTCATGCTGTGTGCTGTGTTTGGGTGTTATTTTAACTTTGGGCATATTTGTGTCTTTAAAATGTATGTTTTGTTTTTGTTTTTCTTGTTTTACCCTCAACCAAGGCCCAGACTTCCAATCCTAAAATATGTAAACATATTATAAAAATGTGAATTAATAAACGAAGATAATATAAACAAGTTAAATGTTGTTTTGAGTGAAATAAAGCATTAATTAAAACTTATTTATGTTTACATTTATAGAGTTGTATATATATAAGTTTTACGTAGTTATGTCTTTTGTAATATAAAGTACTGTTAAAAAGTTTGGGGTTGGTAAGATTTTCAAATATTTTTGAAAGAAGTCGTTTGCTCACTAAGGCTGCATTTATATGATCAAAAATACAGAAAAACAGAACAGAAATATTGTGAAATATTACAATTTAAAAGAACTGTTTTCTATATTAGTATATTTTAATAGTTTAAAAAAAGGCATTATTTTATTTTATACAGTCTTAAATGTCACATGACCCTTCAGAAATCATTCTATGCTGATTTGGTGCTGAAGAAACATTTCCCATTATCACTATCAATGTAGAAAACAGCTTTTTTCAATATTTTTGTGGAAACCATAATACATATTTTTTCAAGGATTCTTTGAATACAGCATTTATTTGAAATATAAATCTTTTTTAACCTTATAAATACCGATTTTTGATAAATGTAATGTGTCCTTGCTGAACAAAAATATTCATTTATATTTAAAAATTCTTACTGACCCCAAATTTTTTAACAATGTGTAATATATACTTACTGTCAAATTATACAAAAATAAATTACAAATGAAAAAAAAAAAAAAAAAAAAAAAATATATATATATATATATATATATATATATATATATATATATATATATATATATATATATTATATACATATTTAATGTTAAATTATGTATATTTGGGATACATATGCTATCTATGATCCATAAAATGAAGCCTTAGCAAGACCAAAATATTCAAATTGTCATTTCCATCACCGCAATCACATAAACATAATGCATCTTTTGAGGTATGTTGGGCATTTTCGAGAACTTTTTCAAGAAAAAAATGACAAAAAAGTTAGAAATTTCATGTGACCTAAGTATCAGTTGGACATTGTTAGTGGACAATTTAAATAAACTAGTGAGAGTGTGAAAAGAGTTTGAGAGTTTACTTTCTAAAGATCCACAAGAAGTTGGAAGTTGCCCGTAGTTGAAGAAACACCCAGTCGAGCGTAGAATACAGCATTTGGCTTTGGAGTTACCAGAAACCTCACATGAGTCATATTGGCTATAGAATTAGGTGTTCAGTTTATAACTGAATTGTTTATTAACAGACGACCGTCTTAGAGATTTTCTAGATTGTCTAATACAGAATATTCTATTGCTCTAGCAGCTATAGTCCCCTCCCTCCGTTTGTACAAGACAATGGGCCGCTCAGTGCGTGACATGGTCGTGCTTTGTCTTACTAGAAAAAGAGCTCCCCATGAGCAGTCTCGGTGCATGAAGGGCTCCCAGCGCAGATGTTAGGAGTCTATTGTTGACCGTGATGTAGTGCTTGCTGAAGAGAGAGAGGTGAAGACCAGCGCCAGCCAGACATGGGGGACGAGGGTGGGGGGCCCTGCTGGGATGATAGAGACAGCATTACCTCATCCCGACGCTGACCTCAGGGCACGAAGACATGGCTGTTCTAGGCATATGAAGTAACCCCCCCGCGTCCCTCTGTGCATCATAACACCCCAGGGGGTGCGGGTATGGAAAAATCCATTAGATGCTACAATGAGGAGGACTATAATAAAGACATCACTAATGTAATAATAACAAGTGAAAGACCTTTCTCTGTCTCCTACCTACACCCTAGCAGCAGCACTTCTGTTAAAGTGTAACGCAAATGCTTCTAGCTATGCATATGTTCTTTTTGCATTGTGAAATAAAGGTGCTGTCACGTTAGCAAAATGTCGGACAAAAAAGATCTGTTTTCTGTCATCTAGTGATGAATGAAGCACAGCTCAGAAGTCGCTTTCAAACCAAGCAACATTCTGTTGGTAATTCCGATGCAAACTCTGCGTATAGGGAAATCTTTCAACCTCATGCAAAATTCCTGATCGTGTGGATTCTTATTGAAATGACTGGATTTCACTTGCCAAAATTCGCAAGCAACAGTAAATGTTACCATGCCTTAAGTCAGACTATACTTTACATGTTGCATTCTGTTATATAATATATTGTCCTCCTCATTTGTAAGTCGCTTTGTATAAAAGCGTCTGCTAAATGACTAAATGTAAATATAAATATAAATGCATTCTCATTATTGCCACTAGGGGCGCTATAGTACGTTACATTTTCTTCTTTGTTTACTTTTGTCATTCACAGCTACTGTTATGGTGGCGCAGCACTTTGAAAAGACCTTAAAAAAGGTCTACCCTTACTATCTGTACTTTATATATCGGAAATTTTTTTTAATACTCTTATGAATGTATGGATATATGTAAATATCCATGTCAAATATCCAGCTCTCTTGTTGCTTTCTTATAAAGTATCCCATTACTATTTCAATGTGAGAAACTGCAGTGCTTAATTCAGTGCTTAATTAAACTGAATCACGAACAGTTTCACACCTTTTTGCAAACCCGTTGGACCAATTAGTTGAAAAAAGTGACTTTTTATTCATGAATCTGGCATTGCAAATTCTGATTCTTAATAGCTAATGGGGTATGTGGTCATCACCATTGTCAGACATGAATTTATCAAATATATTTTTGGGGGCACAGCGGTATTTCAGGGCTTGAAAGAAAAGTTATAGTATCGTAGTACACAATTTAAACTGCAAAACTCTTATTTTATGTCTGTCTCTGTCTGTCTTTGAACAGTATATATTAATATTGGCAATATTGTATTTTTTACAGTCATGCCAATAAAGCAATATTGAATTGAATTGAACTGAATATATCTATCTGTCTGCGAAGCTGTATTATTTTATTAAGATGCAATGACAAGAACTTTTTAAACTTTTTTGAGTCTCAGAATCACTCATTTAAAAACTCTTCTGACTTTTAAACTTAAGCTAAAAACAGTCAGTAAGTCAATGACATTATATAAAAGTAACAGCTGTTGATGTGCAAAGAACTATGGAAGGCCTGAAGCAATAAACTTTTTCTTAACTCATCGTTTTGAAGCTGAAACAGTGTTTGAGGAGAATACAGTTTGAACTTTTTAGTTTTGTATCCAGTAATATTTCAAAATTCTCTTCAAAAAATGAAAACCTTGCAGATTTCATTTATTTTAAAGTATAAGGATGGTTCCATACGTATCCACAGAGAGCTGAAATCCACAGATCCTAGAACATTCCCATCTGTTTTTGTGTACTTGTGTAGTGTATGTCTCTGGAGTAAACAACATGTGGAACAGGCATACGACTATGTTTAAAGACCAAATCACATCATCATTGTAATGATGGGCCTGTGTCTTGACACACAAATGCTCCCCGGATACTGCTGTCTGGGTACTAACAGCACACTCATCTGAGTCTTGTCGTTTAGGGCTGGGCAACAGAAGTGCATACTTGATATTCAGAGCACAAGTGGCTGGTTGTCTGTGATCATCTTTGACTGAACAATTTTACTGTTGCAACTGTCGATTATCATTACGAGTGGGGTGCCGTGGGATGCATTGTAAGCACCTTGTCAAAAATGATTATGTTCATGAAATAAGTTACAACTCCAGGTGGCCGGGACTTTTTATTAAGTTTATAAATGCGTTAATGGGACTTCCACATAGAAGTATTCTTTTATTAATTTAAGGTTAATAGACTTAATTAACCTCCAAACCATTGAAACTGATGTGTCTTTTTAATGCATGAAGGCACTATTATTATTATTTTTTTTTAGCATTCCGGATATATTGAAGGCCCTGAAGTGAGAGGGAAATGCTTTGCTGAGAGTAAAATATAAAAAATCTATTGCTTTTTGAGGATGGATGTACTACACAGCGGAGATGGTGTGATAAATACAACAGATATCACACCGAAGAGAATGGAATAGAACGTCAAATGCTCAATTTGTCCTTTATCAGATAAACTGAGAAATATTTAACACTGCCCTTCTTGATTTTGCAAGTGAAATATTATGTTTTTTTTTTTTTATGCTGAGACACTGATGTCTATCTGTCTATCATTCTGTCTATCTATGATTCTTTCTGTCATTCTATCTATTATTCTGTCTGTTATTCTATCAGTTGTTATAGCATTATCATTCTATCAATGATAAAATGCATCTATCCATCTGTCTGTCTGTCTGTCATTCTATCATTCGTTATAACATTATAATCTATCGTTTCATCATAAAATGCATCTATCTATCTGTCTGTCTATCAATCAATTGTTATACCATTATATCTATCGTTCCATCATAAAATGTATCTATCTGTCTGTCTGTCTATCTATATACAGTATATATATATATATATATATATATATATATATATATATATATATATATATATATATATCCATATGTCTGTCTGTCTATGCAATGTACATATATCTGTTTGTCTGTCTACTTGTCTCTGTCATCTATCTATCTATCTATCTATCTATCTATCTATCTATCTATCTATCTATCTATCTATCTATCTATCTATCTATCTATCTATCTATCTATCTATCTATCTATCTATCTGTTAGGCTTCTAGTCTTCTATTTATAATTGCAGTTATATGAATTTAGTTGAATTTCAGTTTATTTTAATTGTACTTCTTTACATTAAAATTCAAATTGCAGTTCTACATCCTGTTTGCTGCCTCAGTTGGAATTTAAAAGACATTCTCGATTCAATTCTGAATGGCGAACAACTCTAGTAGGTTCTCGCTCCTGTCCCATGGCCATATATAAAGAGTCTTGTGCCACAGACAGTAGGAGGGCTTTTGGGCATGGCCGTCCGTCTCAACAGTCGTCAGTCCTCCATGATGGATCATCTAGTAGACTCGAGCCTGGAATGTGCCCCAGATTAACGGCCACCTAAATTTAGCTTGGTTAACAAATGGAGGAGGTTGCGCTGTGTGAACTAGAAGTCACTTACACTTCCTCACCTCCCAGACACAACACCGCCCTGTCATGGCATCCAGATTCAGCGCATGGTCCAAATACTGTCACTCTCTTGTTTGGTGTTGAGCTGTGAGCAGCAGATTAAATTGTAAGCTGAGTGGAATCTTGCAGCATTTGAGTGGCCGCCACAGCCTCTTAATAGCCTGACGGCCTAATCTTTCCTTTAAAGCCGTCTCAGAGGAGACAGGAAGTTCGTTTGTCAGGTCATAAATGAAAACCCAAGCACACTGGATTCATTTCCAGCACCAAGGCCAAGTTCCCTCCCTTTTCCCCCTCCTGCTGCCAGTGGCCATGGAGAGAAAGAAAGTATTTGTAAAAGTCTCCCAGCAGCTTTGATGGGCACAGCGGAGGGAGAGAGAGAGATGAGCTGACATGTCTGTCTTTCTCTCGGGAGCTTTCTGGAGGGCTGTTGAATGGCCACACTGGTCCCATCTCTCATTGCGTAGGAGAGGTTTCAGGAGAAGAAAAAAGAGGGTGAAGTAGATTTGTCCTCACTAGGGCTGTTATGTCCTCCCGTGACCTGACACCTTGAAGTTCTGAGTAGGACGATGCATAAAAAAAAAAGTGCCGGAAAAAAACAGCATTGTCGGAGAGTAGGCGATCCCATCAGCCACATGATGTGATTTATTGTCGTCGCTGTGAGGACTCATGTAGCTTTGTTTATGTGCATTATAAGTCATTTTAAATTAAATCAAAGGTTTGTTTTAAAGGGATAGTTCATACAAAAATTTTAATTCTGGCATCATTTACTGACACTCATTGCAAACCTTGCAAACACAAAATAAGATATTTTGAATATTATACTGGTCACTCTTTTCCATTATAATCAATAGAAACTTGAGCTTTTAAGCCTCAAGGAATGTTTTAAGATTTTTTTTAATATTTAAAAGTTGTAAGATTATTTCAGTTTTAAAGTTTCAAATTTAACTAAAATTGTAAATTCAAGTCTTTAAATGGTGTTATAAAGTCATCATAAAATGTAAAAAAAAAAAAAATAATATTTAATTAAAATTTATTAAAAAGCTAAACTTTAAACTTTTGTTTTGGAATTAATTACACTGAATTTATGCTTTGTTATTTAAATAAGTTCTAAATAAATCTTTATTTGATTATATTTAAATTAATCTAATTTAAATCTATTTTAAACCATTTGATATGCTTTTGTCAGTTTACTTATGATTAAATTGATTCAATTTCTATTTATTCTTCACACACAGCTTTTGCATGGTTTCAAAAGTAATGCAATGTAGCACACAATCCATATTGACTACTTTTATGCCTTTTTTGGCATTTTAAAGAATGCCAGTCCCCTTTTCAGTTTCATTGTATTGACATTTTTCACCAGGATGTTATTCAGATATCCACACAAGAAGGAAAGTCAACTTGAGGATAAAGGACCACAGATCTATTCCTTTAAGATATCACACATTTCTGTAGTCATAGCTTCCACTTCCCACGCTTTACTTGTTATATTACACTTCTTTACGTTATTTTAAAGCCCCATTTAACTCAAAACACTCCCAGTTTTCATCACACCTCAATAGCAGTGAAGAAAAATGAAGGCTGTTCCTCCCCCAGTGAGGTGGGAAGGTGTTGAGAGGGGCGATGAATGTATGGGAAAAGTCTTAACCTTGTTAGTGTAAGGATAAAAGAGGCTGGAGTGGGAACTGGCGCTACACTCTTTCACAGGCCTCTCTGTTGATTCTTGACCTGCTGCCTCCTCCCTCAGTTTGGCAGGCACGCTAGCCCCGCGCCACTTTCTGTGTAAATCATCTCGTCGACATCGAATCGTCTCCCTATGGTAAGTTCAGAGGTTCACATCCAGTGCTGTCATTTCCCCAGAGAAGGCCTGATAATTATTTTTGCTAGCATTGTTGTTCGCGAAAATAACTGGGTCTCATTTACTAATTATTGCATATGGTTGCGTACTCACACATTTCTCAACTTGTTTTTTTTTTCTTACTCCCAGAATCTCTTCTAGATCCAGCTATAACACTTGAGTCATTTGCTACTTGAGTCACATATTCAGTCTCTAATAATAATAATTAATAATTAACAATAATTTTGACCGCACCATGATTCAGCGCATGCATGTTCTGTCAGCAGCACGATGTGCATGCGTTGTTTACATGCAGAGGCCGATTATGGCGGAAGACATGATTTGGAGGAAAATAATTGTTGAATAAAGTCAACAATTGTTTTCTTTGCACACAAAAAGTATTCTCACAGCTTTGTAAAATTATGGTTGACGCACTGATGTCACATTGGCTAGTTTACCGATGTCTTTACTAGGGTTCTGCCGATAGACGATATCATATATTGACGATAATAAGAGATATCGCCTGTGGCTGATTCCTCGGACGATAGCAAGATGATTACTATTATCAAGGCTAGTAATGCTATCTAATTAATATTAGGGCTTATTTGTTTCTACATATTTATTTTTCCACGTTTTTACAGTGTTGTGCATTTTAACCAATCACACACGATTCTGTTGACTTTATGAATGAAATGGCCAATCAGATGCGTTCAGATGCGATCAGATGAGTCATCGCTTTGTTGATCAGCACGTGCTGACTGAATTCTGACTCGCGAATTCTCATCATAAACAACAAAGTGCAGATGTATGTGCAATGTAAGTATAAGAAATTTTTGCTCGTTTTCTGTAGCTGCTTTTTGAATAACTGAGGAAATGTAAGCATTATAAATAGTAACTTACAATGTTTCTATTAAATTATCATGTTAAATACAAATTCAGTCATATTAAAAACATTAGGCTTCTTTTAGCCTCACGCTGGAGTTGGTTCACTTTCCAGCAATGAAACTAAGTAAATAAATAATTAAATAAATTTGCATGATAATATACTACCTTTCTAGCCCTTGAACATGGTAGTTGCGTTGGTGCCTATGCAGGGTCAGAAAGCTTTCATTAAAAATATCTTAATGTGTTCTTATGGGTTTGGAATGACACAAGGGTGAGTAATTAATGACAGAATTTTCATTTTTGGGTGAACTATCCCTTTAATTTTGAAAAGTGTAAACCTAATGAATTGCATTTTTATTTTTTATTTTAATAATATACATTAATTTATAAGTTTGATTTATTTAAAACTAAAATATTAATATTTTAAATATTTTATTAATATATAATTAAATTGTTAATAAATAATAAATTATGAAATTATTAGTTATAAATGAAATATTTATTTTAAAGTGTGAAATTCCTTCCCACACACAGGTTTAATGAACACAGTATACACTTTTTTTTCTCTTTGCCCTATGTGAAACATTTTAAGATGAAAAGCCAGAGAAGCTGTAAAATTACAATCATTAATTTTAACGAGAGCGCGTTTGTTTTTAGGGTGGTGAAAGTGGCCTGTGGTTTATTAAGGGTAATTCTCATCTTGTTGAAACAAGACGTACCTGTTGTACCATCGAAGCAGCAGACCGGCAAAACAGAACCTCATTCTCAGCCTTGTGAGAAATCGTATTAACCTAAGTGCTACCTGTCGGTACATCTCCCTGCGTCTGCCGTGATGTTAAGAACCTCTTGAGCCCCGCTCCTCCTAACGTCACAGTCCGACGCGTCTCCATTTGGCCCCGCGCGCAAGATTCATTACAACGTCGTTCGCGGTTACACAGTCTACTTCATTGCTACGTTCAGCAAAAGACAGGCACTGTCACATAATTTTTCTCTGCTGCTGCTAAAAACGTTCAAGATATAGGAACTGCTACAAGCCATTTGATCACGTAACAACAGCTTAAACAAGAGAGCAATTTCCTCGAGTGTCTGTTTTTATGTTCTAGAAAATATTTACGCTAGCAGCAGCGGATTTTCTCGTTTCGCTCTGACCTTTTCCAAAGCCTTGCGATTCTGTCAGCGGCCCGAGAGGTTTGCGGCGCCTTGTTTCATTTGATCTCTTTTTAATCACTTTAATATAAATTGTGTCAACACGAACACTAATGGATGTGTGGAACACACTTGGGGTGTGAGGGAGATCACATAAAAATGTCTGAGTTAAGAAACGAGCGCTTTAAACTTTCCCTCAAAGTCGTATATATCTTTTCCTTTAAACGCACATGTAAACTCGTATGATTTGCAGCCTGAATTGTTAGCCTGTTGAAGAACGGCCGGCTAATTTTTTTTCTTAAGTCAGTGGTGGGGCCATTGTTATTCACTACGCGTGTTCCCGGCACTCTCAGCTGCAGAATATGTTGTCATGACAACCGGTTGGCCTCCTGTTGCTGATGTTGATCAAGACCTATCTGTGTGAGTGAGTGTGTGTGTGTCTGAGGTGAGAGGAGAGAAGAGCTTTCATTTTGTTAAAGCAAGGCAAAGCCTGTGGGAGGGCCATCCAAACCGCTTTTATGGGTGATGATCTGAGACAATTGAAGGCCTCAGATAAAGCTGGATTTGCTTCCGTAACAAAAGCGATGACAGAGAAACAAATCATTAACACTTTAAAGAGACGCTGAACTTTCACACTTCAGCTAAAGCAACTTGTCTGAAACTCAGCTGAGAGTATTTCATATCCAACACAAGGTTTTTAGGTATGTTGCAATCACGGGGTGTGATATCCATTGTGAATTATGTTCACAGACAAGGTTCTCTAATTTTTTTCTTTTTAAAATACAGATCTAGAATCACAGATCAAGATGCAACATACACAATTTATGGTCATTTTTGTTTTTATTAGGACTTATAGTATGTCTGTGTAGTGTTACTTAGCTATTCAATTCCTAATGTTAGAATTTATTTTTTATTTTTTAAATATATTTTGAATTATTAGTTATTTTTGTTTATATTTTAAAATATTTGAATTTACATTTACATTATTAATAAGAATCATAATAATAAGCAGCACAACTGTTTCCAACATTGATAATAAATCAGCAGAATGATTTCTGAAGGATTATGTGACTCTGAAGACTGGAATAATAGCTGATGAAAATTCAGCTTTGCTTCAGAGGAATAAATTATATTTTAAAGTATAATATGTATAGAAAACTGTTGTTTTAAATTGTATTAATATTTCACAATATTACTGTTTTTTCCCCTCTATTTCTTGATCAAATAAATGCAGCTAAAATATAAATTAAAAATCTTGTTGTTTCAAAATCTTTGAATGGCAGTGTATTTAAAAAAAAAAAAAAAAAATTAGTTAATTATTTTGACAAACAATAATAATATATATTTTTTATTATATCTTATTTTACAAGTTCATTTTAACACGTAACTTTGAGTATTTCATATTCATACCAACCATATTGAATATTTTCCAGGGGATGATTTATCCGATTTGTTGGTACACTTCAACATTTACATTTATTTATTTATTCATTTAGTCGCTTTTATCCACAGTGACTTGGAAATGAGGAAAACTAGCGCTAGCAATTCATCATACACAAAACTGAATGAAATCTTCTCCTTGTGGGTAATTCAGATCCTGATGTGGTGAATTTAAACAGGATTTACCCTGACAGAGACATTTTCAGAATTAATATCTGGTGTTTGTCCTCATTAGCAGTGACAAACAGATAGTCTTTTACAACAAGAGCTAAAGTGTGTGATTTATGTCACATTGTTGGATTCAGACCAGACCACAGAGCTTAGGAAAGCATGACTTTATGTTTCAGAAGGAAACTGCTAATAATTATTTCCATCTCTCTCTTAATGCCCAGTTGAAACGTTCTAGAAATGATGAAAGTTGCTTCCTGGCCTGGAGCTATAGGTCTGAGCAGGAACATGTTCAAATAATCCAAATCTAATCACCGGTACATGTTTGCTTTACCGTCAGTGCAGCCAATTAATCATCTCCACTCACTTTCCACACAACATATGCACTGGAATATCGAATGGAAATGAGAATTTGATTTGCCTTCCAGTTCGCTGATGGCTTTCTTGGATCAGTTGAGCTTCAGAATTGAGAAAGAGCTAAAAACAAGAGGCCAGAAGTTAAATATGGAAGCATATATGGAGATTTTAAATAGACAATAAATGGGTCGGATGTGAATGTACAGGGGCTTGGGGGTATGACCGATGTGCGATACGTTAATGGATCAGGGGTGACTTGCTTCGCTTCTTTCATCACTAGTGCTACAGTTGGATGCTTTATTTATTCGTTCTGTCAGAACGATCAATAAGATCTCATTCCACCGAAGGCACAGAAGCAGATCATCTCTCCACTCTATCCTGAGCTCCTCATTTATATCAGCAAAGAACCAAATCTGATGGAAAACCCACTGAAACTAGCACCAGTGATGAGAAGAATGCTTCAACTAAAGTTCAAGTACAGTTTGTACACCACTTTCAGGAATTTCTCCTGAATAAAAGGACATGTATTATGCACAAACTACAGTTGTTACTACAGTATTATTTATTTGTATTTAAATCAGGGTTCTCAAACAATGCATCCAGCAAGATTCCTATGGGTCCTCAGTTTTTAATAGTTTGTCTTTAAATTTGTACTTCTGATCAGTTTAATCATGATGTATTTGGTAACTTATCAGTTATTAGATTACATTACATTAGTTTTTTTGTTTTGTTTTGTTTTTAAATTCGGTAATATCTATCAATATTGGATATATATTGACCGATATGTGATATACATGTAATTTAAGGTTAATATATAATCGCTATTAATAAACCTGTTAAATGTAATCTTTAGCCAATTTCAAGATGAATGCAATTTTTCATAATGTATATTATAATTTTTTGATGTCTAAATTCACTTGTGGTATTACTTAAAAATACAATACAATTGTAGCAATTCTCAAGATGAATATGAACTTTGAATTTTAATTTTTTCAATTTATTTAGACAAATTAGTATATGCTTTTAATATCGACCATGTATCAGTTGACCATAGTTGTTGACTTAATGGTATCAGCCAGATTTTATTTTATTTTATTTAAAGAAAAAACATCACTCTGAAAAGCTCAGTGCATCACTAAGTAGCTGCTATAGTTCAAATACACGGTTGTTAAAACAATTGTATCCTTTTTGTTGGCCCCTGACGGAGAACAATAGCTGGCTTGTGGCTTCCATGTAATTTGTGACTCTTGATTTAAATACAGTATTTTGCAAACAGGGTGTGAAGGTGAGTTAACAGCTCAGGGTTAAGGATTACTAATGGACACTTTGTGTTACTTCATAATGGAAGTTACAACACTGCAAGCTCTGCAGGATAAGGACAAGTTATGAATGTCAAAGAGACACACAATGCAATGACACAAATGACATTGTCACTTAATGCTGTTGTAGAAGCCATGTATTGGACACCTACTGAAACAAGGGCAGCCAGTGGTGATGGGCTATGTGGGAAATAGTTATCTCGCCCTCAGCATTGCGATATTACACATTATTTTACCAGTTGAAAACCAACACAAAAGACACAGAACATAAGTTTTTAAACCGAGCCTAAAGGTCCAGCAACTCTATTCTTTCTATTACTGTGACAGTCGCTCAGGGTGTTTTTTATAGCTCTCACTTGAGTGTCTCGTTCACGCTTGTGTGGAAGGTATATAATGTCTTTCCTGTTGAGCTTTTGGCCTTTTTATCGATCTGTCCACTGCTCACGCGTTTAGAGATACTTGTCAGGTAGGCTGTGTCAAACGCATCTCCAAAGGAAGGTCCAGAGGGTGGTCAGAAAATACACGAGGTCCTCTGAGATGTCAGAAGATGAGTTTTTATGGAGTTCTAGTAAGTCTGCTCAAGGTTAAAGTTTGAAGATTAATGAAAGCAGCTGTTCGTTCTTCGTTTTGTCTCTGCTGTCTTCTCAGAATGCAGTGGAGCAAAAGTAGAGGAGCTCATGGCAGCTTTTACAGAGCGTGACCAAATGTCCCCTAATCTCTGTGGAGAAACTCACATGGCTTTGAGAAGTGCTATAAAAATCTGTCATATAATGACGAATTCCCTGATTTTTTTAGATACGCAAATTCATTTTACTACACTGGGGAGAATATTTGCCTTGAGGTCCCAGTTCTTTACAGTTTGAACGTCACATTTCAGCTTGAATTGTTTCGTGAATATGTCACAGTGAATTTCTGGCTGTTAATATATTAAGTTACTCCTTTTATACTAATATATATATATATATATATATATATATATATATACGCTTCCACAATTTGAAGGTAGAGCCCTGCATTTTTCCCCCTCTGTATTAGTGGGATTAGTTTGACTGATAATATTAGTTAACATCTATTTCAATTACATTTGATTTATTTACTGGTTCCTTAACGGCTCAAAGTTAAAAGAGATGTTAAACATGTCTTAAAACACCAGAGACCTTATAGAAAGTGTACTCTCATTTATTTTATTCGGCACAAACAGAGCAAATATACAGAGAGGAACCCTTGTCAGGATGCAGTATTTGTAATTCTGCCAGGCAAATAGCTCTGACTTGTGTGACTGAAGCACAATTTATTATAAGTTTAATTTACAAAGAAAGTAGGTGTGTTTGCTTTTAAAAAATGACTGTTTCTGCGAATCTAGTGGCTCCTTAAACTGGATTGCAGGTGCATAGTGAATACGACACAAGTTTTTACACTGGAATGCCGCAGGCTAAATTGGCACAACTGTTTAGTTAATTCGCCCCATGGTCTCTTTGAAAAGCTTGAAGGCTGTGCTAAATGAGATCTTCTGTAGCACTTCCTGAGCCTCCCCCTCTGTCTTTTCTTGCTTTTTATCTGTGTTTCTTATCTCTGAATCATATCTCATTACAGGAGAGGAAGAAAACCTTTGAAGTTCAACATTTTGCCGCATTTTAAGCAGTCATGACAATTACTCCGTAGCGGACCACATGTAGCTGCGTTAGCCGTGAAACAACAGTGGTGATATGTAGCACAACCACACAGAGCGAGTTCAGCAAGCACACTTCTCCTCTCTGCCTGTTTTTCTCACTTCAGACATAGGCCCAGTGGATCAATACTTTCCATTAGCAGCAATGTGATGATTGTGTGGATTGTGTAGGGTCAGTCCACAATGGCATCGGCTTTAGCCTCTTTATTAATTACGAAACAGTCCGCTGCTGCCTCAACTGAGCGGTCCCTACGTTTGGCGCCACATTGATGTGTTGTGCACTCCCACAGAGCATTGCAGTGGGTCAATTGGTTTTGTTAGTTAGGGTGGGAAAATATATAAATAAAGAAAATAAGTTTCTTTGCTCTCTTTTCTCTCTGCTCTATTACATGCTCTCAGACTGACCTCTGGTTAGATAAGCAGGCCATTCCACGCCTGAGATTGTCTATATAAGCAACGAGTTGTGGAGCTCCCTGCAGAGCAGAAGATGCCTCTGTCCTGATGCGCTTTCTTGCTGCACTGCATTCCTTTTAGAATTTACATCTCAGTTATGCCCATTTTACCTTTCTCTAATGCAGAACCACAGAAGGCGCTCTTAGAAAGTGCATAATGATCTTAATTAAACAACAGTCGCCCAAGGTTATAAAACTGCTGAGCAGCAAATGAACAGGGGAAGCTTGCGATCAGCAAAACCTCCTGCAATATCACAATGAATTTACGGTTTACGGAGAGGGCAGAGTTAGTCTAAAGTGCAATTGTTGGCAGTAAATGTATCATCACAAAGGTTGCTGCTTTTTCAATTTTTTTGAATGTCGCTGTTACCCTAGTGTTGTAAAAAGTACCGTTACTTTAATACTAAGTCGATACTTAAATTTTTAAAGCATAACAGTTCCAGCCTTTTCACAGGTCTGGTACCCTCTGATAGATGTCTGCTTTCAAATGTTTCCCATATTTATGTAAGCGATCTATGAAAAGCATCAAAGGTTTCTATTTGCTATGTGTTTTTGCTTTTTTAAGCTTTGTAGCCAATCACAGACATGTTTGTTTAGCATGTGAATGCAACAGCCAATCTGAGGCTTTCGAGTCAGAATACTCCAGAGTTTGTTCAGCGTAAGTTCTGCGCACTTTCCACTATAATGAACTTGAAACACAGTTATTTAAAAAAATTCACAAGCATTTCTTCTATAAGATGTTGTTTTGCGTAACTTCCATAGAAACTAAATTGTAAGTCATTATATTGTTTCAGACGGTATATTTCCCACCCATACATTTGAAGATTAGTAGCCAGTTGGCCAGAGACTCTCCGAAGTCGAATCTCGCCCACTAGTCATCAATAAAGTAGTGTGCAATCCAACTGACTCGGAGAGCAAACAAACTTTTATCTGACATCAAATCTCTGCACAGTGATGAAACACAGTGTGGATAAAGGAAGAACAACGATTTTACAAGTTAACTTCAAAATTCACACCTGCCGAAAGGGGAATATGGACAGTGATGCAAAATTTTTATTTATTTATTTATTTTTTCCCAGCATCTCACTTTCATCCTGACTTTCCTTAATCACCACATCCAGAGCTGTCAGTACTTTGAGTGTTACTGCCTTGTGTCAGGAGGTTTTGTGTATATGCTGTCAAATGTGTGGGAAAGACAAGAAAGTGCTGATGTGTTTACCCAGCATTGCATTTCTTTTTGACTGTACATTGAACAGTATGTAGTATGTAGGGACTCCTGAAATCTGCTTGTTTAACTTCGGGGAAAATAGGAAGCGGTTGCAGCACGATTCCTGTGGAATTTCGGTGAGAGATGAAAGCTTGGATATGCAGCTTGAAACTTGTTTGTCTGCTCAGACCTGAAGTGGGAATATATTCCAGCTTGCTGTGAAGTGTGTTGCTTTGATCATTTGGTTTCTCATCCGTGTAGTTCCTCGTGGTTGGGAATCACCTTTTTGGTAAGTCCGTCAGACCTAAAACCGTAGGGAACTATTGAAAGATCTTCAGAGAAATGAAATGAGTTGAATGAATGAGTCCAGGGCCCTTTCAGAAGCACTCTGCTGATGCAAATGAATGATGACATCTGCTGACAATGGAAAAATCACCTCCTAATGTTGGCAAAATGGGCCGTCCTGGGAAAAGAGAGCAATTTGGAGACAGCCGTGTGAGCGGTGACGGCGACTCCTGCTGAATAACACATTGTACATCTCCATTCGTTTGACCACTATTCATTTATTGTTTGCGACAGCAAAACCTGTCTCTTATTTGTCAAGGTTCTGCATGCGAGATTGCTTATTGGAGAATACAGTAGGTTTGAAAACAGAGATATGGCCTTGTAAGTCTCACATTTTAGTGCCAATATGCCTGCGTTTGCCACCACATGGTTAACACCTCCATCTGTTAAAATACAGTTCCCTGACTTATTGTGTTTTCACCATACTCGTTTGTTGTCATAATTCCCATTTATAGAAAGCAGATGGGCATAATTAAAAACAAACCAGTGAAACTACTGAGGTATAGAGCTAATCCAGCAGACATAGAAAACCATAATCCCGAGACAAAGAAAGTCTTTTATCGCTTCAGGTAAGCAAGCTCCTCATTGTTTATGTTTACTGTCCGTATTCGTCTCTGGCTCCCCACGTCCATTTATTTTTCATACTGAGCAGGTTTAGCTTTCTTCGGCCTGCAGATCCACACTGAGCCTTTGCGGTGCACGCTATTTATTCATAACATCTGGAGACGCCAGATCTTCACAGGCTGCGGCCCCCATTCATCACCCAGCAGTCACGTTCCCTTTAGAAACTCCCTCAGAGCCCAGAGTATCCCAAATATTGATTAAATGATGTTTAGGAGTCGCTCGACAAGGTCTGCTTGTTCACGGCCTACTGTGATTTGGATCGCTTTCTCAATCTTTAATCATAGTGAGGGGATTGAAGCAGGATTCTACTGAAGGTGACCACATTAATCTAGCCAATGAAATTCTTTAAATGGGGAAATCAAATTTTCACAGAAAAACTATGTCATGCTTTTTGACTGATTGTAAAACCACAACTAAAAATGTTTGGTTTTCCTCAAGTAGTGGTTTCAAAATGCAAAACTCTTGGATTATGGCGGCTTCTTTTTTTTTTAAGATGTCATCATTGATTTTCTTTTGTGGTGTGGAATGACTAACTTTGAACCATAAGTTGTAGTCAGATGAATGTCAAACTGTTTATGTACTGTAACTGTTTGAATGTTAATCATTTTGCTTTATGGATGATACGTGTATTTGTACTTGTAATTTCAAGACAGAAAATCATCCTGAGAGGAGAGCAGTCTAATGGCTTTAGGGGAAATGTTTTTCTGTAGCTATTGCTGAGTAGTTTTTCGTTAGCAAAATGCAATTATTAGAATAACCAGAAAAAGATATCAGATATAAATCTGTAATTTGCAGAGCTGGTTTGCTTATTCATATTCTGTAAGATGATGTTGAAGAACTTTGCTTGTGTCCAACCCGTTATGAGTCACAAATATTGAATTCGATTGTCTCCCCAGTTGGTCCATTTTTGTTTTCGTGGAAAAGTCTTGAGAAATCAGTAATTTGCTTTAACTGAGGGTTGAGGAAAGGCTGGTGCTTACAGTTCATTCATTCAGTTTTTTTTTTTTTCTGCTGAAACCATAGGGTCGGTAGTTCAGATTTTTACTTGCCGTGGTGACATTTTAACTGGCCCTGAGGCAGAAATGAGAAGAAAAAAAAAAAAAATTGCAACTCTGTGTGCACAAATACTGAATTGACAACATAAATGCAGCATAGCTCAAGTTCTTGTTTCCATCTGCTAGATTTGTGAGCTGTAGGATCCAAAACTGTCATGGACTTCCTCTATGTGGAGTCATTTGCAGACACGTTGAATGAGGCCTAACATTTTTCACTGGACCATATCCTGCTCCTGTTTTATGTTTAGATTGAAAGCAGAGTCAGATTACCCGTTTTCCCCAGGACAGACATTACCCACACCACTGGAGAGCAGAAGGAGATTGTTCGCCAATCTGGCTCTTCAGTTTCACAGTATGAAGAGAATGCACTTCACTGTATTCACGTCAGCACACTGCTATTCGTGGTTCTTACTTTGCCTCCCTTTTTTTCACAGACTTTTTTCCTCTCTGTCCTTTACAATTGTTGCTTGTCAGATAGTATGTTGTGACCTCCAGTGAGGAAACACTAAATAGTAAGGCATTTATGTCGCATATCATATACATTCTAACTATGCTTTTATACAGTAAGTTCCTTATTAGACAGATTTTTCAGTTTCCACTGAGACATTTATAGAATGCTAATAATCGTTCTTAATTAGCCATTTGTTACACTAAGCAATCCAGGATTTTGCCTTATGGCAAAAGAAGTCTTACAATCCCCCAAATTTGTCTCTGAGGCAAAATTGTGGTGCACAGCGTGCATCCAGCTTTAGTTGATCAATCAACACTGATCTCTAGAAGTAATCTGCTGAAAGACTGTTTGGATTGTACAGTGAGATAAATGACTTTGCCTCTGTTCAGTGATGATACAGGCCGGTACAGTGCCTGCAATCTAATCAGACATGTTTGAGGATGTTTGCTCTTCTCTGACAGCACTTCAGGGCTGTCAAGATGCACACTGTGAGCTGTCTTCTAATTAGTTTTTGCCTTAATTTATTTATAAACATATCTGCAATTTAAATGAGCTTAAAGTATAACCAATAACCAGTGTGCAAGTGTGACTTTGAAAAGTCCTTTCTGTTTTGCCAAATTTATCGTATTTCACAGCCAAGGATGAATAAGCAATGCACTGTGTATTTACCGCAAGCGCTGCTTGTTTGGATGTCACAATAAAAAGCTTTATTTTGTTTTTAAGCGAAATGCATTGGGTGGGCAGCACAGGAACCAAGGTATATGACATCCTTCCTGAAAAATAGTCAGAGCCATTTAGTTTTGTTGAATGTCAACTGGATTCTTACCATAACACTTTTAATCTTCATTTTTCAATGTCTGTTTCTGTTTCAAGTGGCTTGTTTTTCTTTGTAATGGTGGCTTTGAGTTTTCTTTTTCATCAGACTAAATTCCAGGTTGAATTTTGTTCATTCTGTTGTGGTTTTCATCAGAAGAAATAATGTTGAGATGAACGTATGGGAGTTATGTCAGAGATAAACATGCTTTAACAACTGTTAGTTAATGCTCTCTTTATAATTAAAGAAACTATAGAGATCTCTCAGGAAATGTGTGAGGAGAGAGCAATTAACAACAGAAAGATTTGGCAAAGACGGTAGTGCAATTAGTGCCATGTTATGGGCATTTAATAAGCACCGTGCCAACTGAAAGTAGGCTAATGCTGATTGAACTGTACTTCAAAACAGATATCATAAACTTAAGTTGACAAAACATGACTATAACACTTCTTTTCTAACAACATGAGATGAAATGTGAGAAGAAAAGTCAACAGAGACGCTGATTTTAACAGTTGAAATGGTGGTGAATAACACCATCCACAGTAAAATAGCCACTTTCAGCATTCAGGCCTGAACATATTGTGCGACTGTGCCATTTGTTTTCTCAGCAGGCATTTAACTTTGCAGTAAATGGCGTTGTGTTATGTCTGTACCGCAGCAGTGCTGGGAGCATTGTGGTACTTGTGTAAGGCATCTAGAATTTTTGCGTCCTGTCAGTTGTTATGTTAAAGCATGCTACTGTATACTAATATTGTATGGATATGTAATATTATTAAAAAGTTCTGATAATGGTTTACGTTAAGATTTTTACTACGTTTTTATTGAATATGATTTGGTGAGTATTATTGAATGTATAAAACATGCAATATATAAATTTATTTAAAATAAAATAATATAAAATATCTCAAATATGTAAAATATTATAATATCATATTTAATAAATATACAAATGTGTATGAATAAATAAATAAATAAATGACTAAAAGTCAGTATTTATAGTCCGTAATTATACTGAGCTTAATTTCCCAAACCAAACCTAAAACTTGCTCAATTTTGAATTTGGCATGTTCAATTCAGTGAATGAGTCAGATGTTGATTCAGTAGCTATTTTGACTGAATCATTCTGTGAGTTTGTGAGTCTTTTCAAATTATTAAAAGAACTGACTCATTTGTTATCAATTGGACTACACATTCAGTTCAACCTGCAACATCACAACTATGTTTGTTTTTATGATTTTAGGAATTCAGCATCACAGGAAACATTGCCATAAGTGTCAACAATGCAAACATTTATTTTATTTAATTTATTTTTTTGACCACACTGCAAAATATCAAGACATTTGACACAAAATTGGATTAAAAATATAAAATAATTATTTTTGTATAATTATATTTATTTCCTAGCTGGACACCATTCAAAAACATTGAGTAATGAATTCCTTTTTACATAATATTACAAAAATAATAGGCTGTATACAGTATTCTGTGAGACATAAACTACTCACAGTCAGATTTCAGTATGGACAAATACTCTAAGATGACCCACCGTATGTCTGAAAAACATTATTTTCATGAATATAAGTATATGTGAGTCATATAGTTGCATATAGTGAATATTGAACTTTTTATACCTGTCTTGGATTAATTCTTCTCTTAATCTGCCAGTTCTGCAATAATCCCCTCATGAGATCGTGTAGTGCCTTAATAGTGTGCGCATTTCCAGACAAGCCAGCCCGTGGGGTCATACTCCTCTTAATAGCATTATATCAAAGTGTTCACCAGCATATGGTAGGTCGTCCTCACGAGCGCTCAGTTCTTCTATTAACCAGAGGCCATCCAAAAGATGCTACACTAAAAGAGGCTGGAGCATTTGTTTAAGCACCCTTCCCTGATTTCACACGAATAATTAGCTCTGTTGCTATGGTGCATTGTAGGACCCTGTCGTTTTGTGACCGAATAAGCACAATGACATCAGCCATCCGTGTCCCAGGGGAGCAGAGGTCCAATGAAAGGCCTTTGTTTTCCCAGTGTTCATTAGTGCGGTGGGCGACACTTGAGGTCCCTGAAGGACTCGCTAAATTGCCTCTGACTCATCAGAAACACGGAGGGGCCTTGTGTTTTCTAACCGCCACCTCGTGTCACAGCGAAGAGTTTTTCTTCGAACGTTGGGGAAGAGACAGCTGCCTACTTGTTATCTTTAAGATGTTGCAAATGTTTGCTTACATTTCAAACACAAGATGGTGTGTCGGCCCATATAAATAGCTCACTGTGATTCGTCACTTCATGTAGACATCAGACCGTCTACTGCTGATAAATTGCCTCTGCAATAAACAGATTATTTTTAGATGTGCTGCATCCTTCTTTATCCTTACGCGCTGGACTTCACATCTTTTTCATCTGTTCTGAGGGTTTTGATTTGTCAAATGATTACTGACTCAGCCAAAAACAGAAAATCTTTTTGTCAAATTGAATTTTTCCCTGCTGTGAAGCTTGATAAACAATCACCACCCTTATTCTGCACCTGTTTTGGGGGTTTGCTGAGAGAACAAGCACTCGGTGAGCATGATGGGGTAGGGGGACGTCATGGACTTGCTGAGACAAAGGGATGTAAATAATTGCCTGGGGCTTGGAATAGGAAATAGGGAATACAGTTTCGGTAAGTCGGGGCTTGTGCCAGGCATAATGTCCCAAAGGATCATTTCCACGTGGCATCATGTAATGAGCATGCATCAGCGTGTTGTATTGAGAGTATATGATTGTATAATCATGTAAAGTATATTCTAGAGTTAGAGAGCTTTCCGGATAGGATTGTGGAAGGTATGTTTTCAGGTTGTGGAAATGGCCGTGTCAGTTTGAAATCTACTGTAGCTGGAAAATTCAGCGGGAAATAAACCTGCACAAAAATGAGGTTCACTTAGTTTTGTCTCTGCATATTAGGCATTGGATAGGAAAAAGCATTTGTTCTAGGTAACTTTAGAAAAATGACTTTAATATTCGTAAATTCAGGTTGCATGATAAAGCATCACTTTGCAAAACTTTGAGTTTTTTCTTCACCAGCTCATTTCAACCTCAGTTTGAAATAAAACGAGTATAAGGACGTCACATTGTGAGATCTGAAGACAAAATTGAAAACAACCGTGTCCAAAACTGTGACAAGCTCACTTGTGAGATGTAATATCATAATTGTCACGTTGTGAAATGCAAAGTCAAAATTGAAAGTCAAGTGAGATCTTTCTCAACTACAGTATGATAAACTCACACTTGAGATGTAATATCACAAAGTTGCATTGTGAGATGAGTCAATATTGTGATATATCTCTCATAGGGCTGGGCGATATGAGCAAAAATTCATATCTCTGTATTTTTTGGCTGATTTGTGGTATACGGTATATATCGGTATTTTCTATACTTTTGTATTTGGATTAAAAATAAATAAATAAAGTGAATGTAACCATATATTATGTTTAAAAAGGGTTAAAATTACATTCTAATATTGTAACATTGCAATCTAAAAACAAAATGCTTTTAAAACAGAAGTTAAATTTACTAAACTAAAAATGAAAATAATAAAAGCACAGACTAAAAAGGCTGTTTTGATTACCCCATTACAGTCACTTTAGTTAGTGTTATCATACAAATACACTTACTTGTAGGTTTAAAATTCTACATATGACACATTTATTGTCCAACTAAAAATATTTCAGCAAAATGTATATTTTAGTCAGAATTATCGCGCTCCTATTACATTGCGCGGATGCGCGCGGCGGCGCTCGTTCAATGAAGTCTGTGAAGTTTAGCGGAGAATCTCAAAGCAGAAGGCTCATGGCTTTATAACATTTAAAGTTGGAGAATATACCTGTGAAATGTAAGTTATCCATTTAGGAAAACAGCACATCTCAAACACATTAAACAGCGCGAGTCTCTGTCAGAGCCCTTTTAAACTGAAACTAAACTATAGGCTTCTATATCTTACAAGTTTTTAAAGCCCTTCATATAAAGTTTGTCACATGTTTAGAACCAATTGTATTATGCACTCTCTCCGCAGCAGCTCAGTCTGTGTCCTCCGCTGTATTTTCAGATGTGCTCGTTTTCAAACTACTGTATATCGATATGAACGGTATTGCCTCATATCGTATCGCTTATAAAGAATACATCGATATATCGTACAAACTCGATATACCGCCCAGCCCTAATCTCTCACAACTACGGTAAATAAACTCACACTTGCGAATGTCACCATTAAGTTGCATTGTGTGATATCAAGTCAAAATTGAGAGAAAAATTTGCATTGTTAGATATGTCATGACAACAAAGAATTTTGCATAGTAATATACATTCAAAACTTGGTGGAATATATCTGCCACGTTGCTTCTGCGGCAAAGCAAATACCGTGACTTGCTACTGTCAATACATTCACAGACATGCTGCTGTGAGGATATAAGAAATACTGCTGCTGCACGTGTGCCGGAAGAATTGTCGCTGGAACAGACCAATGACTGCTGCTTATATACGCTCATAGCGGTGATTGACAGGACTGGATGATTAGGCTCCTCCTGAACCTGTGTTGGGAACTTCATAAAATAACGCCATAATATAACATACATTTAATCACATTGTAGCAAATCTATAAAGGTGGAGCTGGGGAAGGAGGAGGGCTTCTGAAGCACACTGCAACTGCTACAGTAAGCACTAGCCAAGTATTTGAATGTTGAGCAGCAAGCTCATTGGCTACTGACGTGAAAATAAACCAATCAGCTGCATCATGTGAGTGGTGATGTCATTATATCAGATTGCGCCGTCTAAAGTTTCATGACATAACTTTGCATATATCGCTCACAACTATAATAAATAAACTTGCACTTATGAGATCTCCTTCGCAACTAGGATTAATAAACTTGTGCTTGCACTAGTCACAGTGCACAGCGTAACTCCATAAAGTGTTAGTAGGTGCCTTAAGATGTGTATGTGTTAGAAAGAGAGAGAGAGGTTGGAGTCTGGCCAGGAAAGCTGATTTGTGTCTTGTTAACATATGAGGCGAACTTATGGGGAAGGGAGGAGACTGCGTGTGTGTGCTAGTCTACAATTCTTGTTTATGGTGTGTGGAAATCCCACCTCTGAAAAATAGCGTCCTGGGTACAGAGAGGCTAATGAGATGCAGATGAGGGCGGCTTTAAACTCAGTGTCTGGGAATAAAGTAATTGTATCAGGAGCTGTGGAAGCTGGCCGGCCACAGACTGACTTCACTCGCTTCCCTTAGCAGTCATCAAGTTCGCTCTGGTGTACCATATTTCACAATATCATCTATACTCAAATGCCAGTACAGCCCACATGATTGAGATATAGTGTTGACAAAACCAATCATGTGATCTTTGTCATTTTGTCAGTGTAAATTATTTATAAGTTCTCATTGCAATGTAGGTTTTTAATTAAAAATCAGATAAATGAGCACTGTTTACATTGGTTTTTCATTTTTTCTTTTGTTGAGTCAGACTGACCCGGCCAGACTTTGAATAAGCTATCTTAAGAACAAAATGACGAAGCTTGTTATTTTTCCATTGATTTGGGCTTATAATCTTATCTTGAATAAAGCTGACTGCGAAGAGGGTTTAGCTTTATTGTGAGGATAATCAGGCCGCTTACTCCAAATCTGTTCTCTTAACACTGCCGGGTGAAAAAAAGGCCCTCATGTCTGCTTTCCTAGATTTACTAAGGGTTTTAGGGCTATATTAAGTTGCTGTTAAGAGTGTGGTTTTTTTCCCCCCTTTTAAGCACATGCACTTATAGGTCCCAGGGGTTAGTTTTTATTAAAACATTTTTAAAGGCTTTTTTATATGTGTTTATTTTTATTATTATTTTAAAGTCCCATCAAAACTCTTGGATTTTTATTTTTATTTTTTTAAACCATGACTTGATAAATTTTACTACTGTTATGTATAGTTATTACGGAAGTTCTAAGCGGCCATGCATTATTATTTTTTTTCCTTCTTGTTTTCTCGTGATCTCGACATAACAAATGTTGTTTTCTTGTGATCTCGACATAACAAAAGTTGTTTTCTCGTGATCACGACATAACAAAAGTTGTTTTCTCGTGATCACGACATGATTTCGACATTACTATTGTTATAGTAACGAATGCAACTTTGACAGGAACATTCTAAAATACTTAACCTGACTTAATGCGTTAATTGAGAGTGTTTTCAAAAGACAAAACTCAGTATATACAGGTGCTGGTCATATAATTAGAATATCATCAAAAAGTTGATTTATTTCACTAATTCCATTCAAAAAGTGAAACTTGTATATTATATTCATTCATTACACACAGACTGATATATTTCAAATGTTTATTTCTTTTAATTTTGATGATTATAACTGACAACTAAGGAAAATCCCAAATTCAGTATCTCAGAAAATTAGAATATTGTGAAAAGGTTCAATATTGAAGACACCTGGTGTCACACTCTAATCAGCTAATTAACTCAAAACACCTGCAAAGGCATTTAAATGGTCTCTCGGTCTAGTTCTGTGGGCTACACAATCATGGGGAAGACTGCTGACTTGACAGTTGTCCAAAAGACGGCACAAGGAGGGCAAGACACAAAAGGTCATTGCAAAAGAGGCTGGCTGTTCACAGAGCTCTGTGTCCAAGCACATTAATAGAGAGGCGAAGGGAAGGAAAAGATGTGGTAGAAAAAAGTGTACAAGCAATAGGGATAACCGCACCCTGGAGAGGATTGTGAAACAAAAGCCATTCAAAAATGTGGGGGAGATTCACAAAGAGTGGACTGCAGCTGGAGTCAGTGCTTCAAGAACCACTATGCACAGACGTATGCAAGACATGGGTTTCAGCTGTCGCATTCCTTGTGTCAAGCCACTCTTGAACAACAGACAGCGTCAGAAGCGTCTCGCCTGGGCTAAAGACAAAAAGGACTGGACTGCTGCTGAGTGGTCCAAAGTTATGTTCTCTGATGAAAGAAAATTTATGGGGTATTGTGAAGAGGAAGATGCGATATGCCAGACCCAACAATGCAGAAGAGCTGAAGGCCACTATCAGAGCAACCTGGGCTCTCATAACACCTGAGCAGTGCCACAGATTGATCGACTCCATGCCGCGCCGCATTGCTGCAGTAATTCAGGCAAAAGGAGCCCCAACTAAGTATTGAGTGCTGTACATGCTCATACTGTTCATGTTCATACTTTTCAGTTGGCCAAGATTCCTAAAAATCCTTTCTTTGTATTGGTCTTAAGTAATATTCTAATTTTCTAAGATACTGAATTTGGGATTTTCCTTAGTTGTCAGTTATAATCATCAAAATTAAAATAAATAAACATTTGAAATATATCAGTCTGTGTGTAATGAATGAATATAATATACAAGTTTCACTTTTTGAATGGAATTAGTGAAATAAATCAACTTTTTGATGATATTCTAATTATATGACCAGCACTTGTACACATAGTAATTCATACAGACAAGAAGATGAGCCCATAATAAGAATGCAATTCTTTTAATTCCGCGTTAAGTGAAGGCTTAATGCATTAAGGCAGTGTTTTTAAAAGACCAAACTCAGTAAACACATCATTAATAAAGCATTCCATGTAGACCTACAGATAAACAAATAAGTCTATAACAAGAATGCAATGCTTTTAACACGTTAAGCATTTACCCATAGAAAACAGTTAGACTATAAGAAAAAACGTGTTGCGTTCGACTCATCTGCTTGTCTGTACAGGCTATTAATTTATTAAAAATGTGTTTACTGAGTTTGGTCTTTTAAA
Source organism: Onychostoma macrolepis (assembly GCF_012432095.1). NCBI lineage: Eukaryota > Metazoa > Chordata > Actinopteri > Cypriniformes > Cyprinidae > Onychostoma > Onychostoma macrolepis. Next base: position 15,113,723 of record NC_081175.1, read on the forward strand.
AACACTCTCTTAACGCATTGAGCAACGTTAAGCGTTTTGGAATGCCCCCTTTGAGGCGCAAATGATCGACAGATAACCGTGCGCTCGTATCTTGTGGATATAGAAATGACGTCTACAATAAAATAAATAGGCTAATCAAACACTGCTGATTTTGTCCAGAGTTAAGCTACGCTAAACATTTTATTTGTGTAATTAACATGTTTAAATGCTCTGTTCCAAACGCGTACAGTATGCTGATACAACTCCCCAATCGTAGTTCTATACTGCCACCTGTTGGCGCAGTGTAACTTGAGAACAACTCTAGTTATGTCGAGATCACGAGAAAAAATAAGTCGTGATAACGACAAAACAACTTTTGTTATGTCAAGATCGTGAGAAAAATAAGTCGTGATAACGACAAAATAACTTTTGTTATGTCGTGATCACGAGAAAATTAAGTCATGATCACGAGAAAACAAGAAGGGAAAAAAATTATAATGCATGGCCGCTTAGAACTTCCGTAAGTTATATATTTGCTGCTTAATATTTTTATGGAAACCTTGTTAATTTTTTTAAGGATTCTAACAGAATGTTCAAATAAACAGGATCTATTAAAAATTATAAATTTTTTGTAACATTATTCATTTCTTTACTCTCACTTTTTATGAATGTAATGATCGTTTTTCCACATAAAATTTACTAGATTTTACTTTTGCAGACCCCAGTGGTATTACTGTCTTTATTTATAGTGTTTATTGCGAATTACTTTATTTATTTGATTTGATTTGATTTTGTATTACATTTATTTATTTATCGCTGTAAGAATTTCCCTGACAAATGGATATATAAACTGCTAAACATGCTACTGCACATATTACACTACTGAGAGTGTAAACATTGTGTGTTAAGAGAGCTAAAGCACTTCTTCTACTGCAAAAATCTATAAACTCAAAACAGCAAGTTTAGGACATCCTATGTTGAAATGAACTTTTACTAGCAGTGTGACACAAAGGTCTGTACCCTATTTTGGTGGTGTTTTGATGAATTCTCTTGGACTTGCTATAGTTACTCACAGTGGGGTTTGTTCCCTCTTCATGACAATTGACAGCGCACAAATGGAGAAGAAGAATGGGAATTAGACATAATGGAAGAGTGGCGCCCCATTCTGCCGCCCATTATGACTGTTCAAGAAGGGCTGCCCTCGTCCTAGTGACGCTGTCTGTGGAACAGCTGCCACTGCGTGTCTAGTTTTGCGTTTCTTTCTTTTCTACCAAGCATCCTCCATCCTTCTTGAGACTTAAGCTTTGCTTTTACCATAAGCACCCAATACCCCACCCCCCATCATCCCCCATTCGCTACACCTGCCTCCTCCCTGCTCCATCCTAACCGCCCTATTTAGAAATGGCAGGATCTGCATGTGCCAGATAGAGCAGGCCGTAGGCATTGTCACATGCAACACTCTATTTGTTGCAGTGGTGCAGAAAGCTGTACCTTTCACTCAACAGATAGTCTGAGAATTGAAGCTTATCAGAAGAAGCTCACCTTCTGTGCTCTTCTATTTTCATAGTGAGAACAGCATGCTCAAATTAGTTTTATAGTCATTCCAGGTCTATTGTGAAAGCTACTTTATTATGTTTCCCAAAACAATTTTCAGCATGAGGTTTCGACTAATTCCAGTATCAATGACTTGAAATTAAAATTACTTTTATATTTCATACCTTATTTAGGAGTGTAATCATACAAGGCTAATTCAATCAAATCAAGATTTGATCTAATTCACTTGCACTGAGCTTTTAAATGCATAAAGCTTCAGATACTGTAAATCCAAATAAACAGATGAAAAATCAAATGAATCATTAATTAAAAACTGTTTTTATCTCTGATACAAGAAACCCACAAGCAGCACTATAAGACACTGGGATATAGTAAATGGTGAATAATGTATAAGGGGGTTTAAATGTAAACTGACTTGCAGAAATGTACAAGATTATGGATTTGTAAGGAATCATAACATGTCAAATCCCCATTCGTTTTTATTAAGAATTAAAACATATAGCATAGCTTAACATCTTTGTAAGAAGAATGAAATGTGGCGTTTAACTAGACAGGCTAGAATACGGTTCTCTGATTAAAATGTTTGCAGCAAATATGCAAAGGAAAAACAGCCAAATAATATTAGATATATTTTCAGTTATGTAATAATGTTTCATATCTAGTAACAGCTTTTATTTTATTTTATTTATTTAGGCCATTTATTAAAACATTATTTTAATAAATGTCTATTTATTATATTGGCAGGTATAGAGAGGTCCAAAAGTCTACTACTAGTAAAAATGCTTCCATTTTAGATTTATATTATAAACAATTTGGGTGAATTGTAGAATAAAAAAAAATAAATAATAAAAATCATTCCCTTAATGCCTTAATATTTGGTCATGTTTAGCATAAACTCAGCAGCAACTGAGTTTATGCTAAACATGGTAGACCTGATTGTCCTACAGCAGTTAAATAAGATCTTCAATCTCATTTTCAGTGTGCACTCAGTTTTGGACCCCCTGTGTGTATTAATTGCATTCTGCCTCATGCATTTCATACAATTAGAGCTTTTAAACGAAGAGAAACCGTTTAAAACTTCTTCTGTATTTCTTGAACAACAAAGAGGACTGTGCTTCTCCACCGCATTTAAAGCAAATGCCACCAAAAGGTGACACCTGAGACCAAATCTTTTACACGAGACTGTAACCATGGCACTGAAAGCTACGCTCCACACAGCTGGTGAGCAGCAGAGATGAGATACCGGATAGATGAAGCAGTTACACAGTAGGAGATGTTATTCAGCGTAAGGGTTCGACTGAAGTGGAGGTTTTATATACCCGCGGCAAAGCAGCTGTGTCCCACTGATGCTTGCATCCAGTACCTCACTGAAATGTCCTCTACCGTTTGCTGTGCTAGTGATGCTGTGGCAGACTAGTCCACATTATCTTCTGTTGCTGCCAGGATGGAAATGTTGTCAGGTAGCACAATACCTCCGGAAGCCAGATACGCCAGATTGGAATGAAGGATTTAGATAGCTAATGCAGTCTGTTACCTGTAGTTGATGAAATGTGTTCAGGAGACTGAAAATTAATTGCAAAGATGCAAAGCGAACCTGCTGTTTCTAATCTTGCTGATTAATTAATTATTGCCTTGAAAGAGGTACTTAGCAATGGAGGACCAGGAAGCAAAGTGTAATAAAAATTAAAAAAAAAAAAACCTGGGAGAAGGAGAGTCTAATTAACTCCAAGCAAATCCACCATCATTCCCAGATCAAACGCACTGGGGCTTTAAACTCACCACAGACAGGTTAGCTGCAGATGTATTTCTTGCACATAAATAAGTAAATAAATAAACATTTATGTTAATAAATAATAAAATGTTTTACTGTTTTTAAAAAAATTATATGACTGGAGATATACATTGTAATATAAAATTCAGCAAATTACTTGCTGAAAGTATGATTCACTTGAACTGACCTAATTTAGACATGTGGAAGTGATTTCTGCTACAGAGTTTTAGATCAAATCATTAGCTACCGTATTTGTGTAACTTACTCATCAAATATCTTTCATTTTTATTCGCGTTCCGAATCCACTTGGCTCAAATATCTGAGTGGGCACGCTCAGTATGAACAGCCATTATGCTTCTGGTCACAAGTTTAGATCAAGCTGTATTTGTGGTGCACTGCTGTGCTATAGCTTGTGTATTTGCTCTTTGCACTCACCTTGTTGCCAGAACCAATTCTGCTGGCCACTCTCTCAACAAAATGACTGATTTGTGTCAGGACTTATAGGCTTCATGCAGGCATCGGTGCTGCACTAGAACAGCGGGGTGAAAGCGAGAATAGAGATTAGTAAAAGAATTCATCCACTTCTCTGAGTCAGTGGGGTGAGGATTTTCACAGTAGCTGCCGTAGACAATTTTTTCAGCCTCCTTTTCCACAGGTTTGAAGCGAATTATGGATATTTTAGGGCTTGACGAGGCCATATCCTCCAGTTGTGAGTTATTTCAACAAGAACTGAAATGTTTTCTACTGATCAAACCTGTTTGAAACTCTTAAAGGGATAGTTCACCCAAAATATTCTGTCATTAATTACTCACCCTCGTCGTTCCAAACCCATAAGCCCTTCGTTCATCTTAAGAATACAAATTAATATATTTTTGATGAAATCCGAGAGGTTTCCGACACTGCATAGACAGCAATGCAACTAGCACGTTCAAGGCCCAGAAACGGTGTAAGGACATTGTTAAAATAGTCCATGCAACATCAGTGGTTCAACCTTAATTTTATGAAGCTACGAGAATACTTTTTGTTTACAAAGAAAACAAAAATAACAACTTTATTCAACAATTTCTTCACAAAAAGTATTCTCATAACATTACAATTGAATGACTGATGTCACATGGACTATTTTGACGATGTCCTAACTACCTTTCTGGGTCTTGAACGTGCTAGTTGCGTTGTTGTTTATGCAGGGTCAGAAAGCTCTCGGATTTCATCAAAAACTTCTTAATTTGTTTTCTGAAGATGAACGAAGGTCTTACAGGTTTGGAACGACAATTCATGACGGAATTTTCATTTTTGGGTGAACTATCCCTTTAAGTGGTGACCAGGAGTGCAGAATTGATTTGTAAAGTGGAGAGATACATTATAGACTCATGAATATTAATTAACTCATCATGTTCAGCCAATAGTGGTAAAGATGGTAATGATGCAAAACTAGTTGAGAATCACTGAAGTAGTTACCCGAAGTGAGCCATTTCTAGTAGTGATTAATCATTAAAGCAAATCTCTGATGTTTATGCAGTGGAATAATATCCCCCTTTTCCTTCCTGGAATGACTCAGTCTAGATGAAAATGCCTTTAGATTTCGAGGTGGCTTGAAATCCCTTACACCGAAAGAGGCAGGAAACATCAAAGAAGGCCTGGGTAGAGTTAAAAGACCAATCAGCCAGTCAATCTCTGAATTGCAAATTCAATAATTCAGAGGGAAATTACTCCAGCAGAGGGAATGTGAATAATTTAGGATATTATGACTTAAAAGTTCCTCCATGCGAGTGGTTAGGATGATTAATTCAACATCTGGACTAATAGAGATTCAGTCGGAGCTTGATTTACGCGGTGCGGTGCTTCTGCTCTCACACGGCGTTTTTGTGTCTTACATTCTTAGTCAGACGCCTCACTGTAGGCTATGAGCCATTGAATATGTTTCCGTGCCAGTTTAAAGAAAACAGTGGGTAATCTCCGCTACTCAGCATTCACACACCATTCAGGGCTTTAAAATGCAATACAAGTCACTCTGCTTAGCTTAATGCTGTATGACGGAATGATCTGATCCTATGATAATTATAGGGAGCATATGCTGTCCTGTGGTTGCTGAATGATGACATGCTAGCAAAGCATGCTAATTATATTCGCTGGAATGGCTTTAGATTCTTAAGCTCATTAAGTCATGGTCTATAGCCGTGGTTCTCAACTGGTTTTCAAACAGGAACCAGATTTTTCATGACTAACATTGTACCAAAAATGTTTATTGTGCAGAAATAAATAAAACGGCTTCTAAATCACAATGAAATTTATTTATCTGAATTAAATTAACATAGCATTAAATAAATAATATATATATAGCATATATTATTGATGTTGTTCATGAATTGATATTTAATTATTTACAAATATTCCGATTTTATATACATTCATGTTGTATTTAATATGGTATTAATAATATATAATATTAAATCATATAATAATAATGATGATGGTGATGATGATAATAATAATAACAGCAATAATGTTTAGGAATTTTTATATTTAGTTAATTTTATTAATATATTGCAATATACCTTCATATTTTAATGTTAATAATAATAATAATTATTATTATTATTATTGATTTATTTTTATTATGGTTGCATAATTTTTCCATGTATATTATTATTATTATTATTATACAATGAACAATTATGCAACCAGGTTATATTGTAGTCTGGGTCATGTTTTATTTTACCATGCATCATTTTTTTTTCATGGCTTTCAAAAATGAGGGGATGTGCGTGCAACCTGTCCGTGTTAATTTCTGCCTAATTTGACTGATTTCTACAAAGTGACAGATGATATTGCAACAAAATAACACATTTGATAGAATGCACTGCTTTTAACATCAACAGCAAAAGACATGGGAAGCATTTCTCCATTTTAAGAGTTGACACGCCTGTTCATTTTGATTACATAGTTAGTTCTGCTAATATCATATTATTTTTGCAGCTAGCATGTACCAAAGAAATGATCAAAGGGTGAAATAGTACTGCATTAGTGCTGCATTCCCTTGGGTTTGACTTTTACAGCTACAGGTTTTACATTCAACATTTTATCTCCCACTTCATGACAGCTCCAGCTTTGAAATGGGTGTCTTTTCTCAATAACATTGATGTCTGACCTCAGGCCTATGGTAGCGTAATAGTGCCAAGTTTTATTCAGACATGGCTGATTCCATCAATATCCTGCTGAAAATATTTCTTATGCAGAATGTAGGCAAAAGCGATCAGAGAAATCAAGACATTTTCAAGCAAAACATGTATCGATTCGGCTTCATTTAGAGGATATTACAGAGCAACAGTGAAAGGAATGAAGGTTACAGTTGGCCAGACACACATTATGGCTCCGATTGATGGGTTTTTTTTCACGACTAGAGAAATCGATGGCTCACTCGTCCCAGAGTGAATGTGCGATCTGTCATGTAAAGAGAATGCAGCACTGATGTAACGCTTTCCCACGCTCTATACGGACCAGTCGCCCGCCTTATAGAAGCCAAGGTCATTTTATGACAGAGCTGTCTGCTTGTACTGAGTCCAAAGTGCACTCTAAAAAGTTCTTTACCTGATCTGACCCTTAAAGTCCAATAAAAATCCTCACAACGATGCAACCGGAAGTGCTAAAATGTTCGTTTCCAGGGTTTGGCCTACATCCTTCCAGCACTCTACAAGGATAATAATGTCTTCTTTGATCCCTTTAGATGCCAGTTTCACATTACCACATGTCATGCCACCTCATGAGCAGAATTCGAAAACACAATTTACTGGAAAAGTCTGAAAGCTAGACACAGAACTCTAACAGAGACTTTTAGCTTGATCTCAAAGAAGAAACAACAGCAGTTCAGAACATTTCAGAAGTGTACTACCATCAGGAAATCTCTCTAATGTGTGTGCCATAACAGCCGCCAGCCTCTTTTAGAGGTGAGCGGGTGTATAGTGTGTTGACTGGACCCTGTTAGGGCGCCGACACAAAGAAGCAAGTGCGCGTGGAGCCCGAGGCGTCCGCTCTAAAGTTAACCGGTACTCTTTCTGTCTCCGGCGTTCTGCACAGTGCCGGGAGATGCTCCAGATAAGGAAATGAATGAGTTTGTCTTGCCCCGTGTTTCATCAGTATGTTGCCTATTGTTCCTGGTAGATCAGTCATCTCGCTATCGGTTCCCCTGGAGACTTTCTCTTTATTCCACAGTCTCAGACCAGATTTTCTCTTAGCCGAGGTTGTGTCTTTCAATACGATTGCAGGCCTGTACTGAAGTCAGCAGAGACAGGATGGGACTCTGATAAGTTGATTGTTGCCTTTTGTGAAGGATGTTGCTGACTCTTAATTCTCGGCCTTGCTGTGATCCTGGATTACATAAAAAGAGATTGGATTATAGGTATTGCTTTTCCATGGCGTGGCTGAATTATTTACCGTAGATCTCATTGGTCAGATTTGATGAAGCAGGTGTGAGAACTGTGCTGTCCAGTTTCATGTGCACTCTTACACCTGACATTAACACATTTAGGTGTAAATGTGAGCCATTATGATCGCTCAAGCACATTTTGAAGGTGAAAACACATGTGACCACATTGCATTTGTATTGCAAGTGCTAATCTATGCTAATGTGTCTCTGGATAGCAGCAAAATAAGCTTACTCATCTGTCAATCAGCCATTAATCAACCACAGCTGCTTGTCCTCGGTAACAATGAACGTTCTGCTTGAAACATCACGTTTTTGGGGGGAAAATGCAGCTTTATTATTTTATTTAATGTTATTTTATTTGTTATTTAATGTTGTTTAATGTTATTCCACTATTTTGTTTTATTTTATTGTATCATTTTTTTTGTTTAATTATATTTTATTCTATTTGTTTTTTGGTTTTGTGTTTTTCTTTTGGTTTTGTGTTGTTTTTTTCCCCCCTTTATGTTTGTTTTTGTTTAAATTTTTTATGTTATATTTTGTTTTCTGATTTTCGTGTTTTTGATTTTTTGATTTTACTTTTATTATTATTATGTTGTTGTTGTATTTTGTTTGTTTGTTTTTTGCCTTAATGTTAAACAAGTTTAAACATCCAGTAACACACTGATGTAGTGATTGACGTATGTAGTCATGTAATCAGAGACTGTCCCCTCGAAATCCGATCACAGGTCACAGGAGGCAGATTTGATATACGTGTATCAGAGGGATGTGTCTCGTCTGGCCACTTATGCTGGAATCCCCTGAGACGGATCGAAATACCAGGTGTAACAGGACCTTAGGTCAATTATTTGAAAGCAGTATGAGGTCAGCTGCTCAGTACTGGAGATGTACAGGCAGCACTTGATTCTGCTCACATAGTCCCAGACAACCAAAACCTGAACAATGTCTGCTGACCACATGGGAATTCATTTTGTGGTTATAATTCTTTGAATACGAGTAAACAATTGTTCTACTATGTCTAACAAACAGCTTTTTTTCCCCTCATTGCATCAATTATGTAGCCCGAGGGTGTGAAGATGCTGAAATGAACGGGGTGGAATTGTAAACCTAAAGTTCCTCAGAGAGTCAAAACAAACATCTTTAGCGCATCAGCTAATTTTGTAGTCTTCTCTGAATGTTTATCACTATTCTCAATGTAAAGTCACGAAATGTGCCTGCTTGGAAAACACTGAGTGTGTTTGTCTGCATACTGCTTTGTTTTATAGAAATGTCCTCTTTCCTCACTCTTTTAAATACTTAATTGTGATTGGTCAGTTATGTGATTAGATATTTGTATAATAACTGCTAAATTGACTGTTGTCCAGGCAACCGATTTCCTACATAGCTGTGCTAGTTTCATGTCTCATATTATTCTGTGGTCTCTTTCTTCCCACAGAATCAAATAATTTTACTCAAATCAATATTTCATATCTCTGTATTTATTTATTTGATAAGTAGCTGGATAATAAGGGGATAATGTACAGTCAGCAGGACATTTTCACACAATAACACATTACAAGATGAAACAAGTCTTATTATCCTGTCAGGATGTATTTTGCGGTAATGACTGAGTAACTCCTAATATATATTCATATATAGACTTTCAGAAAGAGGAGACAAATATGAAGAGATTAATTACAACAGTCAGAATAAGGGAAAGATTTACAGTTACTCCCTCAGCAGCTGTGTTAGAACCAGTGTTTACTTATATATATATATATATATATATAAGTAGAGTTTACTCAGGGTTTATTTTCATATATATGGTCTTTTGAAAATACATATTTTAATGAAAACATATATATGCAAAAAACATTGGTTTTTAAATGTGAATTATTATGGAAATACGTCATCATGACTGGAAAAACATCCATTAGTCATGAAAAGTTTTGCACTCTTTCTGCAAATTACACAGTTCTGCCAGTAGGTGGCGATAAGTGGCTTTTTTTTACTTATTGCGTCACTGATTCAACCGATTTTTTCATAACTGATTTATTCAGAAACAAAACATCTGACATCTTTATAAGTGAGTCATTAATCACTTATTCAGCTGCTGTGAATGAGTCATTGAATCGTTCATTCAGACGCTTTTTTTTATTTCATGAACCAAACACTGTGAGTTGCTCTGAGATGTGCAGTGTTGTGGTGGTTGTTTAGAAATGTTTGCATTGACGGAGCAAAAAGTAACTGTCAATACAGTGTGTCTTTAATGTAAGTTTCATAATATAAAAATATAGACTTATTGTTCAAAAATAATACCAAAAGTATTTATCCTGTCCTTAGAACTACATGGGGTTAGTCTGCTAGAACATTTGTTGATTCCACTGTGATATATTTAAGCTGAAAACAAACCTTACAACTGCACAGATTTATGGTGTGGTGTTAAATGTACAGACTGTACAGGAGCTGTTTGAGCTCCAGCACTCATCTCAGTATGTGCTGCTGTGGTTCACTGACCTTGAGTTCAACTCCTGCAACCCACATTGATCAGTTATGCGTTTTCACTCGCCTCTTATTCTGACGTAGTGAAGAGGGCTGTAATGTTTTATATGAGGAGGAATCTTATTCTGCACCTTTTCAAAGACCTTTGTTAGAGTGATTTTATGCTCTCACACACTAATTATTCCCTTTTTCTCTCTTTCTCTCTCTCTCCTAATGGATCCTGAACCTGATTTATGTCTTCCCCCTTTGGCTGGTTAAAGGTAAGTCTCGGTTTCACCTCACAATCTTTTACTTAAGCATCATATTCAAAAGCTGCACTGATCACACAAGGGAAGGCGAACAAAACACTGCATTACGCTCCAGCGCCTTGGAAATTAATATGAATTACAGTACACGTTACATGCTCTACAGTTCCTTTATATGTTTTTTTTTTCCTGAACAAAATATCAAATACTGCACAGTTATTTCCCTTTTCTGAAAAATAGGCTTTTTCTTTAGTGAAGGAAAACCGTACTTGCTCCCATTGACTGCATTATTGGATATTCAGTGGCATTCATCAACATGCCGCATATAGAGTCATGAATTCATAAATAACCATCAATCCGATCGTTTAAAAACAATCGTCTGCTGTGTTTGCCAAACAGGCCCCTATTGGCTATACAAGTGCTAAAGCTTTGCCACAAAAACAACACAGCAACTTCATTTACAGCTCTGGCTCTGTTTGTTCACATGCTTGTCAGGTCTTCTCGCTCTCATCAGACAGAAAATAAACAATAATATACTGACACAAAAGCAGGACTCAATTAATTCTGATGCAAGAGAACAGAATAGATGAGAGGAGAATGTGAGAAGGGAAATATGGCTCACGCTTTGTTCCTTATCTCCCAAATGCTTGCCATAGTGGCCCTGTCTCTAATCTCCTCTTTGTTTCTCCCTTTTTGTCTCTCTATTCATTCTCTCTCTTTATCTACAGTTTAGGAAAATCTGTGCAAAAAGAGAACACATTGCAACTGTGAAATTCAAACAAAAAAAGCAAACACGTTTTGCCCACAGGGATATTCCAGTCTCTATAGGGTTTTTTTTTTTAAGCTTTTTTCAAGCGCCAGCTCACGATGGAGTAGGTGTCAGTTTTTGAAGTCAGGTAAAGAGAAAGCCGTAGCCAAAGAAATGCTCCCCTTCCCTTTTGTTTCTCCATCATGACTTGCCATGATGAGCACTTTGTTCGCCCACAGTCTGTGAAGCAGAATGCCGTTGTAGTAATTAGACCACGTCAGCCTTTACTGTACTGGCTGCGAAACCCAAGACGTTCTCCAAGCTTTTCCTAGCGCTGTGCCATCAGTCTTGGCATCAGTTTCCAGTTTCCAGCATTAAAGGTACAGTTCACCCAAACATGAAAATTCTGTCATCATTTACTCACCCTCATGTTCTTCCAAACCTGTATTAGTTACTTTCTTATGTGGAACACAAAATAAGATATTTTTATTTTTATTGTTTTTTTCTCCATACTATCAAAGTCAATGGTTTCCAGTGTAGTGGTTGATATTTAGCAGTTTTTTTTTTTATTACTTTTGGCATCGGCTGATAAGTTTTTCTTTTTGGCCAATAAGTGTAGTGAGCACAGAAACCCAGCATCTGAGTACAGATGCACAGGGGAGCCTATTCTCCATCTCCATTAGGTTCATGTCTTTGATTAAAAGTTCTGTCTAGCGATAGAAAGACAAACTCTATAATACTTTCTAATTATGCCATGGTCTGTCTGAATACTCGATTCTGATTGGCTGGCAGGTGTTGATTAAATTCGTTGAACCGCACAGGTAGTTCCAGGTTAGTTTAATCACGTTCTATATTAATGCGCTTCCTATAAACATTGGTAACCATAGTAACATACAGTTACAGTTAAATAGTAATACAGATGAAAATAACCGTAATTTTTATCGTTCCGGTCAAATATTGCAGCGCAAATATTATTAACATCTTTAATATGTGAATGCTGGCAAATGACCATGGCATAAATGGGATAATCAACGGCTAGCTGTGCATTAAACGATTTGAATGCACTTCGCGGAGACAACCACCCTCCGCTGCGTGTCGGGCGGTTCTTCGCCTCCATGTCGTGCATTCAAATCGTTTAATGCACAGCTAGCCGTTGATTATCCCTTACATATTCCATCGGCATTCAGAAAATATGCACTTTTATCATTTTAACTTAATTAATCTTTTCCAAATTGTTGGAACTGGAAACACATAACTTTACTGTCTATTTTTGTTGGGTACCTGGACACCGTTGAATACCAAGAAACAAACAAATGGATGGCTGCTGCTAAAGAAACACTTTCCACAGATATTGAAAAGTGTTACATACCACTCTCAGATTTGAAAACTCCCACAATGAGTGGCAAACTGAATGGGTTCAGTGTATGAATAACAAGCTGTACGAACCCTACAGTGAGTAAAATTTGCATCTTTATTTTTAATATGCATCTTTAAATTCAATATAATAGATGGGATCAGATCATATATACACAATGTTGAATAAGACATTCCAAAATCATGCTCCATATATCAAATGAAGACTGATATGCTCTTCATGTCAGAGTCCAGTATTTCTCAAAAAAATATTTTACATTTTTTGTGCTGGTTTAGGTTCTCTTAGGAAATTCAGTTACTCCGTAAAAGTCAACCCTGAATCCATTTTAGCGTTATAGGTATAATTAGGTATAATGTTTCAGCTTGCTACTTGCCATGAAAATAGCCAATAAAGCTGGTATGCTGTTAAACCACTATCCAAACAACTAATTCTACAAATTCTTGCAACCTTGTATAACATGCAGTATAAAAATACATGTGCTGTTTGTCACATGTCATCTGTGGTTGTGTTATTTACTAACTTTATATTAAAAGGTCTGATATCATATATGATGGCCATCAGCCAGCACACTGCTCTCTTAATATATCGGCATCAGCCATCAAAATACCTATATTGCTCAACCACTAGTCCAGCGTTGTTTTAGCATTAATTGGACAACATCAGATTGGGTCCAGCTTTAAATCTTAATACCATTAAACTTTAGAGAAACCAACCTGAATTTTCAGTTTAAGACTAAGAGTGTTTTCACAGCATAATGAAAGGTGCATTTGTACGTGTCCATTTAAAAACAAGAGACGCTGATGGTGCTCAACCGAATAAGCAGATACAGACCACAGCAGGCAGTTACTGCGGAGCATTTGAAGTTTATTGAATCCCTGGATCGCCTTTGATGTGTAGGCTTTGAACACAATTCCAATCTGTATTACATAAATGGTTATTTGGTGAAAGATATTGCAGTAGCAGCTGGAGCGATAGCAACTCTTGACCCAGACATGACCCCTGTGGGTGTTAGTATTGCCTTTGTGTGGTAGAAATCATCTGATATCATTAAGCAATTCCCCTAGTTGCGTTTTTGCCTTTTTTCGTATTGGCGCCAATTGTTTGCTTGGCGCCCCTAACTTCAAAGAATGATTGTTAGATGATGAAATTGAGGAATATACTACAAGCGAGAAATGCAATAAATAAATATTTAAAAATAGCTTTAAATAAAAATACCACTAGTCTCCTCCTCCACATTCCCAGAATTTACGATACAGTGGGAGAATAAATACAAAGCTGTAATGTATCGTAATAATGAGACGCTGAACAGAATATGACATCCCTCAGCTGGTTGCCTCCAACCTCCGCCACATTAAGCTGTTTTTCCCAAAGCTCTGCTCTCGCATCCTATTCATAGTAGGATTACAGGCGTGCAGGAGGGACGGCACAGGAGGGAGTAGGATGGGGGGGCAGATGTTGCTATAGAAACTGTCCGGCAGGGAGGGATGAGGATGGGTGGGGGGCGGCAGTGGGCGTGACCGTCGCGGCAGCCACTCTGTCATCGAGCTGACAGCGTGAGGCCCTTTTTTTAAGCTAACCGCTGCATGTGGAGCAAAGCTTCTCTCGATTCATCCCGACTCCACCTCCCCCCAATCTGGCCCTTACATTTCATCTGAGGGCAAAGCGACCTCTGAGCTGTGAAGAATAGAACAGAAAATAGGTAGAGATATTAAAAACAGACGGCGTGCATGTTGTGCACACATGATGATTGACAGCTTTTCATGCTAGGTTGGGTCATGTGTGTGTGTGTGTGGTTTGTCAGGATAATCTGTTTAGGATTGTACAGGCCTCGTGTGCCATGTTAGGTGTCTCCCAGATCAGCCTACGCATAGAAGAGGCAATTTCCAAAACTGCCTCTATGGCAACTGAGGAATTAGCACTCCTAGAAAATTGCTCCGAGAAAATCAATTAGGATTTTTAGACTCCTGGCAACACTATAAGACGGTTTGGAGACCAAACCACCCCAGTACAGTTAATGCACCGCCTGCCATCGCTCTGAGATATTTGATTGGAAATGGCCTGCCTGAATTGACAGTAGCTCAATATGCAACAAAAGTTTTAAGTGCGCTTGAGAGTGATTTTGGCAGCCATAGCGGCTTCTGTTTTCTTCTCATCAGACCATAATCATAAAAAATAAAAGCCTGCGGGCTTGTAGCTCATCACAGAGTAGACAAACTGTTCTCCATGAGACAGATGAGATGCCTGTTTTGCAATATCAGATAGTATCTCTCCAACTGGTAGGCAGACTTTATTTTACATTCTCTGAGATTGCAAGAAGAGTAAATAGAGCCAAAATGGTTTCTGATAGGAGACTGGATAAGAAACAGAATTGGGGGATATTTGAATGATTTGGAGACTGTACCTTCAAATAATGGAGAAAAAAAAGAAAGTTGTGGATGGGGAAATGCAGGTATGCCTTCAATCCTGCCAACTTAAAATGATTGTTCTTTAGGTTTTCATTTTGAGCTTTCAGTTGGTGGTATTGACAGTACAAAGAAACTTATCTATGATTGCACCAGTCCTTTGTTAAAAAAAAGACAACTTATCTGTTATCAGCCAGTTGTGCTGTTAATGTGAGTTTTGCAAAGCGTGTATTGACAGTTGGGGTCTTTGGCTGTCTCATTCATTGACAGGATGAAAACCGAGACAAATCAACCACAGATTTGAGGTTAGAGACAGGGCACAAGAATTTTTTAGCTCCCTTCTGCAAATGGAAGACATATTGCTTAGCGTTGACATATGTTCTAATGCTTTAGTTTACAACCTTATAAATGGTAAAGATGTATAACCGTAGGTTTAAGCATTCGTAATCTGCCATGCTTTTGACACTTAACCCTCAGAGACCCATAATAGCAAAATGCAATTAAAAAGTACACATTTTTGCAACAAATGTGGGTTAAAATTGCATATAGCTGTCGGCGTTGATAGCCATGTGGTTAGTGCGCCGACATGTAGCGCAACTGCACCTCCAGCGAGCCATGTTCGATGCCTGACGTTTGGTCCTTTGTCAATCCTGCCCCCCCGCTCTGTCTGCCCTGTATGCAAGTTTGGATTAAAATATTGTTTTGGCAAACTTTTTTTATTTTTTTATTAATGGTTTTTTTTCACAATTCTCAACTTTAGGGAAAAAAAATCTAAACTTTTCACAAATTCTCAAAGCGAAAAAAATCAACATATCCTAATGGAACTTTATAGAGTGTGAGAGAATTTCTTTGAGGTGAACAAACTGAAGTTTCAACCTTCCATCCTAAAATAAAACACGCATAAACATCATGATTTTTTATAACCAGTGACTTCCTATAAACACATTCAAGAGGGCAAAAAATAACACATCAGCAATATCAGTGCATGTGTCTCTGAGGGTAAAGATGTTTTATGTCTCTCTCTTTTACAGCTTTCTTTTTTCATATAGCTCTTTGAGTAAACAGACCCTACTTCTTTGTGGATCAAAGAGAGAAGAGCAGCTTGGCACAAGTGCAAAGTTCTTGGATTATGGCAAAGAAACTAAAAAACAAAAACAAACAAGCGAATCTTTTTTTTTTTTTTACAGTGGTGGGGAATATTTCATCTTGAGGGAATTTAAAAACAAACCATACACCTCTTTTTCCATGTTTTTTTTTTTAATATGCAGATTTATCTAATTGGTGTAGAGGGTTGTCAAGGCAACAGTTCTGACCCGAAGTAATTCCTGACAGGCAGAGAGTTGAATAAATGGCTTTGGGAATTGGGGAGTCCTCCACATATCCATGAAAAGGGGTTAAATTTAGCGTGTAGGAAGAAGAGAGAGTGCAGACTGTGCAGTATCTTAATGTAAATGCTACGAGCTGTAATGCAGACCACAAGGTACTGTATGCTCTTTAAACCTGCTCCTTTATAGGTAAACGCAAATGAAAAGAAGAGAATAAGACATCCCGCTCATAAAAGATGACCTTTTTACTTCAGCTGGCTTCAAACAGCCTTCTAGAGGAGCTTTTCTGACACTCAAGGCTCCTTGTATCTCATGGACCTTGTAATTTGACACACACACACTGCCTGCAGAGAAACTGAAGACACTAGTGTGTCCAGCATGAATCCAAAACACCCAGGAAAATTATATTTTGTGAGCTTGTGGTCCGAATGTAATACAATTTTAAAAAGGCTGCAGACGATTTCACACCAAATGACTCTTATGGATCGGTTCTTTCTTCAAACTCAAACATAGACTTACATGAGTCAACCCAGAAACATATCTTATTTAAATGTATGCATGTATATTTACATCCTGGTTGGTGTTTCTTTGTATTCGACTTGATTTGACGCTGGTTAAAATGTGAGCTGTGTGCCTTCCTGTCAGCATTGCACTTTTTCTGTATGTCATATCAGCACAATGCTTTAGTCAAGAAGCTGCATATCATCCAGCCACATAGCAATTGCCATTTCCATCATCTTTTGTTTATATTGAATAGAAATGGGAAACACATTTTGGACTGCAGAAGCTGTCTGGGACAGATGAAAGAAAGATGGAGGGGTTTGATCTAGGTGGATGCAGTGATTCGGATTGGGACGGATGAAGAGTTTCAGTCCCAGAGAGACAGAAGTGTTTGATGAAAGTTTGTAGGATATGTGCGCTTGGTTTCATATGCATGTCTATAGGATAGCTGTCCCCTCACCATTCCCTGGCTTGCAGGAGCTTAAAAACTGCCCCGTGGGCTCTTTGTTACCATGACAATGCCGAGGGCAAGGAGAAGTCACAGCAGAAGCCTTTGCCTGCGCCTGCCAGTGAGAAACCTCTTTTCAGCACATTACACTGAAAGCCCTAGATTCAGCAACCACAAATATTCCGCACAATAAAGGATTTGGAGAAACGACGTGTTTTGGGAACTCACTTCTGATTAGCAACAGATGCTAGATGACAAATTCACTTACATAAACAAGAGAAAACAGAAAATCTTGTATACAAACTTTCTCCAATCTCTTGAAAGTGTTATGTTGTTTTTCAGCACTCTTTCGGAGAGTTTCGGCAACAATTGGGCTTGATTTCTTTGACAAGTTTCGTTTGGTTCAATTTATTCTTCTGTCGATCCTATCCTTTGTTTGCCATGGTGTGTACTGTATGTATAGATTACCTATTAAGTATGTGTCTTGATTCCTGCCAACCTACTAGTCAATTTTTTTCATATATATTTTTTAGCGTTATTTGTCAGTGCTTTTTTCAGTATCCTGTGTGTATTTAAATTCATCCTTTTTAAAGCTGCTGTTGTTTTTTGTGCATCATATTCTATGAGTGTTTTGTTTTGATGGTGTGTAAGTATACTTATAGAAATGTATATCGAGACCCCATCAAGCTGTTTTTGAAGAACACATCCTATTTGAGCGCCCTTTACACAAGGTTAAAATTGTGATAATATCCAAGCCTGGCAAGTTGAAATGTAATAAAATTGATTGAATGAATGAACATTATTTATATATTATTTATATTTATAATTTTTATTATTATTTAGAGTTGAGTTGTGAAGTAATAATTTGTTGTCGTTGTTTTTTAAAAACATTTTATTACATATTTATTTACTATTTAACTAAATTATTATGTACTCATTGTATTTAAAGTTTTTATTTTATATTTTATCTTTTTTTATGGTTTGTTTCATAATATTGCATTAACTAAATCCCTATACGAATTTTCATGATATTTGTCATTTTATCCATGTGAACAGTGACCCAGTAGTCTTTGTAAAATGGTTTGAAAAATACATATACAGGAATCATGAATGACTGGAAATTTTAGGGCTTTTTAAGACTGATTAATTGACAAGTCATTCAGCCCACCGCTTAGTCCCTGTTGGTGACTGATGCTGTCTCTTGCATTCAGCTAGGAAAATAAATGAAGAAAATAGTCCTCCTGCCATTTAGAGAACTGTTCAGGCTTTTTCATTTCTTTCTTTTTTTTATTCCACTCAAGCTCTTTGAATCTTAAATCCGCCTTGTCTTCATGGAGACTAACTTGTCTCATTTGTCTCTTTTTGAGTACGCTATTGAAACAATCATTTCAAAGACTAGCACACATAACTGAGATGAACACCTTTATATTTCCTTCTTTCTCTCCCCATTCCTTCTGCATTCGCTCTTCTTCCTCTCCTTCTTGTGCATACACTCCCTCTCGTCTCGTCCTGCTCCTGCTCCTGAATTTCCACTTCTATCAAGGGAGGTTAACAGCATGAGGAATTCAACATAGTCAGTCCATATCTCTAAACACATAAATCAGAAGTCTTCACTCTTAAATGGATTACTGAATCCAGAGACAATTTTAGCTTCTGGGCTCCCTTCCTGCTAGACTCAAACCCCGTTCCCTTTGAGGCTGAGACATTTGACTGACAGACTCAATCTGGACCAGCACATTTCTTCACCTCTGCTCCCAGCCCGTGTTATTCTGAATAAGCTTTCAGCTGCCCCAATTTCTAAAGCTCTCCATTAAAATGCTCCAAGCCCAGTCTCACTATTACTTACCCGGGATGAGATGATAATCATGGTGTCTTGTTTACATGGGTCTCTGCCCTTGGATGACATCCATGACTGCACAGAGACGTCTCAGGACTTGCCAGGCAATCGGGGAGTGTGAGATCTGATGGCCTTTTCTTTCTAAATGATGCCATCTGTTCTTATCATCAGCGTGCTATTGTTTGATAAATTATCCTCCCTTAGGGGCTTCTCTGTAGTAATGAAGTAATCTTGCTGGAGGACGGAGTTAACTGGTTAAGTGGCCAATGTAGAGCGACAATTTTGTTGGGAGGAGGACATTGTGCTGTTTTTCTGAGAAAGTGTGATGTCTGCATGTCAAGAGGTGATGTTTTAGTGTTCGCACCTTGTGCTACAATAGTGTGACTTGCATTAACAGGTCGCGGTGAAATAAAATCAGGCCAGGATCAGAAATATCTCACTTCACAGCTCAGCTTTTCAAGTTCAGATATATCTTCCAGAGTCTGAGGATGGAATTAGCTCATATGTGGCCAAATAATAGTCTGTCTCTGGAAAATGGAGGCGGGTTTAGACCAAGTCATGTGACCCTGATGGCATTGAAAACCTATTATTTCTAAGCTCTTAGCCCGTTGGAAGAAAGTGCTGTGGTTTGTGCCTGATAAGTCAAGTCAAATTGTATTATCCCATTGGGAAATTTGATTTGCAGCAAGAGATATAAAACAGGATACCATAGAGAAATGCATAAAAAGATGTAAATGACATTAACTTGATTACAACCACAAATAAACGACGCATTTTCGTAATTGAAATGGAGACAAAGGAATAGATGTGGGTGAAACGAGATCAAAACCACTTTCTGTCTGTCCTCCAGATTCAGTATCATAATTGCTGTGGTAATCTTTCAGTTCACGGTTCACTGCTGTAAAATGCAGTCCAGAGGGCATCAATTCAAACTGGTGGCTGGGGAAGTAGATGATGCCGTTGGCCTTCCTGAGGACAAGCTTCTCAAAAAGGAATAACACTTGTGTCTGACTCATACTCTTTATTGGTTATATCACAACCAGAACTTCAAGCTTGTTGCAAAGATGTGAAAAAAGATTCCGTAAAATTGCCATCAGCCAATTAGTTGATTTTAAAATTGGAATCTGTTTACATTTTTAAATGAGCACATTTAAAGGGATATTTCAACCAAAAATGAAAATTACCCCAGGATGTACTCACCCTCAAGCCATCCTAGGTGTATATGACTTTCTTCTTTCAGATGAATACAATCTGAGTTGTAATGTCCTGGCTCTTCCAAGCTTTATAATGGCAGTGAATTACTCCAAAATACAAAATACTCCACACGGCTCCGGGGGTAAATAAAGGCCTTCTGAATCGAATTGATGCACTTGTGTAAGAAAACTATCCATATTTAAAACTTCATTAACCCTTTAAAACCTAAGGGTTAAATAGGTCATTTTCACATATTTTGTTTATTTGACTGTAAAATTCTAACAGAACGTGCTATTTTCAAATGCAAGGTGTCATTTTTTTCAGAAAACAAATGGCTTTCAAAAAAGTATGACCATTAATCTTGTGTGTTGAGTTTGTAAACAGAATTTAAATAGACAAAAATAAAAAAAACAGGAATATTTTTTCAGTTTATTTAGAAAAAAAAAGAGAAAAATCATGATCGAAATAATCCAACACTTCTTACTTCAAAATTCAACTATAATACATATATACAAGTATTTTTGGGTTGCAGTTTTCATTCAGGAGGCTTTTTTGTTCATACACGCACACATTTACACATGCATTCACATGCATACACCCATACATTTACATGCACGGACTCATTATAGCAATGCACACACCACATGTGAAAAAGTCTCACTCAGCCTGCTCCCAAAGTCTCATCAAAAATCATCCTAATCGACTCTTGTGCTGTTTACTCCTCCTTCACCATGTTTTTGTTCATTTTGTTTATTATTTTATGCAATCCGAAAAGCGCATGTTGTCTGCTGTCTGATGTGTCGGCGCCGACACAGCCGGTTTAAAAGGGTTAACTGTCATACGCAGAGTGGCGCTCCAGCAGATGACATAGGTGTAGCGTAAGCTCCGGTGAGAATATGCTAGTCTCGCAAGAACCAAGTTTTGTTTACAACAAAGGAAAACCAGTCTTCTCTTGGCTTATTGAAATCCTACGACATTTTACTTTACATATCCTCGTTTTGTACCTCTTACTTGTGACCGGTGTTTTGTGTTTGCCTACATCCTACGTCATCTGCTGGAACGCCACTCTCGTGAACACACGTACAACAGTTAGCGGAAGTTAGAGAATACAGTTTTAAATATGTCTATTTTTCTTACACAAACGCTTCGCTTCGCTTCGCTTCAGAAGGCCTTTACTAACCCACCCGGAGCTGTGTGGAGCACTATTTATAATGTATGGATGCAGTTTTTTGGACTTCAATATCTCGACCCCCATTCACTGTCATTATAAAGCTTGGAAGAGCCAGGACATTTTTTAATATTGCTCAGATTGTATTCCTCTGAAAGAAGAAAGTCATATACGCCTAGGATGGCTTGAGGGTGAGTAAATCATGGGGTAATTTTCATTTGGGTAAACTATTCCTTTAAATGTGCTCATTTAAAGCATTTAAAGGTGATCTTACCCTACGCCTATGTATTCTGCTGGAGCGCCACTCTGCGTATGCCAGTTAATGAAGTTTTAAATACGGATATTTTTTGCTCACTCTGTACATATCCAGAGTGAGCAAAAGGGCTGGCAAAATCACTCTGGACCCCTCACATCCAGCACACTCCCTCTTTGAACTGTTGCCGTCTGGACGACGCTACAGAGCTCTGAGCACCAGAACGACCAGACACAGGAACAGGCAATCCATCTCATGAACACTTGACGAATAATTGCGGAACACACAACACTATTTATACACTTATTTATCTAAAACACATACTTAATTTACATTTCAAATTTGCACATAATATACCTGTACATACAAAACTGTCTATTGTAATATACCTGTACATACAATTGTCAATTTGTATATTGTTATTCCCTATTTACTTGTTCTATTTTTATTATTTTATTATCTGTGTTTTTGTCCTGTCACTGTCATTCTGTTGCACTGTGGAAGCTTCTGTCACGAAAACAAATCCTTCGTAGATGTAAACATACCTGGCAATAAAGCTCATTCTGATTTAAAAATTCAAACAGTTACTGAATTTGGAAATCAACTAATTGGCTGATGGCAGTTTTGCTGAATCTTTTCAGATCTTTTCAACAGGCTTGAAGAACTGGTTAGAGTTCTCCTAGATGTAGATGATGCTGTTGCCTTCCTGAGGACAAAAAGGAAGGAATAAGGCCGTGTTCACACTTGGCGTCTTTTTTGAAGCTGCCAGCGTCTGTTTTACATTATAATCCTATGGAGTAAACCGTGTTTTCAAAAAAGTCCTGAGCGCTTTTTAAAACGCCACCGCCGGCGTCTTTTTCTGCAGCTCAGAGCGTCTTTTCGAGTTGAAAAAATTTGAACTTTTCTGAAAAAAACGCCCTACGTCAAGGGCCTTTTTGACAGCTGACCAATGACAAGCGAGTGGCGAGTCGTTTCCATAACAACAAAAACAACAAGAAAAAAGGAGAAGATGGCCGGTAGACAGATCGTACTAGTTTCGGAGCACAAGGAATAGTATGAAACCGTGCATCATCCAACCGGAGCTCCTGGACTAAATTGTTGGTAGCACCATACAGTTTCCTTCCCCGTATAATGTCGTGCTCCCACAAACGCCGTTGTGAACCGACACCCTCGCCGTTAACTTCAAAAGCCGACATTTCAGCTGTTGTTATAGCAACAAAAGACGCCCTCGGCTGCTATTTGTAACCAAAACGCTGCCAGCTTTTTATTTTACTAAAAAAGCGCTCTTGTCGACTTTTTCTAATCAAAAAAGACGCCAAGTGTGAACACGGCCTGACACTTGTTCCTGGAAAAAAAAAATGACTTGGTAAAACTGTCATCAGCCAATTAGTTGATTTCCAAATTCAGTAACTGTTTAAATTTTTTAATTGGCACATTTTTTTCAGCTGCAGATTCCTTTTCTGGTATATTTCTTTCAGTGTTTCTGTGTATTTGTTTAATACAATTTTTATTTTATTTATTTTTATTAATTATTTCATTTTACTAATTATCATTGTGCCAATAGTAACAGACTCAGATTACAGAGACTTTCATTGTATTATAGCAGACATTTTACCAGCTATTTTACCAAGATTTTTTGGAAACTCTTGGAATAGAGTTTTGAATTACAACTCAGGATCGTTTTTCGTTGTGCCATTAGCCATTCAGAATTATTACATTTTTATATGGAGTGCAAACCAATCTCTCCAGGTATAATAGACCTCCTTGGCCAAACCCTCATGAGTCTGTAAGGCTGATCAGCCTGTCAGGCACCAAGAATGGTTTGTATGTTAGTACGCCCCCTACAGATGTGCACTGGTAATTTTTCTACAATATTAATGTATTCTTTAAGCTAAGCTCTCATTATGAGACATAACACATCTGGGATATTTACGAACAAGGTCAGCAAACAGAATTAAATCCATTTTAAACAGTAGTGTGCTTTTATTGCCCTTTATTTTATTGACAGAAAGACGAACCGAATGCCAGTGCTGGTGACAAGTCATGGCGGTGTTCTGTGAGAATATAATTGGCAGTTCATCATAGAACATGTTCAGTCCATGGAGCCAGTCTTGGCTGCACCTACCTCTGTCGTCCTGCGATTTCAAGGGCAAGACACCACGTAAACAGTTTTGTGTGCAGCTGTTGTCAGGAGCCCCTGTCTCTCCTCCTACCTACTGTCCTCTTTCCACACAGCCAGAGGCCTTCTTATGCCATCCATTATTTAACAAGCACAGATCCTGCACTTCACTAACAAGCATTTCTGTTCTCGCTGTATGCAGAGATTCATTCATTACTCGTCCCTGCCTGTCATCAACACGCCATCATTAGACGCATTTATTCCAGAGCAGGGATGGAACATGCATAACGCTAACAAACGTACGTGTGTATAGAATTTAGAAGTGTGAAATATCTTCTGAGAGGAGATTAGGAAATGTCGGCGAGGATTTTTCGACATCTGCTCACTGAGCGCTCTGGCACCCTCTCCTCTCTGCTTGTCATGTGACAGTCGTCACTGATGGCATCCTATAGGTCCCTCTGGAGAGTCGGGATGACTAATACAAACAGAAGCGTCTCACCTATTTAAAATGATCTGTTCCCTCTGGTTTCTGAATGCACCTCCCCCCAAAACATTTGATGATTCATTTTTTTATATAGGCAATTTTTTATAGGCGTTTGTCGACCCCAGAGGGTTAATACGCTTTTAATAGTCATTGAATAGTAATAAGAAAAAAAAATTTTTTCTATTGAAATCAATTACTTTTCATACATGAAAATACAAGATCACTTGTTGTCAAGTTCATTTGCATTTTAGCTTGGTTTATTACAAATAAATAATTGAAATATGTATTTATTTAAACATTATTTATATGTATTATTATATATATACTTTTTATTTTAATAATAAAACATATTAATTTTTAATTATATACTTTAATGAGTTTTTGTTTCAAAAGCAACTTAACTACATGATGCATATTTATTTATTTATCCAAGTTAAATTGCCGCTTCACTTGAGCAGTATTTTGATATTTTTAACTATTTAAAAATACATATGTTTCATGTGGTTTTATTGATATTGCTAACATTTAAACATTATTGTTTTTGTTTTAATTATATTATGTAATTCTTTTGAAAAATTAAACTTTTTTTTAATACAGCTAAACTATTTATTTATTTATTTGTTAGTTTGTTTATTTTATTCATTCATTCAGTTATTGAGCCAAGCTAATTGCAGCTGCCTTTCACAGCAAGTACTGTAGTTATGTATTTTATTATTTTCTTAACCATTAACACATACTGTATATACACAAATATATATATATATATATATATATATATATATATATATATATATATATATACAGTGGGAAAAAATATTTGATACCCTGCTGATTTTGAACGCTTGCCCACTAACAAAGAAATTATCAGTCTATAATTTTAATGGTAGGTTTATTTGAACAGTGAGAGACAGAATAACAACAAAAAATCCAGAAAAACGCATTTCAAAAAAGTTATAAATTGATTTGCATTTTAACGTGTGAAATAAGTATTTGATCCCCTATCAATCAGCAAGATTTCTGGCTCCCAGGTGTCTTTTATACAGGCAAGGAGCTGAGATTAGGAGCACTCTCTTAAAGGCAGTGCACCTAATCTCAGTTTGTTACCTGTATAAAAGACATCTGTCCACAGAAACAATCAATCAATCAGATTCCAAACTCTCCACCATGGCCAAGACCAAAGAGCTGTCCAAGGATGTCAGGGACATGCAAGATCTCACCTCGTGGAGTTTCAATGATCATGAGAACGGTGAGGAATCAGTCCAGAACAACACGGGAGGATCTTGTCAATGATCTCAAGGCAGCTGGGACCATAGTCACCAAGAAAACAATTGGTAACACACTACGCCGTGAAGGACTGAAATCCTGCAGCACCCGCAAGGTCCCCCTGCTCAAGAAATCACATGTACACGCGCGTCTGCAGTTTGCCAATGATTCAGAGGAGAACTGGGTGAAAGTGTTGTGGTCAGATGGGACCAAAATCGAGCTCTTTGGTATCAACTCAACTCGCCGTGTTTGGAGGAGGAGGAATGCTACATATGACCCCGAGAACACCATCCCTACCGTCAAACATGGAGGTGGAAACATTATGCTTTGGGGGTGTTTTTCTGCTAAGGGGACAGGACAACTGCACCACATCAAAGGGACGATGGATGGGACCATGTACCGTCAGGGCCAGGGCATTGAAGCCAGCCAGGGCATTGAAAATGGGTCGTGGATGGGTATTCCAGCATGACAATGACCCAAAACACACGGCCAAGGCAACAAAGGAGTGGCTCAAGAAGAAGCACTTTAAGGTCCTGGAGTGACCAAGCCAGTCTCCAGACCTTAATCCCATAGAAAATCTGTGGAGGGAACTGAAGGTTCGAGTTGCCAACCCTAATGACTTGGAGAGGATCTGCAAAGAGGAGTGGGACAAAACAAGAAACGGGCCAACTACAAGAAACGTCTGAACTCTGTGATTGCCAACAAGGGTTTTGCCACCAAGTACTAAGTCATGTTTTGTGAAGGGGTCAAATACTTATTTCACTTATTAAAATGCAAATCAATTTATAACTTTTTTGAAATGCGTTTTTCTGGATTTTTTGTTGTTGTTATTCTGTCTCTCACTGTTCAAATAAACCTACCATTAAAATTATATACTGATCATTTCTTTGTCAGTGGGCAAACGTACAAAATCAGCTGGGGATCAAATCATATTTTTCCCCATTGTATGCATATACATATACACAGAGCTGGGTAGATTACTTACAAATTGTAATCTGTTACTGATTACAGATTACATGCCAAAAATTGTAGTTAGTAACATAATCCATTACATTACTCATTCTAGGTAATATAATCAGACTACTTTTAGATTTCTTTTGGCCTAACTCATTTATCACATTGATTTAAATAGGATAATCTTGTACCATATTGATATAAAAGTACGAACAGTTAGAAAACATATATTTCATTCATTGTCACTTCAACAACATGAAGTGCATTAAACATTATATTAAGTCAAGGTTCCCAAACTAGGGTCCATGAAGCAACTGAAGGGGTTCATGGGTTTAATGAAAAGCTAATAATTAATTAAATCATTAAAATGTTAAATTAAAATGAAAGACAAAATATATATATATTTGTTTATCTGCATGTCATGGGACAATTAACCAATGTCAGAGAACCAATGAACATGCAAATGTGATTCTTCATTATTAAAATACTTGTTTTAAAATCTCAGGGGTACTTTAGGTAAATATTTTAGGTGAGGATCAGATGACAAATATATAAACCAAAACGATCTATTGGTTTACCTTTTTCTATGTGTCTTTGGTTCTGCTACCTTGGAGCCGTTTATGGAGACATATGCTGAATTCATAGAAGCAGCTTCCCTCCTTGACATGATAAATCAGATCATGATTACACTCCTTCACAAGGAAAGATAAGCTTTCGGATAGGGCTTGGTGGCACAAATAGCTGCAGTAAATGCCGATGCAATAATCTGCCACGGTAATAGCGAGAAAATCATAAGGTCATTGCAAATGGCAGATCTCCCCAGTACCCAGTTATTCTGCGGTAATCTGTGAATGCAGATGGTCGGGCACGAACAGTTTGCGATGCTTCACAGACATACAGGTACCGTTTGATGCATTTATATGGAGATTGCTGCACCAGCCAGAAGAAAAATAGTAAAAAAAATTATGAATCAAACCTGAACACAGATGTTTTAGCTCAGTTATATGGCTCCCCGACTGCCTTCCGTCAACCCTGTTTATGATACAGTGTAAAAGACAGTCTGTAGCAGTGTTTTCTATTGATAGTAATGAGGCTGGGTGCAATTTACGGCTTGCACATTTTCAATACTTTTACAGCCTCATTAAGTTTAAGAATGTGACAAATGGTACATCTCAGCTGTCTCAGACCCAATTGCTGCTCCTGACGGGACTGATGGTGCTTTGTTGTCACACAGGTGATTAGGTGGTTTGTTATCAGTGGCGTGCGCTCTTCTCAATCTCGTCTGCGATTCGATGCCGAAAAGCTGATGCTCGCGGTGAGAAATTCTCAGGACGTAGATCCGCCCATTAACATGTTGTTTGTCACACGTGGCGGGTGAACCAACTGGAGTGATGACTCCATTGTCTTTGGGTTGCTGTCGTTTTAATGACCATGATGGGAAATCAAGCTAAATGAACTTCATAACTGTGAGTGCAATCAACGCAATTATCCATTTTGATTGTCACCAGACACCCTCAAATTAGATTAGAAAATATGCAAGTTGCTCGCAGTGGTCGCCTGAGTTAATTTACGAGCAATTTAAAAGTCTTGGCATTTTGGTGCTCTGATCATTACTGTAACTTAACTGACGCGACCTCTAGCTATGTGGAGAAGCTCAAAGCCATAGGAATAATCAGGCAGTGTGCAGCCATCGCTTGTGGACTATTAGTCAAATATAATTTGCTCTGCTCTTTTTTATCATTTACGCTGGCGTGCGTTTTTCCACAGTGGCATTAAATGCTCTCCAAAAGTCCTCGATTTTATCAGTTCTCTAATGCGTCGCACAAAGGGCACCGCTCTGTTCAATTTATTTCGAAAGAGAGATGAAAAATCTCTTTCTAAGAGATCAGTGACAAGATTAAATATGGAGGGATCTTTTCTTGACTTGTTGGCTGACTAGCATATCCATGGTAATGCCTCACAGACGGACCATCTATTTCAATTCAGCCCAGCTAGAATGCTTTCACTCACTGAGCTGTCTGTAATAGACAGGAGTTGAGTGAAAAGTACTGCACCCATCTACATAACTAAGTTAGTGCAGAAGCAAATGAAAACGTACTAGTGTGAAGACATGCACGGCCCTACAAAAGTGTTCAGGACTAAAATGTTATTGACATTTATTATTATTTACATTTTTATTTATTTTTAAATGTAGATTGTTAAATGTTAGTGTTTTTTCTCCAAAATGCAACGTAACTACATGATATTCATTCTTTAATTCATTGAGGAAACCACTGATGCTATTCATTCATTCATTCATTTTTCATTCATTCAGCAAAACTCAAAACTAACACTTTCAAAACAGATTTGGTCATTTTATTGACCTTTATTATATATTTAAATGTATTTATTATACATTTATTTGTATTTACATTTATATTTAAATTTATTTAAATATATAATGTAAATTAGAATAATATTTTAAAATACTGTAGTTAGTGGGGGTTCAAAATGCAACTTAACTACATGATATTCATTGAGCAAACCACTGATACTTGAGGTTTTTTTCAAAACAAAAACTTTCAGAGAAAATTTGGCTGTTTTTTATTGACATTTACTATTATTTACATTTTTATTTATTATTATATATAATTTTTATTTTAAATATAGATTATAATAATTTAAAATACTGTAGTTAGTTAGTGTTTTTTCTTTCAAACATTTCTCACATAATGTTTATTCATTCATTGAGCAAACCACTGATGCCAGAGCTTTTCTTGATAAAATAAATTATTTCATTCATTCATCCTTTCATTCAGTTTATTAATTTAGCAAGCCGCTGATGTTAGAGATTTTCTCAAAACTAACTTCACATTCAGAACCATTTTGGCTGTTTTATTGACATCTTTTATGTTTCAATATCAATTTCAGCTGCAGTTTTGCTTGGTTTATTAGAAAATTTATCATTTGAGATTTTATTTATAAAATAGATAATTTGAGATTTTTATATATATATATATATATATATATATATATATATATATATAATGTTTCAGTTACTGTAAATTCATTTACAGCTGATCTATATAGATATATAGAATAGATATACTGTATATTTTGCTGGACGTTATTTTTGTGATCGGTATGTTTTAATATGGAGACTGAGGATATTACAGTTTGTTACTAAAACCTCTTTGTACTTATATATGTTTCCTTTAACTGCACTGTACCTGTTTTACGGTGGCAGTCTCAGGGCTGCCTGCTGCCCAAATCAGCGGAGGTCTACAGGTTTGTGTGTCCTTATCAGCAGAAGTAAAGCTTTGGGGCTGCGGCTGGCATGTCTGCCGCAAATAAACAGCTCTCAAATCCATTTTACGCAGAACAACAAAAGCCTGTGGCGCCTGTTTCCTAGTCCAAGAATAAACTGCTCAATGTGTTTGCAGTGAGATAGTAATTAAGCAGCTTCATTTGGAAAAGTCGAACAGTGAAAAAATGCAAAGGCGACAAGACACATTCGACACATTCTTTTTGTTTCTGTCCACACAATCCCATCTATATACAGTATATCAGATAACCGTCGATTCGGATAACCATTTTCATTTGTGCATAAACAATCACCTTACAAAAGTGAAGGCAGCTCGATTGACGAACAGTATAACAGTCCTGAGATCAATACTGTTAATATTTTCTCATTTCCATGACCAATTTGAGAGTCTTTTCATACTGACATGGCCTTCAGTAATGGTTTTATCTGTTTACAGCAATTCGTTCAGAAATTGCACCGCAACAGTCTCGCGCTTAATGAAAAGCAAAGAACCTGCAGGGGCTCATCACCGCTTAGTAAGCAAAGATTTGTTTTCTTCATTGTCCCATTCTGAAGAACAGTATGCATTTATTTGAGAACTGTAAACAGACTCCCATTTCATTTGTTTAGAACAATTCTACCTAAATTTAATTTAAACGGATAGTTCACCCAAAAATGAAAATTGTCATTATTTACTCAACATCAAGTCGTTCTAAACCTGTATAATCCTTTTTCGTTTGTTGGATCTCTTTAAGACTACTAAAACATCTTCAAAACTAGTGGATGATAGTCCTCCTTGGATAACAAAGTTCAAACAAGTGGCCCATTCTTTCTCTATTGTGATTTGAAACCCAACGGAGAAGTGCCTCAGTGGAGACATTTCAGGCCTGAAGGAATGTAGCAGAAGCGTTGAGCTAAAAGCCAAAGTTTCCGGGGGCCCAAATGTAAACACAGAGCGCACCTACAATCACCTTTCGCTTGACGCAGAAGCGCTGCTCTCTTCACCTTTTAATGACATGGACATCTGCCAAAGTACTCACTTTCCACATTCACTACCGCTGATTGATGACATCTGGGCTGAACCGGCGGAAGCAGTCATTCTGAGGAGTGACCCCACAAATCACGAAGTGCAGTGCTGCAGAGGAAGTTTGAGATGCTCCTCGGCCGACCACTAACAGAGCTCCACAAATCTCCGGCACAAAAGAAAATAGAAAGTGAGGAGGCAGACTTTTTAATACTTCCCTTAAATGTCAGCAGTAATCCTGTGGTGCAGAAGGGAGGCAGAAGAAATATAATGGTGCTTGATGAATGTATTTCTGCTGTTCTCTGTGGTGTTCTAGACACACAATGACTCAGTCACATCATGTCGGATGTCTGCCCGGGTAAACATAAGGTTGTAGGTTGTGGGTTTGAACCAACAAGTGGTGATCCTGGCGTTATCACCTTTTCTGCAGAAAAAAAAAAGAAAAAAGTGTATCACTTCATGTCAGAATTCAAGCTGTCTATGTTGCCTGTATCTGCAATTGAAGTATGAAAGGGAATCATAGTCAGACACTGGTCTGGATGGTATGACATATAGATATTAATAATAAGAATAAATGCAATAAAAATGCATAAATGTTTCTTTTGAAATTGGGTATAAAAATATAATATTTGAAAAAGAATAAAAATCAGTTATTTTCATAATAGAAAATAGACCTCTGGGAACCTAGTTTAGATAGTCCTTGAAAAAAAGAGCTAAAAGAGCTCAGACAGTTATAACCAATTATATACCAATGGGTATGAATAGTTTGGTATTAATAAAAAGTTTAGTGCACATTCCAAAGAAGCATTAATAATGGTTTCTTTCATTATTGTTACTGTTCTTTGATGCCGACTTGCACTTCTAAAGGGAATAAAGGGGATGAAGTTTTGCTATCATCTATAACAGTGGGGATTTCTTTAAGACTGCAAGGGAAGCTCGGCTTCCCCTATAATGTCAAAAAATTAATGGTCTAATATGTACTATTGTGTTAACATTTTATTGACTAAAAATGCGTTAGAACTCGTTCATCTCGAAGACGAGTTCGTTCAGAATCAGCTACATACAGCAGGTCGGCTGACTCGATTTCCTTCTCATACACTCCGTAGCGTCAGTGCGTTTCCCTGTTGAAGCCGAGCATCCATTGACTTCAATGGGGCTGCTTCGAACTGTTTTTTTCAGCGCTCCGAAACTAGACTGTCATTGGATAAATGCTGCGATTATGTCCCGCCCACGGACGCTCATCGTCTCTGGAGGTGAATGGAGGAGTGGGCTGGCCTGGACTCCGGGCTTCTGCGTGATGATTGGAGGGTCTGTCGAAAGACTGCATCTCCTTTTGATTGACAGCGATTTTGTACTATAAAAAGTCGCTGACACTGAAGCTATTCAAGCTCAGTCCCATAGCGGCTTTGCACTTGGTTCTTATCAATCATTATATATTTTTTTATTCATTTATAAATGTTATGTTTTAATATACATGCTGCTAACTCGGAAATTTCAAGATATGCGAGCAAAAAATGCTCCTGACACTTAGGCAATACGACACGAGCAAGAGTGCTGTTTTTGTTTCGTTTGTGTTCGAATCCAAATCCTAGTTGGTTTGGGCGAATCACTGATTCACTGAGCCATTCATAAAAACAGTCATTTGATTCGCTCCTGAAGGATTCAGCCTTTTTGAAAGAATCATTTGAATGACTCAGTGATTCAATCACGAACTTCTGCCACCTGCTGGCCGTTTTTAGGATTCCCGTCTAAAAGTAGGCATATTACATTATTTTCCAACATATTTCTATATTCAGAATTTAGTATTTAAAACAATCTCATAACATTATTTATGCAATTATAAATACAGTCTAAATGAATAAATGCCACATCTAAATGTCACTTCATGCAGCTTCTGTGCAGTGCTAAGATGAGTTTTGTTTAGATCATTTCATGGATAACAATAGCTAGTCATTCATTCACATTAATTAAGTATTCAGAGAATAATATTGTCTGTTTTCACTTACATCTATTTATTTATTAAATTTTGATTAATTTTGTAGAATTGAATTATAAATTAAGCTGGTATAGTATCGTAAGACATTTTTATGGTATCGTGACAACCCTATACACATTCCTTGTTTCAGTTTAACCTAATTCCCACATTTCCTCCGTCGAGTTTAATATCTTTTTTTTTTAGATTGTTTGTTCATTCATTCATTCATATAGTAGGCTAGGCTAGCGTCACTGGAAAAGACGCCTAGTTGGTACGACAGGGTCACAGAGCATTTTCTTGAAAAGGAACGTAGGGCAGAATTTACGTATAAATAAATGGACAATTTTTATGTTGTAGGCCGAAAATGAGCTTCCTCTTTGAAAGACCAGCAGCCGCCACTGATCTATAACTATCCCTTTAATTTAGACATAAAACTGAAAATAAGGAAAAAATATTAAATATCCACTATTTTGGCTGTTTTTGTACCAGACTATTTTGATGCCAGACTTTTTAATTTGTTATAAGAATCGGTAACACTTTAGAATAGGGAACACTTATTCACTATTTACTACGACTTTTCCCTCAATAAACTCCTAATTTGCTGTTTATTAATAGTTAGTAAGGTAGTTGTTAAGTTTAGGTATTGGGTAGGATTAGGGATGTAGAATAAGGCATTGATATGTGCTTAATTACTACTAATAAATGGCTAACATTCTAGTAATATGCATGCTAATAAGCAACTAGTA
The DNA here is from genome assembly GCF_012432095.1 of Onychostoma macrolepis. Classification (NCBI taxonomy): domain Eukaryota; kingdom Metazoa; phylum Chordata; class Actinopteri; order Cypriniformes; family Cyprinidae; genus Onychostoma; species Onychostoma macrolepis. The sequence goes on from NC_081175.1 coordinate 15,147,272, forward strand.
AAAGAGACCCTAATATAAAGTGTTACCCAAGAATCTTGCCTTTATTAAATAAGAAAAAAGGAGAGATTAACTACCTTACATTTATAAAACGTTTTGGTCACACTTTATTTTAAGGTCCAATTTTCACTATTAACAAGCCATTAACTATGACTTTTGCCTCAATAAACTCCCAATTTGCTGTTTATTAATCGTTAGTAAGGTAGTTGTTAAGTTTAGGTATTGGATAGGATTAGGGATGTAGAATATGGTCATGCAGAATATGTGCTTTATAAGCACTAATGATACAACAGCCAATATGGTAATAATAGGAATGCAAATAAGCAACTAGTTAATAGTGTTATCAATATTTACTAATAAGTTATTACATGCTTCTGTAATATATACTATATGAGGTATACCTGGATATATCTAATATATACTGTTAGTGTGAAATAAGTCTCGTTGTGATTTTTGTCATACCATCCAGTCCTAGTATTTTCAGAAGCAGAGAATTTGATTGAAATAATGACATAAATCTTTTCCTTTAACATTAGCAGTGGGGAATCTATTTTGTTTTGTTTAGCTGGAAATGTCACTGTTGCGAGACTGTGACACATGGCTGAATCATAATAGACTGTAGAGGGGGAATCAATGATTGGGTTTGTATTTGTGACATGTGACGTTCTGATGAATTTTGTTTAGTCTTGTGTGGAAGAAGTGCTGAACTGTGTGACTGGTATTCTGAAGCCCAGCAGCTGTCGAAAGTCACTCATGCGGTAGCTTCCATTCTCAGCTATTCCAGTTGGATACGGCCCAAAATTTTTCAGTCTTAGAATAGAGCAGAATCTCACTGCCTGCGGTATCCCGGAATGCCAGGAAAACCCTTGACTGAGAACGTCAATGCCCATATGTTGAGCGCTACCATTAGTCATTCCCTGAATGACATCCCCTCTCTCATTAGCTGAACGGAAGTCTTTGAAGCTATTAGGAAAGTAGAGGCTTACTTCGTTCAATTCTTTTTTTGTGCTGGAACGATTCCTTGAGGTTTAGGATATTTTAGTGGTATTTTACTACCAGGCAGTTTTAAAGTATTGACAAGACTTTTATTGAGGGTCTTTCTTCAACTATGGGCACTTTTGGCCCTCTGGACTTTAACACACTTTTTGCTCACAAGTTTACTTAATTTGTCCACCAAATATATATATATATATATATATATATATATATATATATATATATATATATATATATATATATATATAAAGCTGGCATTGCAGGTAAATTCTGTCATTTTTCCTTCACGAACATTCCTATCACCATGTCATGTTATGTTAAATTATGTATTTTGTTCAGTAGCATTCTGATGGAAATAACATTTTATGTTTGTGTTGCATTTTATGCATCATGAATACACACAATTAAATAAATGTGATGGGACAGTCATAATTTTTTTTCTTTTTAAATATTGCTTTTTTTTCTTTTTTTTTTTTTTTAATTGTTGTTAAACACGGAATTCATAAAACAACAAGGTTCGCAGTTTAAGATGCATCATATATATAAATGGCATTTGAAAAATATATTTAAAAGGTGGCATGGCAAAAAGATGTTTTAATATGACCTTCATATAACAAAATAAAAAGTAATGTTAGCTTTTAATTTATTGTACCATTTAAATTGAAGCCTTGCAATTTCCTTAAGCTAGATTTGTTTGTCTATTGGTCTTGTATAGATTTAGCAGACTTTTCTTTTTGTATGTAAATACAACGTCCCATTGATATGTGCATGTTCTGTAAAGCTGCTTTGAAATGTTATGTGTTGTGAATAGTGCCATACAACAGTGAATTGAATTGCACTAATTGTCAAATTATTGACTAGCCTAATAAACATATTCTATTTTACTCAGGGTAATGTCGAAGACTTAACCTATTAGCTGTAAGTTTGTAATTAATAGAGGTCCCTGCTCTCTTAGGTGGCCTTGTTTGTAATTCTAGGTCTTAATTTCTTACATGTATTTCTATGAACAAATATGAAAGTCAAATCTTGTTTGTTGGTCTCATCTTTTTCCTCTCTGGGAATAAAGGTTCTCTTTTCATCTCTGCACGGTAGCTTGTGTGCACATAAATGCACATCTGACTGCAGCTCTTTTGGATGATACAGGCGATTACACATTGGCTCACTTCGTTTTGTCTCTAAAGCTTTTTGAATTGTTGAGTGGCACAAGTATTATTTTTCTGTCTAATGTAATGATAGACTATTTACTCCTTATGGATTCTTCTCGGCCGGCAATCTATTAGTCCAGATTTGGAGAGCTTCCTCTCTTTATAGCTTCATGAGTTTTTGTCGCTTATGGTTAATGGATGGCGACTGAGTTAAGAGCAGCAGAAACAAGGTTTCCAGAGGCTTTGCTCTATCTCGGTTATTCAGAATGGACTGTGTAAATAATGATATGGCATTATGCATTCACTGGGTCTTAGTGGCAGACTTTCATTTCTCGTTTGCTCTTTGAAGGAACGTCTCCTTAGAGAACCGACACGACACGTGATGTAGTGGTTCCTGAAACTCACTCGCTCTTCCAAGTACCCTCACTAACAGTGTCCCTCAAGCATATGGCTTTGTTTTCCAATATGTCACTGCGAAACCTTGAGAAACATTTTGATGTGGACTCGTCGTGGCAGAAGGCAGCAGAAAGTGACTCAGCAAATAAAGAATTGTTGCATTAAAGATATATTCTGGGTTCAGTTCAAGTTCAAGCTCAACTGTTTACTTTCACTTTAGACATAACCAACTGTGTTTATGTAAACCTTGTGTGTTTTTGATGGTATCAGCGCAATCAGATGCGAAAGATAACTTAGTCCAGTAATCAGGTGCTGTTTGAGCAGCTTTTTAGTGTGCACGTGCTTCAGGTGTACGTGCTCAGATAAAAGCGCACGTCAGAACAGCACGCAAATAAAATATTTAATCAGCTTTAAAGGCTTTAAAGCACGTGCAAATAATGTATTTTTATAATTGCGAATAAGTGCAGTGTTCCGTGAGTGTAACTCTACCACTGAATTAACATTTGATGTGAATGTATGTCATGAGTTGCAGTTGGAGCTGGAGCCAGGAGACAACAGAGACATAGTAAATGCTACGCATTGCTTGCGATAGATGCCGTGTTTTGTTTGTAAATGTGTCATTATATTAGAAGTGTTGCCTCCTTTGTTCATTTTTACACTGCATATATTGCATCTGACACTGGTGTTGCTTATGCCCGGTTCAGACTACACAATGTTTTTGTCGCCTATGACAGTCACTGTGTCAGATCATGCGATTTTGACACCTATGTTATGAACAAGAATCATATCAGATTACACGTTTTACACTGTTTTTAACGACATGCATGCTGTTATTGTTTTACGGGACTGACGAGACGTGAGACGTGCAGATCCATATGCAAGCTTTTATTGAGAAGAGACGTGGTCATAACAGGCAGGGTCGAACAGTGGCAAACAGGTATAACACGGGCAAGACAAAGAGTAAACAAGGACAAGCGTTGGTCGATGATCGGCGAACAGTATCCAATAGGGCAAGGCAGAGAGATAATCCAGGTACGAAGCAATAATCCAGGCAGGGGAAAACACAATCCGAAACAAGCAAGGCAAGGCAAGACTAGGAAAACTAACAGGGGCTCTGTAGAGTAGCTAAAGCTAGGGCAGCGATAAATGCATACAATACTCGGCAGAGGGCAAGAGGAAGTCCATGGTTTATGTAAGGGGTGAAATGGGAATCAGCTCTGTGATCAGACTCGGGTGTAAGCATGTGATTGGCTGCAGCTGAGTGTAATGAGTGCAATGGATTTTGGGGACTGAAGTTCAGTGTAAGTGTAACGATCTGTGCAGTGTAAGAGTCCATGTGGTGAGCGAGTGACCTCTGGTGGAAGGTTAACGGAAGTTCGTAGACCAGATTCGTGACAGTTATCACTAGCGCGGGACTAAGCAGAAGTTGTCGAGGTAGTAATGAACATTTCCTCCATTGTAAAATTCCACCTTGCAGGACCGATATCATTGCCTCTTTTCCTTTCAGCATGTTTGAAAGCATGTGCGAAGGCGCTTCTGTGCTCCTATTGGCCAGTGTCACAGATGTGATGGAACTCGTCTTGGACGATGAAAAAAAAAAATTAACATGCTAATCTTTCTATGTCGTGAAGCATTGCAGCAGTGACATTGGATATCGTCCACTATGACACACTACACAAGATTAAATGATTGAATCTTGCGTCCCGAAGCCCATTGTTATTTACGAATCCCCACAACACTAAAATCATTGCTAAAATCATGTAGTCTGAACACTGAAGTATACAGATATAAAACAACGCAAGTATTAACAGTATCGTTTGTCCTGAAGCTTATCGGTAGCTCGGTATTGACCCAGTATTTACGTACTGGTCCAAAAAATATTCGGTACCCATCCCTATCCACGGCCTACCGTTAGTAGTATAACAATGAATAAAACAGCTTTCTGTTTGTAAACACTTCAAAACCTTGTGACAAACTTGAACCCGTTGTGGAGAAATCTTTCGCCTTCATGCAAAGTTCTCAATCGTTTGGATTCCTACGTTAAATGTCACCGTGGCTTATTTGAGTTAAGTTTCCCGACTAGTCTGACAAAGCCTCATTGGCTCAACCAATTATGTGAGTTTGAAGGTGGAGCTATCTGCTATTTTGCACTTCCGTTTGGAGTTGCTAGTTGTTCAGAACAGTTGAAGGTGCTGTTTTCTGATGCTAACCTGAGGGAACAGCTGCAGTCCAGCCGAATAGGAAACAAAAGCCGGCCTTTGCCTCAGGCAGCAGGCTAGTTGGTGGAATGGCTTTCATAACACTGCTTTTGCGGATCAGGAGCATTTATCAAAATGTCAATATGCAAAGTGAGGGCCTTTTGCAGCAGCTAATGAATACAGCAGAGGTGGGTCTGAGCCACCGCTTCCCTCGAGAGAGCCCAGATCTACAATTAAAGCCCTATCGGCCTCGTCTCTTCCTCCATCAATACATGCTTTGACTGGCCCTGCACACGCACCAACCATGGTACTTTTATGGCCTGTTGCCAGGCAACGGAAGAGAGGAAATGGGCTCCTAGACCCGATAGGTCACTCTTGAAGAGGAGGCCATCCAAAGCAAGGATCTATCTGCTTGATAATGGACCAATCTCTCAATCCTCGATACTTCAGAAAAGAAAGATAAATTGTGCATAGCTCGCGTTATTTAATGTTATGTATGGAAGTATGGATTTATATATTGAAACAAGGACTTTTTATGTAACAGCAATGATTTAACAGCAATTTAGTGCAGGTTTTTAATGAAAAATAATGTAGCAAAATAGTTTTCTTTCTATCTATCGATATATCTATCTGTCTGTCTGTCTATTTATCTATCGATGTATCTGAGGAAGTGTTGATGAGTTCTTTCTTTCTTTCTTTTCTTTCTTTACTTCCTTACTTTTTTGTTTATTTTATTTTAGAGCCAGCAATTATTATTTGAATTAACAGTAGTGATGGAACAAATGGACAACAAAAAACACTATATCTTGCTTTTCCCAATTCAATCAAATGGCTGCAGTTTACCCTCAAACATGAACAAAAAAATAAATAAAAAATCAATATCACCATGATATGAAAAACTATTTACACAATAATTCATCACAAACTTTCCCAGGGTTTTGATCTATCTTAACTTCCCTGTCCGGCTCCTATGATTTTTCAGGCACACTGAGCAAAAGGAGTCAGTTCACATTGAATGAAATAGATGAGGGAAAAAATGCTTCTCTTGGGCTTAATTGTACTTTTGTACTGTAGCAAAGAGATTGGTCTAAGCTCAAGTACTCTCGACTACAGTTAAAGCACACTAGATGTTGTTAGCAGTGTTCAGAGAGGTGAGAATTACTGTCAGCGGTGACCTACTCTAACACAAACTCATGGAGCTTAATGACAATACATTACTCACTCATTCTGTCACACACATCATTTAGCAACAATTACCATCAATATTAGAGGCCTGGACCATAAAAAGAACAGCGTATCAGTGTCTCTATATCCATTTATCTCTCTGGAAAATATTGATTTTAGTTATGTGCGTGCATACTGTACAAGGTAAGGTTGCGCTGTTCACATTGGCCTGTTGCATTTTTTTTTCTGCATTTCCTTTGAGATATGACTCACTTGAACTGCTTATTAGAGCCTGGCTAAGCCAATAAAAAAATGATTCTCTGTGCTTACCTGCATAACTCTTATTTATGCATGTAGCGATGAAAGGTTTTTTTTTCATGACCCTCATCAATTCAAAATTGATAATGATGAACCGTGTTTGTTGCCTAGAAACATATGGATCTCTATCAGGGGGAAAAAAAAAGAACACGTGTGGGGTTGCAGTATGTTGTGAATAAGATGCAGTGCAGTGCGTGCTGTCAGATTGCAGCAAGGAAAAGTTAACAGGTTCGGTCACTGGGGACGTTACAGCCAAACACATAAATCTTATCAGACAAGTCCATGACCCAAAAAAATGCCACCACTGCTTGAGTTGATCAATGCCAGGCTTTATATCTTGCATTAAAATGGTTTGACTATTCAGAGTTTGTGTGTAGTTTTCTCTGAAAGGGAGCATCTCAGGCTAAAGAGGGCAGCTCTTTTTTGTGCACTTCATTAGTTAATTAGAATACAGGCACACTGGCTCTATTGTGCGCACCATCCAGAGGGACAGACAGAAAGAGAGAGAAAGAGACTGACGGAATGAATGAGAGAGAGCCATGCACTTCTATTCTCATAAGTGCATCTCCATGCTCTTAGAATTCAGTGACCGAAAAAACTAAATCATAAGTTTATTATGCTTAGTCATTCTTGGGTGTATTGGCTCTGTCCATGTGCTTTATTACAATGGAACATACTCAACGCAAATACATGAATTCAGAAGCTTCTAGCTAGGCTAAGTCAGTTTTGTGCACTGTTGTGTTTTAAAATCTGTTAGTCTGCAATTCATAATGCAACACAAGGACAGTGGACTCTCTGGACTTTTGGTATTGGAGTGCAAAGACACTGTGTGTTTGTGTGTGTGTGTGTGTGTGTGTGTGTGTGTGTGTGTATATATATATATATATATATATATATATACTGTATATATTCAGTGTGTAAATAGTTATTGCTAGCAATTATATAGATAGATAGGTAATCTTTGTTTTATTTTATTTCTGTATTATTATTTTTATTTCTATATTTTCTAATTTATCAGCCCATATTGGAAATATGGATATATATATACACACACACACACACACACATATATATATATATATTATTTTTATTTCTATATTTTCTAATTTATCAGCCCTTATTGGAAATATGGAAATATGGAGATATATATATATATATATATATATATATATATATATATATATATATATATATATATGTATGTATGTATGTGTGTGTGTATGTATGTGTATATATATATATATATATATATATATATATGTATATGTGTGTGTGTGTGTGTGTATGTATATGCTGACAATTTAAAGTGTCAAATTACATTGTTGAATGTAATTTTAGCAAATTTAAAATCCATTTTCATACTGTACATTATAATGTTGCCTAAATTCACTTCTAGCATTTAAATTAATTAATTTGGACAAAATAGTAATCTCATTTCCATCTCATTTTCATTTATGCTCTATAATTAGGCATAGCACAAAGGTATATGTCTGGCTTTTATATAGGCATATTTACTGTATTGCAAAATAAAGGAAGACTCCCTTAATTGTGATTTTAGAATTCTACCATTTAAATTTTTCAGCAATAATGATTTAAATCTTTAATGGTGCACATTTTCTAGCTCAGCTGATGCCTCGGGCAGATTGCCAGATAGAGAATGATGCTGTTGAAAGCTGGAGTAACTCTGGCAAACATAATGAAAGCCTTTGAAAATGACCCAAGTGCTCTTCAGTGATGAAGCCTCTGACAGACTGCTCTGCATGCATGAACCTGGCTGCCGCTTCGCAGATCGTGTCAGATGTGTGTTTTCACCCAGAGGCAGCCAGAGGTTCTTTACATGCGTTTTATCTGTTCTGAACCCTTTCAGCCTCTCTAAACACCACCTTGCTCTGAGGCTCTGTAAACTGTGTCCTGTAAACCCAGCCTCAGTAAACCCAGCCCTGTGCTCTGCCTCATTAGTAAACCATTAGAAGGACACTCTCAGGCCAAGGGATTTATGGGGTATTTTCCGTAAGTGAAATTGCAGCCTCGTGCGTCAGCGGTGAGTGCAGACATGGTGGTGGAATGTCTGAGTTCGATCCGCACATCCTGACAAAGGAGAAGGGCATCAGTATTCCAGGTGTCTGCCCACTTCAAAGGGAATTCAGCAGAGCAGGGAGCTGTTTGATTAGCCGGCATCGATACAGCTTAAGATTTTAGCCTGCTTAAGACAGCTGACAGCGAAACAGGATTTCTTGTCTCCTTCTAAGTGTTTTACCAGTCTTCTCATGTCTGAGTTTGCAACGGTTTGTGCCTGCTGAAATTTCTACTGATAGGAAGAGTGCTCCCAATAGTGTGTAAGGCTCACCAGTTTAGCGCTTGAAATGATAGATTCAGCTTTTGTCAGGAACCCCATAAATCCTTTGTTGTATATTATGAGTGCCACTTAAAAAAGGAATCAGTTACCAATTAATTTATTAAAAATAATAAATCACTTTAAATATTGACAAATAAATAAGCATACTTAATATTTAAGGAATAGTTCACCCAAAAATTTGAATTTTCTGAAAATGTACTCATCCGCAGGCTATACGATATGTAGATGAGTTTGTTTCTTCATCAGAACAGCTTTGGAGATGCTTAACATTGCATCACTTGCTCACCAATGGATCCTCTGCAGTGAATGGGTGCCGCAGAATCAGAGTCCAAACAGCTGATTAAAAACATCACAGTAATTCTTGTTTATTACAAACACACAGATTTTCTCTTCACAAGGCTTTAATTGACGGACTGGAGTGGTGTGGATTGCTTGTGTATTATTGTGATGTTTTTATCAGCTGTTTGGACTCTCATTCTGACGGTACCCATTCACTGCAGAGGATCCATTGATGAGCAAGTGATGTAATGCTAAATTTCTCAAAATCTGTTCTGATGAAGAAACAAACTCATATAACACGTTGGATGGCTGAAGGTTGAGTAAATTTTCATTAAAATCTAATTTCTCACTACGCCTTCAGATATAGCAATATAATTATGCATTAATAGACATATTTAAAACCATTTTTTATTTGTTTAAATTATTTAAATGTAACAATACATTAAACATTTTAATGCAACTTTTAAAATGCATTTTTAAAAGCATTGCCTATTTGTTTAAATTCTTATAAATTAGATGGCACATTTACTGCTCCCATGTGTTAACTGTCCAGTGGTATTTTTGAAGTTGTTTCGCAAATGGATGAAGAAAAGCAATGAACCTGAATTTGAGTCGTGGCTTGAGATCCTTTGCATGTGCTGTTTGCCTTAGTTGTTTCGTGTTTTATCTACACAGAAAAAGACAAAAAAATTTACATTTATTTTACATTATTAAATATAGATTAAGTTTTAAATATGTTTATTTATTTGTCAATTTGAAAAGTGATTAATTAATGTATTCTTTTAAAGTTTTAAATAGCACTCCTGCTTCTCCATAACTATAAGCTAAGGAGTGTCAGCATTGTTAAGGGAGGAGCAATGTGACGCTTCCTGGCCCTCATAGCCCTCAGAGGAAATCAAACTGGGGCAGGTTTGCCAGAATCAGACACGGATGCCCCCAGACAGCCATGAGAATAAAACTCAACTAGCATTCTCTTCCACTCGCAGCAGCAATCATAAAGAATAAAGCTCAAATCTGGTTCCCTGGCTCATCATTAAGAGACCTGAGTAGGGCTGAGGACAGAATGGGAGCTACAAATTCTTATGTCTAGCAGTGGTCTAACCCCTAGCAGAGACCCTCAGGTGGGTTTGGTATTTTAAAAACAGACATTTCTGTCCAGACCTTTGTGAGGTCCTTAATCTGCACTGTTCCTCCATTAGCAAGATGAAGACCGGTAGCCACATAATTGCTTCCACATTTTAATGAGAGTCATTTATTTTTGTATCATCCTTGAAAAATAAACTGCTGCCTTACTGGAGTAGTTCATCCAAAATTGAGCTTTTAGATCCAAATCCAAAGCTGGGTCACTGTTATAGTACAGCAAAATGACTTCACAATATACAGTGCTTCCTATAGGTCCAAGTATCAATACAAATTTTCTGATTCTCATTCACAAGCTCTTGATTTTTTGATGACTTTTTTGAATGATTCTTTAAAAGGTCCTGCACAAAAAAAAAAAAATAATAATAATAATTAATGTGATAATGAATCAAAATAAACTGGTTGCGCTAATTGTTGTTTAATCATCATTAGTCATTTGTTCATGATTCTCACTACACTGATTGCGCTGTACTGTATGTTTGTGATTTTGTGAAAAGAACCAGTTCAAAAGAGTCAGTTGTTTGTGATTCTGGCTACACGGGTTGTACGGAATGTTTTTGATTAACTAAAAAGGAGTCCTTCAAAACAGTCATTTGTTTTTGATTCTGACTACACTGATTGCACTGTATGTTTGGAATTTAGATTTTTTTAAAAATGTTCAGTCATTTGTTTGTGATTCTTACTACACTGGATTGCACTGTATGTTTTTAATTCACTAAAAATAACCAGCTCAAAAGAGTAATTTGTTTGTGATTTGAACTACAGTGGTTATGCTCTATCTTTTGATTCACTGAAAAGAACCAGCTCAAAAGAGTGTTTGTGATTCTGATTACACCGGTTATACTGTATGCTTTTGATTCACTAAATAGAATCAAATCAAAAGAGTCATTCGTTTGTGATTCTTACTACACTGATTGCACTGTATGCTTTCGATTCACTAAAAAGAACCAGCTCAAAAGAGTCATTTGTTTGTGATTCTTACTACACTGGATTGCACTGTATGTTTTTAATTCTCTAAAAATAACCAGCTAAAAAGAGTCATTTGTTTGTGATTTGGACTACAGTGGTTATGCTCTATCTTTTGATTCACTGAAAAGAACCAGTTCAAAAGAGTGTTTGTGATTCTAATTACACCGGTTATAGACGGTTTCAACGGCAACAACATAAACAAACGTTACTGCGCATGCGCGCTTTTGTGGCCCTAACTTAACTTCCGGTAGACATCCAAATACAATCAGTAACAACAACTAAGTCCCTCTAGAGTAGAATATGTTTTGATAACAAGCAAAGTATGTTTGCTGAGTAAATCAGACGGACTGAGATGCAGCGATAACTACTTGGACTGACTTATTAAAAATGCAAATTCATTCTCTGCCAGCAGGAGGCGCTTTAAAGCGGAAGAACTAGAGGTTTCCCCGGAAACGGCTGTTGGGCTGTACACACAAAGCAGCGCTGAGCTTACAAACGCTGCTTTATCAGGCATATAACATGCCAGATTAAATGAAAATGACATCGAACATTTTCTAAAGACAGTGTTCCTTCAGAAATACAGTGATATAAAAACACCTGCACCTCGTTTTGATTTTTAAACATGCGTTACTTGCTCATGTTTATTCAACGAAGCCTTTTGGAAAATCAGTCAGTTTTTGATATCATGGTGGGTCGCCACAAATAAATAAATGTATGTGAAACACATCCCACGGCACAACAACCTGAGCCCAACTTCAGTTTAACTTTAACTGCGTTTGTAGCCGGCGCCACTAACAAGACTGATAAACAAACACAGACCGGAAGTTAACTTAGGTCCAGGCGCATGCGCCTGATGAAACCGTCTATACTGTATGCTTTTGATTCACTAAATAGAATCAAATCAAAAGAGTCATTCATTTGTGATTCTTACTACACTTATTGCACTGTATGTTTTTGATTCACTAAAAGTAACCAGCTCAAAAGAGCCATTTGTTTGGAATTCTGACTTACACTGGTTGCACTGTAGGTTTTTGTATTTATTTATTTATTTTTTAATAACTAAAAAGAACCATCTCAAAAGAGTCATTTGTTTCTGATTGTGACAGCACTGCACTCTTAGAAAAGATGTGTTAAAAATGACACAACCTGTGTTAAATTTTAACACATTCATGGGTGAGTCCAGGGACAACGTTTTTTGAGTTAATTTTTACCCATTCATTGTGTTGATGGTTTTAACACAGTAAATGTGTCAGAAAGGTTATCACAAAGAAATGTAAACATGTGTATAATTTAACACATTATGTGCTGTCCTTCACTACATACATTATGTTAAAAAAAACATACATAAAATTCTAAACAAAATGTTCGTATTTGACAAAATGAATGGAAAAATCATTGGTTGTTTAGCTTGTTGTCAAAATATTTATTATGATGAAATATCAACAATTACATAGAACTGCAGAAATGTCCAACACAGGACAAGAAAGTTATTTTCATCTCATTAGGTTACATGACACATAACCCCACCTTCATAGTCATTTCACTTTTTTCAAAACTTTGCTGGATTGATGTACACTGGTGGCCAAAAGTATTTTGAAAGATGCTCAAAAAATATTTCTTATTAGCAATGTCTGTACTCCTCCATCTTTTCCACAGCATAGGAGTAAAAGTCATTATCAAAATAACATCAGAATGTTCCCTGGTCTGTCTGCGTGTCCACAAACACAAATGTACTCAGTCCTTCAGTAGAGATCCCTGGTTCCAACACTATATTAAGACAGAGTGGGAGGAGAAAATTCCACATTAGTGTCAATTTATATTTAACCTACATTTTTAAACCTTTTTTACTCTAAGATAAGAATATATACATTTGTAAGTAACAGCTTGTCAATAACATATACAAACATTTCAGCTGAACTGTAAACTAAATTATGTCAGATTTAATTTTAATACTTACATATTCTAAATTCTGTCCAAAAATGCTGAGATCCATAGAGAGAAAGACTCCAATTGAGGATTTAGCCTTCAGCTTGTCTGCAGTGAAGGGGTAGCTGTTTGAGACAAAAACACACTAAGACACATGCAAGCAATCACTATGTGATGATCTTCCTCCTTCCTACAGTAGTTAACCCACCTGTGCGCTGATGTTAGGTACCTTCCTGGTCATGTGGGACTGCAATGGCAGAGAGTCTTCTGCCAAATGAAAGATCAAAATAATGCTAAAATATAAACTAAAGATTATAAACTAAAGAATGCTTGATTTGGTATGAATGAATGATTTAGTGTGAGTTTTATTGCAGTGCTTACCTGAATGGTGAACATAGAAAGTGGTCTATCTTCTGATTGGTTCATTTGCTGTGTAATAAACATAATGTTAGACATCACTTATTTGATATGTTAATGTTAGAAAATTTAGATTGTAAGCTACCTGGTCTGCACCAGTGGCTCCAAAGCACTTATAACATATTGCTAATCATTTCAGCAAACTTTTAAATACTTTAGACATAATAAATAAAGAGCATTGCTAGCACCATTTCTTTATTGACAAAAAAAAAAAGAGTCTAAAAGTGCGGTCATATTTACCACTGCTTTGCGAAATTTTGCTTTTCTAAATTCAGCCATTTGTAAAGGTGTCTTCTCTCTCGGGAATTTCGAGTGAAAGTGAGAAAAGATTGTCTATTTGAAATCAGTTTTCAACGCGTTTTCGCTGCGCTAACCAACAGAAAGCTGCTTGATTTACAGTAAAGTTAATGTTATTGACAATGACCGGGTTTTGCCCATAAAATTTCGCTGTGACCGCACGTTTAAAACAGTATTAAAACAACAGCAGCAGTTGTTAGAGTGTAAGTTGTTAGCACTGTAAATTAGAGTGTTACACATAAAATGTGTATTTTTTTTAACACATCTTTTCTAAGAGTGTGGTTGTGCTGCATGTTTTTGATTCACTAAATAGAATCAACTCAAAATACTGATTTGTTTGTGATTGCGACTAAACTGGTTGCACTCTATTATTATTTTTTTTCTTGGACTCACTAAAAAGAACCAGCTCAAAAGAGTCATTTTTTTGTAAACTAGACTACACTGTATGTCATTGCATTCACAAGCACAGCTCAATAGAAATACGTGTTTTCTTGCCATTATGTGACCATACACGGCTTTATCTTATTACATTCACTTTGGAATGCAATTTCGCATTTTATGACTCAATATAGAGATCCCTGAAATTCAGGTCACGATTAATAGGAAAGTCGATATTTTTACACAACCCATTTTCTGTGCTATACTACTATCTGCAAGCAGAGCGTGCTTATGGGGGTCACAGTGGGTCGGTGGTGTGTTTACAGTAGTTGGCCGGTTTCCATACAGCAAGTCTGGATGGTAATTAGCACGGGATAGGCTCAGCTGACAGACTGCAGCGTCAGACACCCCAGCACCCTTCAATCCCCCACCACACGGCTTAGTGAGGATTACCGGGCATACCATCACTCTGCCCCGCTCTCCTCTGTCTTCATCGGCGCTGAGGGACATGGAGAGACCACGGTCCACAGCGCAAACAAATTACACGCTCAGCTAAATGGCATGCTGGGTATTTATTTGCAGGAGAGACACTCTCAACGGGGTTTACTAGGAGTTTAGTTTGGAGGAACCGTTGAATTCTCAATCCAAACAGACGGCCGTTTTGTTAGTTAGAGTTGTAGTTAGCTTCTGGAACTGACGCTGTGAGACCAGACGTGTACTGCTGGGTATTGAAGTGGTACTGAAAGCTGGGAATCGTCCTACATGGGCTGATCTTCGAAGGAGGAGTTTTCTGCCTCAACTGGCGCGATGTGATGAGCTTGCTCGGTACATTGCAATTGTCTTTGTTCAGATCAAACGCCTTTTCAATCTGACAGGGCCATTTTCTAGCTATCCCAGTCCCTTGGTATGATTCCTTTTTGAATTAAATTTGAGAATAAGTAGCAAAGCCTTGCTAATGTGGACTTACTGTACAGAAAGAGCAGGTTTGGGAGGGGGATTCATAAGGATGGCTAATCTTCCTCCACTGCTGCAGCAGAGCACCTGTTCTCAGTGACTTTCAACAGTAAGTCAATTAACTCTAATTACAGCTTGTGGCTCAAGGCCCCGCAGTGAGAGGTAAGACATCAGGACGATCTACAGCCCCACACTCAACCCTGAGACATTGTCTTCTCCCCAGTAACCTGCATCCAACCACCCACCTCATAAACATCATCCTCTAATGTTTAATTAAGACTGCTCCTACTGATATCAGACCTCAAGCACACTGTGTCTGGCTTGCTCATTCACTGAGGTGTGCTGTACATTTTGTTACACTGGAAGAGCAAAATACTTCATTGTGAATCTGCTCTGTTTTGTTTGTTCATTTCGTTGCATGAATAAATAATGATATAATGTAATAAAAATAAATAAATAAAACACTGTAAAATTAAATCTTTAGCATATCTCAAAATAAATATCCACTTTTTTCACACTGTACATTCTAATGTCAAAATTTTAATGTATAATTTAAAACGATTCATTTTAGTTACTCAGTGTTTTGTTTTTATTTTAGAGATGTAGAATTATTATTATTATTATTTTATTTTTGTAAAATATTAACATTTTCATCAAAATATTATGATCCACAGAAAAATAATAGCATGAAGAATTGTCTTTTTTAAAATAACATCAAATGTGACAAAATAACAATAAATGATTATTATTAACAATAATAATAATAATTAAAATGTGTATTTATGTTGTTATTGTTTATTGATTATTCATATAAATAAATAAACAGAAAACAAAATTTTTCTCACTTTCTCACTCAAGCAGGATCAAAGGTACAAAATAATAAGTTAAACATATCATTAAAATAGTATAGAATTATCATTATCAATGTTATTATTTTTATTTTATAGTTACAAAATAATTGCTTATTGTTATTCATTCATATAAATAAATAATAAACAAATCTAGGGCACACTTTATTTTAAAGTCCAATTCTCGCTATTAACAAACCATTAACTACAACTTTTGCCTCAATAAACTCCTAATTTGCTGCTTATTAATAGTTAGTAAGGAGGTTGTTAAGTTTAGGTGTTGGATAGGATTAGAGATGTAGAATATCAGAATATGTGCTTTATAAGTACTAATAAGCAGCCAATATGCCAGTAATATGCATGCTAATAAGCAATTGGTTAGTTGAGAACTGGTCCCTATACTGAAGTGTTACCCAAATCTATTATATTTAGATATCTATCAATTTATACAAATATATATATTTATTTATACTTCTCCTCTTTTTTTGAGTGAACTGCTGCTTTAAAGAAGAATATAGAGAGTAAGGGAGATGAGATATCTGCTTTGTCACTGATATGTGCGATCGCCAGTCAGAGAGCGAGTTCTATCTCTCTGATGTTTAGTCACCCATATCTGCATTAAGCACAATTAGTATCCTGCAGGCAGTGCTCAGTCTCTGCGTGGTGGGAGGTGGCCCCTCCAGTTTTGAGCTGACATCGCAGACCGCCAGGCATCTGCACCATTAAAGGTAATAACATATGTAAATGAAATGAACTTGTTTTTGGCAAGGGATATTCAAGTCATTTGAATTTGTCTTAGTCACACGTCGTGGCAGCCTGTGAGCGAGTGGTCTAATTTATCTTCTCCAAGACGTGCCATGATTAAAGAACACATTTCACTCCACACTTCACAGTTATTATGATGGTGGCAGTGGCAGTGGCCACTCGTTGCAGTGGTATACGTTTACTGAAGCTAAATTATAACTGCTAACTGACACTAAACACTAACAAATAAGTGATGATGGTTTTGTCAAGATGGTAAACCTCAACATCAGCAACTTATGTTTCGAACAGGAAGTGAAGACACACTTTTAAAACCATTGAAACAGACCAGCATAAACAACTACTAGCTAACTT
This sequence comes from Onychostoma macrolepis, assembly GCF_012432095.1. Taxonomy (NCBI): domain Eukaryota; kingdom Metazoa; phylum Chordata; class Actinopteri; order Cypriniformes; family Cyprinidae; genus Onychostoma; species Onychostoma macrolepis. Next base: position 15,164,166 of record NC_081175.1, read on the forward strand.
GCTAACCACTTTAGGTTGATTTAGGGTTAGCTTTCACACTGGAAGATACAAACAAATGGAAATATCATCCATTTCGCAATACACACTCACGTGACGTTGCTGTGCTACGTGGTCACGAAAATGTATCATTTGCACATTTTTAATCATTGCGGTTAAAAAAGAAGTGATTTTAAGCGGTTGAAATGCAATCAGCAGCGAAAAAAAACTCATTTCGCTATATGTGCACATGAAGACGGTGCTCATAGAGCGTGGGAGTACTGAACGTGGGAGTTATTTTTGACGCTTTTTAGGCCTTGAAAGGTTAAATACACACACTTTTATGTGTCAAAATGCCCTTTTTTGCAAGTATCCTCATAAACACAGTAATTTAGGTTTTAAGTGAATGAAAACAGGGTTAAATACACACTTTTATGTGTCAAAATGCCCTTTTTTGCAAGTATCCTTATAAACACAGTAATTTAGGTCTTAAGTGAATGAAAACAGCGGAGAAAGAAAAAATGTGTAAAAGTATATTGGATCGGGCAGTTCTTAAAGTGACAGCAATATAATATTCTTGCTGTCTGTCATTCATGTTAATCAAACAACAAAAGAGAGAAAATCTCTTGCTGACTAAATCACTTTTGTAATATATCGTTACCGTGAAATAAAATTACTCATATCATGATATAAGATTTTGGTCATATTGCCAAACATGGAGTATCATTCTAAAGCAGTACTTCTCAACCAGGAGGCCAGGGCCCACTAGGGCGCCCCAGCAAACTTTCAAAATGGCCTTAAGATGGAAAAAATATTTGATCTGGTTAAATTGAAATCCTTATCCTTAATCCTAATCCAATAAGTCACAGAAAACTGGAAAAGAAATGTGGACTTTGGTTATTGTTGTGGATGATGTGGTATGTGGAGTCAAAAAGGTTGAGAACCACTGCTCTAAAGCTAAATGTTATCATTCACACCATCACAAGTATAAAATTCCTTGCACTGTCAGTGTTTTAAACCCAAGCGTCCTGTCTGTTTATCTGTGTACAGCTCAAATGAATCAAAGTCAATCTTTAAGTGGGAGCAGGAGGTCAGTAGCACAGGGGGCTTTATCTTGCTTCATGGTCCTTGAGATGGATGCTTTGCTCTTGTTCTTCAGTCATTCACTTTGGTTGCTGCTTTGTAGTCTCCCATCACCTTTGGCAGAGTGTTTACACGTACTTCTGAGACAAAGGTCGGCAATACTCCTTTTTCTAGATCACAGCTGTTTTATTTATGCTGCCCTCTGGTATAGTCACATTTTGATCCCGGAATAAATGCAGAAAATCTCCCCAAAAGAAGACATCTGATATGTATCATGTAGCCTTCTTAGACATAAATAAAGCATCCTTAGGTGTGGATTATACATGTCGCTTCCTTTGTCAACATCCATAAACTCGTACTTATGTTGGATTTGCCCTGTCTGCTTGGGTTCATGTGTGAATGTCTCTAATCCTATTAGCTTTATGAATTGTGGCATTACATACAAGCTTTCTCATCAACACTTGTGAACTTCTCAAAGTGAAGCATAACATCTCAAATAATTAGTTTCATGTCCAAAGCTTTGTTTATTCAATTGTCTGTCTCACACATCTCTTTAATCAGCGTTAATGCCCATCTGTTGGTTCTGCGTAGTGTGGACCTTTCTAACAGATTGTAAATTCTAACCGGTTTTCTTTACGTTTGGGTCTTCTGCTTTGATTCAGGGATTAATTATTCGGGATAAGCTTCTGAAAATAGTTTGGATGGTGCCAACGAAAGTTGTGGGCGTTTGTAATTGTTAGTTGAACGAAGCTGCTGTTGTTGTTCGTTGTTTTTGTTCTTAGTAAGTTGGCACGAGGAAGCTGGTGTTTTTTCAAAACTTTGAGGGACGGAGCTGCCCTAAATATCAGGAAAGTGGGAGGTTGATGCTAGTCACTTCGCTCCTGAATTTCTCCAGATCACAGAGTGTTAAAATAGAACCTCAGAGCAATTCTACCATCTGTTCTTACAATATGGTGCCGTGTAACCTTGAGAAAATCGCAAAACAGTTGGCTATGCCTCTTTTCCCTAAGCTGTTATTACTTTTTGTAATTGCCTTCAAGTCAGTTCTGCTTTAAAATATAAAAATAGTACAAGCTCTTCGGTTAATAGGAGTTTTCACAATCTTTTTTTTTTTTTTTTGGTCCGTGTGAAACAGTATAGCTACTACCAAGTCATTACCACAGCTTGTTAGTCTTTTTTTTCTTGCCTAAAGACAGAACATTATTGCTGCATCCTCTGCACATCATGCATGCATAGACTGAGACTGAATACTGGAACTGGAATAGTCAGCTCAATCGGACCGGATGATCAGCGTGGTAATGAGGCCATCCAATAACTTTCTCTCACCCCGAACGCCCTCTGTGTTGGCATCTGCTGGAAATGTTCCACCTAGAGGGCATCCCAGGCCCTCCAGTTTCCATAGTAACTCGCTATGGGTGGTGCATGAAGTTTTTGGAGTTCAAAGTTGACATGAGACCCCAGAGATGCTGGTTCCCTTCATTGGGTGGGTTGGTAAGAAGTGAAATATTAAGCTGAAGCAGCTGTTCTCCGTGGAGTTCCTTTGTCTCATTTACTGCCAACGTCAAATTAACCACGCATGTTTTACTGTATCAGAAGGAATAACAGTTCATGCTCACAAACGTAGTTCACAGAAATTTTCAGACATGGATAAGCACAGGAAATAGAGTTGGGATCATGTTTGACAACATATTACAAAAAGTTCATAAGATATATGCTTTTACATTTATTTTAACGCAATATAATATGATAAATTACCATTCAAAAGTTTGGGGCAGTTAATTTTTTTAATTAATACTCAGCAAATATGCATATATAATGTTATTAAAAAAATATATTTTTGTTCTTTTAAACTTCCTATTTATCAGTGAATCCTTAAAAACATGCATCACAGTTTCCACAAAAATATGAAAGGAATAGTTTACCCAAAATTTTTAATTTTGTCACCATTTACTCTTTCCAAACCTGTATGAGTGTTTCTTTCTTATGATGAAAAAAGAAAATTGAATAATGCTGGTAATCAAACAGTTGATGGTCTGCATTGAATTCCATAGTATTTCTTTCCTTACTATGAAAGTCAGCGGGGACAAACAGCTCTTTGGTTCTTCAAAATATCTTCTTTTGTGTACAACAAAAGTTTGGAACGACGTGAGGGTGCGTAAATGATGACAAAATTTTCATTTTGGGGTAAACTATTCCTTTAAGCAGTGAGTTTTTTTCAACATTATAATAAAAATATTTCATGAGCATCAAATCAGCATATTAGAATGATGTTTTAAGGATCATGTGACACAGAAGACTGGACTAATGGCTGCTGAAAAGTCAGCTTTGGCACTACTGGAATTAATTAGATCTTAAAATATATTAAAATAGAAAACAGTTGTTTTAAATTGTAATAATATTTCATTGTTTTTTGATCATATAAATGCAGCATTGGTGACTTTTAAAAAACATTAAAAAAAATATTACAGACCCCGAACTTTTGTATATTGTGTTATTACTTTCTTTAAAAATACATTTTTACATTTAAAAAATAAATCAGTTCTAAAATTTATTGCAACAAAAACAAATGTTAATATGTTTATCTTTTATTTGAAAGGAACAAACTGTATTTTTTTAGTAAGCACTCTGATTGATTCAGCAAGTTCAACCAGGTGTGTAATTTTGAATGATTCATTAAAAGAATCAGTTCATAAGAGTAATTAGTTTGTGGCTAGGCTGGACCAGAATCACATTACAGGTGACATTTGATATGATTAAATGGTTAATTTTGATTATGTAGCTGTCACATCTATCGGCCTGTTTAACTAAACATAAGCTTAGGGATGTGTCGAGGCTAAAACAGACACTTAAAAGGTTCTACCCATAATTTATGAAGATTACCAAATCATTAATCACTGACAACCTGAGAACAAACCTGAAAGGAGAAGTAGATTCACGTGTAGAATCTCAGGTGCACCACAGCTAGAGGCCTGTCAGATAAAATCATGTCTTGAAATGCGTGTCGAGGTGGGACTCAGCAACTCCATGCTTTGTACCGTGTGTGTGTGTGTGTGTGTGTATGTGTGTGTGTGTGTGTGTGTGTGTGAACGTGTTTGGGTTAGCCTTAAATCTGCTCAGAAGGAATGACAGTGTACATATCGGAGTTTGCCCATGCTCTTTCATCTTCTCTTCATAGCCCGTCTAACATTGCATTTCAAAGCACCTTATTCCTGCCACAGAGTGGTAAAAATAAACTTACCGTCAGGAAAGTTTGTCAGTGGGAGAATCTCTTTAATCTGGCCCACAAAAATTTAAGCTCTCTCTGAGTTGACACCCAACGTCAGGCACACGTCAATGTGCGGACAGCTCATCTCCTCGAAGCCTTCGCGAAGCCTTGGTGATTAATAGTCGTGTGTTTTGCCAACATCAGTGTCTCTGCCTCCGTTACACAAGGATTAACACACCATCACGCCGGTTTGATGGCATGTTTCGCCAGAGTACAGAGATGAATTGTCGCAGCTGTGTATTTGCATGAATATAGTGATTTAATGTAGAGGATGTAGCTTTGTGTCAGACGTAAACACATGGATTGGTAACACATCAATGAACTTGGGAAAATGCAGAGCATGTTTTCATTAGCCGTCAAAGACATACATTTCATAGAAAACTTGACATCTAATATATGCGGGATATTACTAGCAGAAATATATGACCGTAAGTCAAGGGGAAATAGGATTAGATGTATATAAAATGTAGTATATCTTCCTCATTCGAAAGATGGCATTGTTAGCAAGCTAGTCCATATACAAGAAGCTACATTTGATGTGTCAGGCTCACTGTGTGTAGAATTTGGAAATTCAAGCTCTTTCTGCCTTGTCATTGCATTATATTTCTCTGCGCTTGACTCATAATACATGTAGAAGCTATTCATCAGCATTCCCATTCATCTCAATGGCAGTAGCTTGGCAGGGTCATGCTAACTAGCCAAACCTTTACACCTTAGTTTGACAGAGAAAAACACTTTAGCATACTTAGCATTTATATTTAGCATTTTAGCACACACTCTGTTTTCTTCATTTTCGTGCTTTTGTATTGTTATTGTGCTATATGCTATCCATCATACAATATGCTGGTTTGCTAAGTAGCTTGCAGTTATCTGTTCAGTAGGAAAGAAGATTAAGAATGAAAGCGTATGAAGCATGCTAGAGGATCGTGCTGGCAGCACAGCGAGTTGCCACCTATAAGGCTGAGCTGTTTCGGATTTATTTTGTAATTAGGTTTATCGATTTGCCGTCCTATTGTGTTTTACGTGTTCATTTGCCTCCCTTGTGCTCTCAGCAAGGACACAGCACTGCACTTTTGCTGTATTGACACTCGCTAACCATGGAGTCCAAACATTTGGCTTCATTCAGTATACAGCCTCAAGACTGCATTACCAAGTCAAAGAAGTTCAAAAAACAATATCATCACCGTACTGGAATTCTCATGGTCTGCGTTTATTTATTTTGTTCAGTTGTTCTAGGCGCTCTGGTGTTTTCAAGTGGAAATTGGAGTATTTCTTAGGCGGAAATGCTTTCAGTGAACAAACAACTTAAGTCGTAGGCAAATTTAATATGTTGGCCTTTTCTCTTCTGTGTTTTCTTTATTGTGGCTGATTTTTTACACAATACATGGATCAGGATATTGGATTACAATATTTTACTCAGATTAAGTATATACAGAGGCTTTTCAAGCTCAGGGACCAAGTAATATAGCTGGTTGGCTGGATGAGCGCACTTAAGACTTGATTTGGTTTGTGAAGATATTTTTCCTTTTTCGATTTGTGCTGAAAGTGTAAGAGCGCTGTCTGGAAATTCATTTTGAGCAAACAAGACAGAACCGCTGTTTCCTCCCACAGTACTTTAACGTCAGCGAATATCTCTAGTTGCACTTCATTCACAGACACAAACAAATAGGCATGTTCTTTGCTTGACTGCAAATACTAGAGCAAATACCTTTTTTATGTGTGTACTTCTTCACACCACCACACATGACACTTTGTATCTTGAAGCATGATGATGAAGTACTGGGCTGTAGGGCTGTGTTCAAGGTTGTCAAGGTTAGTGGATGTTTGTCGTTGATATTGTAGTGCGTTGTCCTTGTTCTACTACTGAACTACCCATTTAAAGCCTTTTAAATCCTGACATATTAAAGGGATACTTCACCCAAAAATGAAAATTCTGTCATTAATTACTCACCCTAATGTTGTTTCAAACCCATGGGACCTTCATTCATCTTCGTTCAGAACACAAATTAAGATATTTTTGATGAAATCCGAGACCTGAAACATTGCATAGACAGCAACGCAACTAGCACGTTTAAGACCCAGAAAGGTAGTAAGGACATTGTTAAAATAGTCCATGTGACATCAGTGGTTCAACCGTAATTTTAAGAAGCTACGAGAATGCTTTTTGAGCTCAAAGAAAACAAAAATAATGACTTTATTCAACAATTCTTCTCTTCCATGTGTCTCTGTTGCACATTGACTAGAATACCACGATGCATAAGATAATAGAGATGATAGAGTAGAAAAAAAACCCATAAATTAAAGTTTATCCATTCCCACTGTCATAGTAGTATCATACACTGTGAATTCAAAAGCCTTTCTGGACTTTTACATGGAAAAGAATCAACTGTTAAGCACTGAAGCTAACTTATTGAATGAATCGTTTTTCTAAATACCCATGATTGCAGTGTGTATAAACGAGCTCTGAGTTGCAGAATGCTGCTGTGTCTCATGTGGTTTGGTTCTAGGTCAATTCCTCTCTTGTCACAAACATTAGGAAACAAAGCTTTCCTGTAATTTCTTGACACATTATGTTATTTATGATTGACAAGCTCAATGACACTGCCTGCAGCGATTCATTTGACAAAAAACAGTCAGATGTTTTTCTGAGCAGGTACAGTTTCACCTTTGAGATAGACGTGTTTGCCTTCATAACTTTTTCTTGCGATGTGATGGTATGCATCGCTCATGGAGCTAACAGCCGCTTGCTGCCTGGGCTCATCTCATTCACCGCAGTTGATGCAGGAAGATGAAATGTATTAGCCTCATATCGGGAAACTAATATGCTATCATTTACAGCATTATGCTCCCCAACTGCACACGAAAGAAAATGTTCAGGGAGCTCCATCAGGTTCCTTCCATTAAACTGGAAAATTGAAGCTTAAGGTACCATTATGAAATATCAGTGTAGTTCAGAACCCCCAGGTAATTGTGGATGGAAAATAAGTTTGCGAGAGGCCTATAATTCACCATATTTCTGATAGTGCCGAGCCCTAATTGTCATATTTAGTCCGAGAATCAGCCTGCCGAACACTGAGGTTTTTCAATAAGCGCTTGTGACAGTACTCGGGGTTACCATGGCTACGGTTTGCTGCACATTGCTCTTGTACGCCAACACCCTGCGCAGCCGTTTCTGTACCGGGGTAAATACTCATCTCCGCCTGCCACATTAACGGAACTGGAAAAGAGCCAGCGCTATTGACGTGTTGTTATCTTGAGGTCCAAAAATGCACGGCCTTGTGCTCCTCGTACACCCACTGACAACATCCTTCCCAGGAGTGCGTTTTAATTGGTTGGCAGGCCCAGTCACTGGGGATGTAGAGCATATGCTTCTCTTTTTAGCTTCAAGACAGAAACTGTGATTTTATGTAAACTACCTTAGTAATTAGATAACAAAAGAAAGCTTTCTGCTGAAATGTTTCGGTTTGGATATGTAGGAGGAACATGTACTTGTTTCTATGGGTATAATTTAAGAATGGGTCATGATGGATGATAACCAATTACAGTAATTGAGGATTCCCACAGATATGGACCAAATATCAGGGGATTTTAAAAATGTCGTCTCCAGGCCTGGAAAATCTGGGAAACTTTGTTAGTGAATCTACACTACTGTATCAGAAGTTTGGGAAATTAATACTTTTATTCAGTAAGGATGCATTAAATGAATCAAAAGTGACAGAAAAGATATCTATAATGTTTCTGCACTTTATATTCATAAAAAAATCCTCAAAAAGTCACAAAATATTAAGCAGCACAGCTGTTTCCAACATAATAGTATCAATAAGAAGAATGTTTCTTGAGCACCAAATCCACATATTAAAATGATTTCTGAAGGATCATGTGACACTAAAGACTGTAGTATTGGCTGCTGAAAATTCAGCTTTGCCATCACAGGAATAAATATTTTAAATTATAATAATATTTCATAATAATGCTGTTTTCACTGTATTTTCACTGGCTCAAATAAATGAGCCTTGCATAAGCATAAATGACTCACCATACAACCATAAAACAATTTTATAAATTTTTTTTGTACATTTTTCAATTTTTATTTTCAACATTCTGCTCCAAAATTTGTATCCGCTAGATATTTCTAGATATTTAGGTTACTCTTTCGCTTTTTGCAGACATTTATGAATTTAAATCTATATATTCCAAGGATTCGTACCTGGTAAAGAAATTGAAAACTGCTCCAAAAATATCTGACATTATAACAAATGATTTTTTTTATTGATCATTCAGGCAGCTGACTAACGACTTGATTTTAAAAATGCATAGTTTTGCACTTCCCTTGTTTGATTTGTGTATTGTAGCCATGTTGGTTATTTCTGAAATATGGATTTCTCTCTGTCTCTCTTTTCTCCAGCTGCCTTGCAAGTGGAAATCACTCCGGCCCAGGGAGAGATCAGTGTGGGAGAGTCCAAATTCTTTTTGTGTGAAGGTAGGAAGATGACCCTCCTGTGATGAAACAAATGGGGGGCCACGTCACATTCAACCTTCACGAAGTGCTTTTGATTTCAAACCTGCTGTCACCACTCTGTTCAATGCATTTAAACAAGCCCTTTCGTTCTGATAGGAGGGCAAGGTTGACTAAAGCTTTGATGTGCTTATTTACAGCCGGTACATTCATTGACCTGCCTGACTTTTTCAGTAAATCGGTGTGTGATGTTTAGTCCTTGATTTTTGATCCAGAGGAGTGAAATGTAATTTTAAAGAATGATAGTAGATGAAAAGCAAAAACAGCTTCCATTATAAATGAAGAACACCTGAAATATTCAGAGGACTCATCAAATGGGGGGAAAAAGAAAATCTGACTATATTTGGAGTGAGCTATATTATTTCACTTTTTTGTTTTCTTGAAAATATTTTACTGTACGTTTACCACCTTGAATGTGTCCTTGAGTAGCACTGAATAATACATTAAATATTTTGAATATATTATGAATATTTTTGTTGCGGAGATATTAGAGAATTGTTGAGTTTTCCCTGAAACAGTTCAAACTGTGTCAGTGAATAGATTCAAAATTCTGATTCAGTGATTCAATCATATATATTTAAATGTTACCTTCATAATAAAATCATGTCAAAATGTATTAAATATTAAAATAAATGTAACAAATATATGAAAATGATTGAGAAATTTTTTTATATTTGTGCGTATCGATTATGAAATAGCTGCTGAGCTGGCGGTCTGTCACAGTCAAGTTAAGTCAAGTCAAGTCAAGTCACCTTTATTTATATAGCGCGTTTATCAATACAGATTGTGTCAAAGCACTTAACAGTATCAAATTGGAGGATAGAGTGTCAGTAATGTATAATGATAAGATTAAACACTTAATTTTCAGTTAAAGGCATTTCATTATTGAATTCAGAGATGTCATTGTCTAGCTCAGTTTAGTTTAAATAGTATCTGTGCAATCAAATCGGCGATAATCGCTAGAAATTAAGTGTCCCCAACTGAGCAAGCCAGAGGCGACAGCGGCAAGGAACCAAAACTCCCTCTGAGACAGAATGAAGAAAAAAACCTTGGGAGAAACCAGGCTCAGTCGGGGGCCAGTTCTCCTCTGACCAGACGAAACCCGCAGTTCAAAAGTTTATATTTCTATTTTAATTTTGTTGCAATTTCTAACAATAGTAGTATTATGTAGTTAGGTATTTTATTATATTTTTAGTTTTATTGTATTTTAATCGAGGTCTTCACTGGGGATATGTCTCTGGGGCTCATCTGGGTGTCCTGGTGTCCGCTGACGATCAGGGCTGCAGACATCATCTCTTGGTGCTGATCCACCATCTGATCGGATACGGACTGAGAAACAGAAAAAGAAAGAAACAGACAAATATTAGCGTAGATGCCATTCTACTTACGATGTAACGAGTACATCGTGTGTTACGGGGAGTGTTCCCGGTTCCGGTTGATCTAATTAATGCAGCCTAACAATCCTTTAACGGATTTGAATAATAGAAGCATATTACTGTTTTATGTGTAAGCCAGGCTAAAGAGATGGGTCTTTAATCTAGATTTAAACTGACAGAGTGTGTCTGCCTCCCGAACAGTGTTAGGTTGATTGTTCCACAGTTTGGGCGCTAAATAGGAAAAGGATCTGCCGCCCGCAGTCGATTTTGATATTCTAGGTATTATCAAACGGCCAGAGTTTTGAGAACGCAGTGGACGTGGAGGACGATAATGTGATAAGAGCTCACTCAAGTACTGAGGAGCTAAACCATTCAGGGCTTTATAAGTAATTAACAAGATTTTAAAATCTATCCGATGTTTGATAGGGAGCCAGTGCAGTGTTGACAGAACCGGGCTAATATGGTCATATTTCCTGGTTCTAGTAAGGACTCTAGCTGCTGCATTTTGGACTAACTGTAGTTTGTTGATCAAGCGTGCAGAACAACCACCCAATAAAGCATTACAATAGTCTAACCTTGAGGTCATAAACGCATGAACTAACATTTCTGCATTTGACGTTGAGAGCATAGGTCGCAATTTAGATATGCTTTTGAGATGAAAAAACGCAGTTTTACAGATGCTAGAAACATGGCTTTCAAATGGAAGATTGTGTATTCACTCTATCTGTCTGTCTGTCAGTTGTTGGAGATGCTAAAGAAATAGACTGGTTTTCACCCAATGGGGAGAAGCTCCAGCCAGGCAGACCAGACATCAGCGTCAGCAAGAATGACGAGTCCTCGTCGACACTCACAATCTACAATGCCAACGTCGACCATGCAGGCATGTACAAGTGTGTGGCTAAAAGCGGGGACAAGGAATCTCAGGGCACTGTCATCGTAAAAATATTCCGTAAGTAAAGTGTTTTCCTTTTAAGGGCTTATTTAGAAATCATGAGAAATGAGGAATCAAATTATACTGGACCCAGCAGTAACCCCCAAGCACAATAAATCATCTGACATTTACCGCAACATTTAATAACAAAACAACTGTACACTAGTAATGAAAGCATAAGGTTGATACACATCAGTTTTAAACATCAACAATGCATGTGGTATGAGGACAGTTGCTAATGGAATACATTTTATATATATATTATTTTTTTTGAATTTATTATCTCAAGCCCAAATGTTTTGATGCTTCATTAAAGTAAACTAATCCTGTCATAATCACTGTCTTTTTGTACTTAATTATGCTGTTCTGACAACTTATCTAATTATATATACTGTATATATTTGTAGTTAAATATATATGATTAAAATGAATTTATTTAATAAAACATCATTTAAATGTTATTCATAAACCCTATTCGGACGGGACTAGTTTTACAGTGGGTCTTTAGAGAAATGTGTGTTTCACAGACGTACTTGGTGATTTGAATCCCGTCCGAATCTGCCATGTCTGTGTTTTTCTCACACAACCTCTGTAATAATTCCAGAGCAAATTACCTACTGTTTTTCAGCAAACTCAGCGATCCTCTGAGAAAACTAATCCCGTCCGAATGCGATGTCTGTGATTGCTGTTGATATTTTTTTTCACAACGCGTTTCCTTGTGTGTTTTGGCCAACGTGAATTACCGTAGACGCTCTTACTGCACTCATGTTTGATATATTTGCCTCCCAGCAAGGAGAAAATAAGTAAATAAATTAAAAACAATAATAAAATCAAGAGTCAGATCACGTAAACCATTCAGACTGGCTATTGTAATATCTGCGTCAGGTAAAATTACTCGCGTTCATTTCTGCACTCAATTACATAATGTTTTAATTACTTTTATGAAAATTAAACACGGGTTTACTACAAATAAATAACTAAAGTAAAACTAAAGCAACCACACATGGTTTTGCTATACTTCACCATGGTATTTGTAGTAAAACTGTTATACTAATGGTAATCAATCCGAATGACACGCAATGCACGCATACAGAGCGCGTGAACTCTGAAACGCCCTGATGTACAAATCAGACCCTCCCACCTCTGTAATAAACACAGAGATGTTAGTCCCGTCTGAATTGGTACATGAAAATCGCAGACGTCAGGTGATAAGAATCGAAACTCAAACGTAGTTTAGAAAACTAGTCCCGTCCGAATAGGGCTATAAATATAAATTTTCTATGAAACATTACATAATAGTTTTTATTTAATTATTGATGTTGTGTTGAAAATGCTGACCAGCATGCCGCTTCTTTCAAGGATACTTACTAAAAAAAAATATTTCAGATAATTTATCATCTTATTTCAAACCAGAAATAAACTGTTTACCAATGGGGATATATATATTCTTTTAAGTGTGTTTACATATTTTCTTTCTCAAAACATTCCTTAATATCTTATGCAACATTGCTTCTCAAGCTTTTACTGGAATACCAGACAAAAATGCAGATTACGAAAAGGATTTTTTGCAGTAGCGGTACAACTGAAGTGCATTTCAAATGTCTTTTTCAGAGAAACTGACTTTCCAAAATGCTCCATCGCCTCAAGAGTTCAACGAGGGGGATGACGCTGACATCATCTGTGACGTCATCAGCTCGCCGCCCCCAACCATCATCTGGAAGTTTAAAAAGATCAGAATCCAGCCTGAGACTGATGGTACAGTACCACAACCAGATCTCTTTCAGTCATTTTCTTTTATTCCCTCTATGCCACGCTCTTATTTCTGTTCTACACATCTTCTCCCATACTTTTCTACCAATGTTTCTTGTCAAAATAATCCCCTCTTTCAGTTAGTAAGCTCTCTAGCACTGTGGCAATGAAAACATAAACAATAAGGACCTGATTTATTTTGAGAGAACTTAAAGTTTCGTGCTGTTTTCATCTGCACTGTTTTGTTTGTCAGTTCAAGCCTCATTTGGATGGAACTATTTTAACCTCAGAGGGCTCCTCCCTCAGAGACCGCTGGAAGAAACAGTGACCGCAGTTCTCTGCTGTGAGACATGAACTCACAGGATGCTGCTAGATGAAATTTTCACTGCAAAACCACTAATTGCAGCAAAGCTTGAAAACCAAACTGCTCTATGTAAATAACACATTTTCCACATTGCTCTCGTTAACCTCTTCTGTGCTCTTTTTTGATGAGTTCAGATGAAGCACAACACAAAAGACTCTGTCATTGTTACATACTACTCTTATTATTGCTGCAGGATTTTATTTTTTTTAGATAGTAGGCAGTATCCAGTATATACTGTGAAGTGTGCACTAAGTAGTAAGCAAGTATTGCATTACCAACACAGCCGGAAAGCTTTGCTTTATCTTGCTGAATTTGCCTTTTTCATCATTTTTAATATATCAGTACTGTTTTACTGTGTCTCCACAGAGTTGAAATATTATATGCACCTTTACTGTTGGTCTTGAATGCCGATCGCACTGCAGAAAAGCCCATAAAGATGATTTTATACCGGGAGAAAATGTGCAGCGAGTCATTTTGCTGCCCAGCATGTAATGAGAGGCTCGTTAACATGGTCTCCTTATCTTACTCAAGAGTAATTACTGTCTCATTTTGCTTCCTTTCGTTTTTTTTCCCCCGTCTCTGTTTCTATCTCACACCTACAGTCCGTTTCAAGGTCTTAAGCAACAACCACCTCCAGATCCGCGGCATCAAAAAGACAGATGAGGGTGACTACACCTGTGAGGGCCGTATCATGGCCCGGGGAGAAATCGACCTCAGGGTCATCAAGGTCATTGTCAATGGTGAGGACTCAATCTCAGAGCCACCTGCTTTGTTACTTCACAGGGACACGGGAGCAGAGAGTTTATACAAATTTACACCAGTGTCTGGCTTTAAAAGCAGTGCAAATTATATATTAAAAAAAAATTCTGTGAAAAACAAGTCATTAATTCTACTAAATAATAATAATTCATAAAAATAAAAAGTCTTTTTCCTTTTATATAACCTTTTTAAATGACATTTTAAGCGTAAACCAAAGATTTTGTGAGATTTATGTAGATGAATTTGGATTAGTTTTTTTATTATTATTTTTATTAAGTTTTATTATTATTTAGAACACTTTTAGATGTGCTAGAAAATAACACATAAATTCAAAAAAAAAAAAAAAGTTTGGCTCTGTATTTTAGCTACAGTATGTAAGCTCTCTCAAAAAGACTATTCTGTACTTTATTAAAGTCTTTCCAAACCCTTATGCTGTTATTTTGTCTAGGGAACATAAAAGAAGAATGTTTCAGAAATATTTAAAGTGTTTTTTTCCACAATACAACAGTTCATTCGATAACTTTATGCGAGGAACAGACCAAACTTTTGCAATGTTATTCAGTGATGACTGGCTTCAAAATGTTTTTATGTGCTTCTTTTATGGAGCGCATGGTTACTATGAACTGTCATTAAATGGAAATGAGTTCCACAGAATAAAATAACAGCATACAGATTCCAGAACGAAATAAGAAATAGTTTTATTGTCATTTTTGGGTCGTCTGTCCCTTTAAAGAGTCAATGTTCTTTTCGCCTTTCTCTTCTCCCAGTTCTGCCAAGTATCAGGACCCGCTACACTGAGCTTAATGCCACTGCAGACATCAACCAGGCCGTGACGTTGGCCTGTTACGCAGATGGCTACCCAGAACCCACGGTCACGTGGGCACGGTACGTGTCATTCATTAAACGTTCTTTTTTAGCGGCCCTTTATCTGTCTGTGCCAAAACAGCACCGAAAAAGTTCAGCCAAATCTCTGTAGGGAATGCTAAGCTTTTCCCCGAATCCAGGGAGGGAGAGGGATCAGAGTTATTGAAGCTTGTAAACTAAAAGTGCTGTGAATGGCAGAGGCACCGTTTCATCCTTTCAGCTACCGTTAGCCGTGGCATCTAAGGCAGCTGGCAGCTTTCAGCACGGCTTTACCTCAAAACTCCAGTGACTTCTTTAACCAAGTCGTGACTGGCACGCGAATGAGAGGACGAGATCGCGTTGCCTCGAGAGAAGGAGGGATAAGAGCGCTCACCACAACCTCATTTATTTCCCTCCTTCACTGTCAATGCTGTCACTAGGGGGCCATTTGAAAATGTCGCTCAATTGCTGCTGTTACAAGCAAAAAGAGCAGGTATTTGGATCCAAACTTTGCATGACTGATTTAGTGTCACGCAGGGAAACACAGTGCACAGCATTCTTCCAAATAAAAAAAGCCCATCAGCTTGATGTTTATGGCCTTCAGACATTATTTACAGCTTTTATATTGGCTCTAAGACAGGAACGTGTCAAGAAGCCGAAGATGACAAAGCAGATCCGCTTTTATTTTTCTCCAGCTTCTTCCTAGACTATCAGCATCATGAGAAGCTGTGCACTGCAGGATGAAGAATCCATTTCATGGGCAGGCACACTTTCTCTCTGTATTTTCTGGTGTATGTGGAGATGAGGCATCATGTATTCATGACTTTGCTGAGCAAGTAACAGCTCGAAGGCCAAACAGTAAACCTATCCTTTCTTTTGTTCTGTCTCGCCCGCAGAGCTAATATCGTGCTGGAATCAGATGGAAAGTACAGTCTGAATGAAGATGGGTCGGAGTTGACCATCAAAGACGTCACTAAGCTTGATGAAGGAGATTATCAGTGCATCGCTACAAACAAGGCCGGAGAGAGGAGCGAGGAAGTCTCACTCAATGTGTTTGGTAAGCTGAAGAATTCTGTCATTACCGTTGGAGCCGAACTGAAAACAAGTGTTTACATATGAGTTGCCAGGAAAATGTCCTGTCCATTAGGACCACACAATTTATCAATTTAAAATCAAAGTCGTGTTATTGCCTTGTGCGATTATTAAGCCGTGAAATGTTGCAATATTATTAAATGAGTCTAAACTCCACGCACTGCTTGTTTCAAAGTTGTGTCATCTGTTATGTCATCTACTACACTCTGCATGCAAAGGGCTCATGGTTTACTCATTCACTCTACAAGTTACTATGCTAATCAAATGTAATGAAATGACACAGGTTTTGTGGACAGAGAAAGTTTTCAGCCAAAATAAAAATTGTGAAAATGAAATATATGAAATTGAATATATACATATATAGTATATGTAGTACATATACACAGTATAATATTATTCTGTATTTTAGTTAATTTTCTTCTTTTTTATATTATTATTAATCATTTAGATAATTCTTATGGTTTATAATAATGTGGTTTACTTATTGTAATTTGTATTGCTAAATAACAACAAAAATTGTTTTCCAAAAAAAAAAAAGTAAATAAAATATATAATGAAATATGTAACTAAAAGGGGGACTATGACCCTATCACAACTAAAGAGGAAAAACTTTTATTTTGGGGTAAAATGTAAAGTCCTATTCGGATTGTAATTTCTTATGTGGACATCTGTAAAAATAAATTACACACAAATTGTTACATGGCACCTCAGTGATAAAACTCATGGATTCGAATGCCGATTTATTACACTTACGTCCCCTTGATACATCCTTCATTTTATTGAATAAAATGTATTTTATTTACAAATTTATTCTTACTATTGTGTAAACTTTATTCTTATTATTGTGTAAAATTGTAAAAAAAAAAATAATAATTATTATTATTATGTAGAATTTATTCTTATTTATCTATGCATATTTTATAATATATGATCCTATTTATTATTTGATTATTTAAATATCCTGTTTAAAAATAAGAAAATAGACGTGCTATAGTTGTATATAATTATATGTGATATACTGTACTTATGCATATAATTGTATACAATACATATTTTTAAAATATATTTCATACCTGTTACATAGTAATGACCCATTTCAAATATTTACATGCTTTTCTTCTCTTTCATCATTTTGTTCTTAACAGCTCGCACCTGCAATATTGTTCTTGTAAATACTGTACTTTCCAGAATTTCAGCAGTAAATATGCATGCAAATTGCAGCGAAGTGCAACATTTACTGTAAGGTATTAGGCACTATTTAAATAGTGAATTTTGAATCGATTTCTTCTTGTAAATTTTTATGGGGGTGGTGGGAAAAACACGAACATTCTGGATTCGGATGGCAATAAAATCACAGACTATCCCCTGTAAATGTTGAAAATAGCTTACAACCCCATGAGAAATAATTACAATTCGAATCGGGCAAAAGATAACTGAATTCTCCTTTTTGGTCAACTGAAAGTGATCCGAGTGTGAATACTCCTATAGAGTAACTATCATTATTGGAAAGAGAGCATGGGAAAAGTAAGAGACTTAATGTGAACACAAAAAGCATTGGTTCCTAGTTTATAGTTTAAATACACGATTCATCCTGAGAGCTGCTATTTCAGTGCCATTCTGTGCTTTTGTTCTTTATCATTGTTATTAAGTTTGCATGAATATTTTAAATGTTTGTGTTGCAGTTCAAAATGCAATCACAATATTTTTATTTCTCATCATGCATAAGTTTTCTCTAGCCACATTCTCCGGCATGGCTTCAGAGTGCTTAGATTAGAGCCGAGGCAAATAAAAGTGAATCAAAGTACTACTCCATTTCATCCATTAAACAAAGTTCCTCTTTTGAATTATAAAATATAACAATGTGTTGATTAAATATTGAATGCACCCAGCCAGTGAGGCACTCTCATCTCATCAACTTAAGAGCACTGTTTTGGTATTACGACCATTGTAAAGGCTCAGTAATTGCATAGAGGAAAATCATTATTTCTTTTCTCTGAGGAGCGTGTTTGTAGGCTATTTTTTGAGCACTTGTGTGTTTATGTGTCAACAGTACAACCCAAGATCACATTCCTAGAAAATCAGACAGCGTCTGAATTGGAGGAGCAGATCACACTAACTTGCGAGGCCACAGGTGACCCCACCCCCAACATCATCTGGAGCTTCGGTCGCCGGGTCTTCACCGAGAATGAGCAGGTGCTGAGGTTGAGGGATCAGGAGCAAAACGATTAGTACTAAAGGCCGGAAAATACTGGTTTGATTGATATACCGGTAGAAATTTGTACACATTTGAGTATCATTTCTATCACAGTTATATAAAACGTAACCACATGGTATTAAGTGGGTGTTTCTGTCACTTTACAATCAAAGAGGAAACCAGAAATAGCTTGTTTTTTTTTTAAAAAGAGAATGTCCTTTGTGTTGTTTAACCGACCTCTTTAGTTGTTATTGTTGCTAATACTGTGAAACTTTCGTCTGTGCACCTGTTCTGCTGCTTTTTTTTTTTTAAACAAGGATAGGGAAACAGTTGATTTACCTCTAGAATTATTAAGTAACACCTGGATCAACTGTGCATTTATATCTAGTAATTAAATATGGTTGGCAAAAGGTTTATAGTAAGCCATGGAAGCTGTACTGGAATGCCTGATGAGAGGCTTGTTTCAGAATCAAAGCAAACGTTTATCATGTTCAATTAAAAAGAGAGAGTGAATTTTTTGGTTGGATTAAAATAAGAGATTCTGAGCAGATAAAAGGTCTGATGAATATCATTTTCAGTAATTACCTATATTGATATTCACTACCGTTCAAAACTGTCAAGACTGCTGAAAATATAGCTTTGCTGAATGCATAAATTACATTTTAAAATGTATTCAAATAGAAAACAGCTACTTTTAATTGTTGTGATATTTCACAATATTACTGTATTTGTGATTAAGTGATGAGATTTCTTTCAAAAACATAAAAAAATCTTCCTGACCCCAAACTTTTGATCGGTAGTGTATATTAATCATTCTATATATTTTACATTTTTCATATTTCGTTTAAACCTTTCAGTTTTAAAGATTTTCATAAAAATCAGCATATCACCCACCCAATCAAGAAATACAGCAATTGCTCTAGAGTAGTCAAAACCAGAGTACAATAGACATTTTTAGGAGTTCTCCTGATTGCTGTAGGCCTATGCTATTTAGTAAAAGGGAGTATTTTTATATCTCAGAAGCAGCAAGCTCACCAGTGCTCAGTCTCACTGGCCTCTCTGCTCTGCTGGCGTCTGAACCTCTCTGATTTAGTCAAGCGCACTACCTAATTAACAGCCTCGTAATACTCCGTCCTCAATTCATATTTCATCGTAGTACAGCGATCAGAATTCATCGACAGCTGCTAAAAGCTCTTACTGCTTCTCAGCCTGATGGAGAGCCCCCAACCACTTTATTTCCTCTTCCCCTCTCTCAAGTAAACCCTATATCCTATAGCTAGGAAAATGTGAGTTTATTGTTAGAGGGATTTGGGCCTGCCATAGATCTCAGTAGGCAGGTGTGAAGTCCAGGCATGTTAACAAGTCTCTGCAGCCTCAAATCCTTTTTGGTAATACTTTAATTATATGCATCAAATCCCCAGGGCATCATGGGAATTAATCCTTATATAAAACCCTCATGTATTATTAGAATATGCCACTGGTCACCCTGTTTTTATGCCAGCAGTTGTTAAACGACCAGTTTGCCCTCTTCCTGCTGGTGGGCTATGTTGTGTAGGTGGGCTATGAAAAAGCACCTTATGTTTACGTGTACATCTGGCTCGCTATGAAGATGATATTTGCGTGACAATAGCCCACCAGATTGGATCCTTCCCTGTGTTTGCATTGTATTATCTCTGGCTAGTCAAGCCAATATTCATAGCTGTCAAAGGGAAAAAAATATTTCCAGCTGTACGGTGAAGAATTTCTTCATTTATGATCATTTTTGTTGTTGGTTCTCAGCTCAGAATGGCAGACAGATATGCTTTGTTAAGAATGATCACAGTCTTGGTTATTCATGCTGTTCTGAATTGATGTCTGACTCTTGAATTCTCTTCCTGCACTTATAGCATTGTGGTTACAAAAGTGATTACTTAATTGTTCCATTTATGAATGTCAATTTAAAGGCATAATCCTGTTGTAAACAGTGTCAGATTAAATGATTTTGTTCATTTTGCTGTTAGGATAGGACTAGAACTGGATTTAAACAACCAGATACACTCAAACTTGTATTTTGAAACACAGTATTCTGGTATCTTAGCTGGCCTAAATAGGTTGTGCATGTCATTAGTCAGTGGATCAACAAACATTGCTCACCTTAACAAAATAGTTCACCCAAAAATGAAAGTTTACTGAAAATTTACTCACACAAAGAAAAGGCCTTCCAAGATGTAGATGAGTTTGTTTTTTCATCTGAACAGATCTGGAGATATTTAGCAATACATCACTTGCTCACCAATGGTTCTTCTGTAGTGAATGGGTGCTGTCAGAATGATAGTCAAAACAACTGATAAAACATCACAATAATCCACAAGTAATCAATATGACTGCAGTCCATCTTGTGAATGGAAAACCTGCAGAAACTGTCAAACTATAATTTGGTAGCTGATATTTTGGTAGGTCAACTTGACCAGCTAATGACCAGCTTGGACTAACTAATATCTTGTATAGAGAAACCAACTACCGTGTTGAAAAACACATTGAGTGCTATAATAATCCGAATTTTCCTGCAGGATTGTAGGAGTTCATTAGCACTTATATTGTTGATCTGCACTTGTCTCTTAGCTCATCTCATCACCTCTACAGGATGTAGTGATGCTTTTATGTTCACCTTCTTCATTTTCCTCATGTTCATTTTCATGTATAGAATGATTTAAAGTGTCAACAAAATCAGTGTTGATTAGGTACTAACGAAGCAGCTTACATCAGAAAAGATCATGTAAAATATTACAGGTTATACAGGTTCCAAAATGACCCATGAGTGACTGAATACAATTTTAAAGCTAAAAAAAAAAAAAAAAAGACAAATACATTTGCTAACAATGACAAGTTTTTGTGCTTCTTTATGTTTCTGTGTCTTCACTGACTGGAATTACCTGTACTTTCAAGGATTCCAGCCAATCAGAATCAAGAATTCAGACAGACAGTGCTATAAGTATATGTGTAAGTATATATCTTTCGATGGTTGCCTGAGGATTGCCTTAAGTGAAAAGAGCTGGCAGTGTTTAATGAGGCATACCTTAAGTCAATGGGGCCTCATCACCGCTGCCATTAAATGAAGTGCGTGGTATTTAATAGTAACAACGATCTGTGGTTATTTCTGGTCATGTAAAGAGTGGTCAGAACAGCTATTATAGCAGGAACTCCAGCGGTTTAAAATCATTCCCATTATGGTTTTTCTATAGCTAAAAAGGAATGTGGATAGGCAAATAACATGAGGCTTCAACAGCCTGTAATCAAACCAGGGATTTTAGTGGGTGAGCTGGCATATTAATACTGATATGATGAGTCAAGAGCTTTTCTGAAGTCTCCTTAAATTCTGTCCCTCATACGTATTCTGTATTCCCAACCACAAATTTCCAACATCTGAATAAGTCAGAAATGCCCAAAAACCTCAGAGAAGGCAGAGAACTGTGACAACCAAGTGAGCAATATCTGAACCGGACTGGAACAGACTGATCTCCCTTGAACTCTCCAAGCAAAGGCATTATGGAAGACTCTCTGTGTGTTTTCCGTTCTGCCTGTTGGATGAATGGTCATGGCATGAGAGTTCACAGAGGCAGCATGTTCTGACATAAGAGGCACGTTTTTGATCATTCGTCCAGAAGGAAAGACCATTAAAGGAAATGAAAGTTTTCTAATCATTTGAGCACCCTCTTGTTGATCCAAACCTCTTTGCTCTCTGTTGGTTTTTGTAGTGAGACATGAAATGAGAAATTTTGCTACATCTGCCTGGTCCAGAATGGGCCAAAACATGTTCAAGTAAATCCATACGATACATATGATCCCAACTTTCTAAGGCCATACAATTGCTATGGATATAAGTAGCAAGTCATTACTTATCTTCATATCCACTTCACATCAAGATTCACATTCAAATCAAATATGGCAAAAAAACAAACAAACAAATAGATAAATAAAATTTGCTTTGGGTGGTAACATCTAAATAAACTGTCATTCAAGTCTAAATATATTTACAACATGTATATTGTATATATTTTGACTGTATATACACCAGTAAAAATACTTACAATTAAAAAAAATAATAAAAAATAAAAAACATTTCTATTTTAAATTAATGCTGTTATTTAGTACTTTCTATTTAACAAAAATCCTGAAAGAAAGAAAAAAAATCACAATTTCCACAAAAATACTAAGCAGCTTTTAAATCATTGCTAATAATGATACATTTTTCTACAGCACCGACTCTGCATATTAGAATAATTTCTGAAGGATCATTGACACTGAATACTGGAGTAATGATACTGAAAATTCAGCTTTGCCATCACAGTAATAAAATACATTTTAAAATTTAAAACAGAAATTAGTTATTTAAATCCTAATGATATTTCACAATGTTTTTACTGTATTTTTTTTTAAAATATATATATAAAAAACATCTTTATAGATGTGATTACTATGAACTGCCGTCGTGTGGAAAAAAATGTAAAGGTTCTTCAAAATTATTTGCAACAGCATATGGGTTTAGAATGATATTGAGGGTGAGTAAACATGTTAGAATTTTAGAATTTTGAGTGAACTATCCCTTTAAAAACAATAGCTACTCATTGTGAGTGTTACGCACTGAAAATCACATTCCCAAGTACTGAGTCAAGGGACTTAACATTAGCTGAAGATGAGAACGCTTCTGTGGAGTCACTGCCCCTTCATTTATCATTTAAGCCGCTCTCACTGGGACCGAGTGAGCTGTCCTTGACACCGCTACTGTATGAATCACACAATCAAAAGAGGCATTTCAGGGCTGCTAGCTTATTGTGGAGTCCAGAGCAAAGCTGCCCTTCTCTAATGATAGTCTCTTAATGGCACCCCTGCTGGTCTGAGGTCAGTACGGTCCTTGCTTTGACGCTCCTAATGTTTTAAGCAGACTGTGTCTGTGCACTCAGAACCATTATCACACACCCTGCCGGGATAACCATGCTCACCTGCAAAAAAAAAAACTTTTACAATTTGATTTTTTTTTTCCTCTTATGTGACCCTGAATGTTCATTCTTGGATTCAACAATGGACAGATGATCTTGCTGTTCTTTACACATCAGTGTCATCCCGAAGCTGTTTATATGCATGCAGAGTGTAATAAGTCAGAGGTTTTGTTTAAAGGTCAACGAGAGAGTCCGTGACCAGGATTGTTTTTAAGAGAAGAGGGTCGAGCTGCCAAGATAGCTGAAGCAGGTGCCAAACACAAGGTTTTAACCCCCTGTAACCTTTTGACAAGCTGTCAGTGGGCGAGTAATTAAATCAATACTGGAAGAAAGGATGTCAAGCCACTTTAATACAAGTGTGGCCTGTAAATTCAGATGGACTCTTTGCAGGACAGCTAAGGTTTTGGTGTCTAATACTGTGTTAGTCATATTTTTAACTGTCTTTTTCTGTAGATTCTGCCCACAGTCTGATGCAAATCGAACAGAAAAGTGACGAGAGATAAACTTTTGAGAGATAATCACTAGTCAAAGTTAACCAGGTTTGGTTTGAGATGCAGAGTAAAGATGCAGTGTTGATGCAAAGTATATAAAGAAAACAAAATAACCTATCAATTATTTTAAATATACCTGTTCCTAATTTGCAGATAAAAAGTAAACAAACTGTGATTTATCACTTTATATATTAGTCAAACAATCTCCTCCTGTCTAATTGGACATTTATTTGCTAGAATAAACTGCAAAGTAGACCAGACAGATGTAGTTAGTCAAAATTTTGGCTCCATCAGACTGCTTTTAGCTGTTATCCGACAAACGGCTCAATTGATTTGCTTAGACAAAGACCTAAGCTGTTTTAAAAATCATGTCCTTTGTTCATGAGAGCCAAATGGCTTTAAATATTTAGCTGGAACTCAGCAGACTACAAGTAGTTTCTTTAATCACAAATGTCATTATTCTGCTTGATCAGTGTCAGATTTGATAATGCATCCTGAAATGCCACTTGTCTGCGGCAGATTTGCTTTTAAGAAAATTGTGTGATTAGCAGTCAAAATAATAGAAAGCTGCCTTCATGAAGAGCAAGCTTTCATTGAATCGCTGTCGCTCTGTCATAAGTCAAATGGGTAGGTTGTCTGCTATTCATGTCTGTTTGATTTATCAGTGGTTCGAGTCACGTCTTCAGCAGCCTCTATTGTGAGTCATGCAAATTCTCGGCGATGCAATTCCAGATGGCGACGTCATTGATTGATTTTAGGTTAACAAATGAGTGGAAGGTATAAAAACCTTCACTGAAAACTACTCATCACTGTCCCGTTCAAAGAATAAAGGGATCTGTGTTGTCAAATGGAAGAATGGCTCTCGTTAAGGCTCAAAGCTGCTGCCTGTGACTTATGGGACATAGGCGAAATGAATGTGGTGATCACAGTTAGCATCACAGGCAGTAGATCTCAGCAGATTGATGAGCTCTTCGACACATAATTTCAAGGTATGCATCATTTCATATGTATACCTATTGTGTTATTAATTATTGACGTAGTGTGGCATTTTGATGGCTTGTCAGCAAGTGGGGTGGGGGGGGGCCTGACTTTTCACATCATTTGCAAGATCATATGCATGTGTCACCTGGAGCATTGCACCTGGATGTCTGAGCATCCACTCATGTTGTAGTCATTTGATTTCCCAGCCTGCAGCTAAATGTGTCCTTTTCCATGTAGTTTGATTGTTGTTCATGTTAAAAAATGATTTGTCACACTTGATAACGTTTTGATTATGTGCCTCTCAACTGGTATCACGCTCTGGTCATAGCAAGGTCTGTTCAAGGTCATATATAGTGTTTCTTTTATAATTACATATATGTGACCCTGAACCACAAAACCAGTCTTAAGTCGCTGGGGTATATTTGTAGCAATAGCCAGAAATACATTGTATGGGTCAAAATGATCGATTTTTCTTTTATGCCAAAAATCATTAGGATATTAAGTAATGATCATGTTCCATGAAGATATTTTGTAAATTTCTTACCGTAAATATATCAAAACTTCATTTTTATTATATGTAATAAAAATATGTATTTTATTATTAGTAATATGCATTGCTAAGAACTTCATTTGTATGACTTTAAAGGTGATTTTCTCAATATTTAGAATTTTGGCTCCATCAGACTGCTTTTAGCTGTTATCCGACAAACGGCTCAATTGATTTGCTTAGACAAAGACCTAAGCTGTTTTAAAAATCATGTCCTTTGTTCATGAGAGCCAAATGGCTTTAAATATTTAGCTGGAACTCAGCAGACTACAAGTAGTTTCTTTAATCACAAATGTCATTATTCTGCTTGATCAGTGTCAGATTTGATAATACATCCTGAAATGCCACTTGTCTGCGGCAGATTTGCTTTTAAGAAAATTGTGTGATTAGCAGTCAAAATAATAGAAAGCTGCCTTCATGAAGAGCAAGCTTTCATTGAATCGCTGTCGCTCTGTCATAAGTCAAATGGGTAGGTTGTCTGCTATTCATGTCTGTTTGATTTATCAGTGGTTCGAGTCACGTCTTCAGCAGCCTCTATTGTGAGTCATGCAAATTCTCGGCGATGCAATTCCAGATGGCGACGTCATTGATTGATTTTAGGTTAACAAATGAGTGGAAGGTATAAAAACCTTCACTGAAAACTACTCATCACTGTCCCGTTCAAAGAATAAAGGGATCTGTGTTGTCAAATGGAAGAATGGCTCGTTAAGGCTCAAAGCTGCTGCCTGTGACTTATGGGACATAGGCGAAATGAATGTGGTGATCACAGTTAGCATCACAGGCAGTAGATCTCAGCAGATTGATGAGCTCTTCGACACATAATTTCAAGGTATGCATCATTTCATATGTATACCTATTGTGTTATTAATTATTGACGTAGTGTGGCATTTTGATGGCTTGTCAGCAAGTGGGGTGGGGGGGGGGGCTGACTTTTCACATCATTTGCAAGATCATATGCATGTGTCACCTGGAGCATTGCACCTGGATGTCTGAGCATCCACTCATGTTGTAGTCATTTGATTTCCCAGCCTGCAGCTAAATGTGTCCTTTTCCATGTAGTTTGATTGTTGTTCATGTTAAAAAATGATTTGTCACACTTGATAACGTTTTGATTATGTGCCTCTCAACTGGTATCACGCTCTGGTCATAGCAAGGTCTGTTCAAGGTCATATATAGTGTTTCTTTTATAATTACATATATGTGACCCTGAACCACAAAACCAGTCTTAAGTCGCTGGGGTATATTTGTAGCAATAGCCAGAAATACATTGTATGGGTCAAAATGATCGATTTTTCTTTTATGCCAAAAATCATTAGGATATTAAGTAATGATCATGTTCCATGAAGATATTTTGTAAATTTCTTACCGTAAATATATCAAAACTTCATTTTTTATTATATGTAATAAAAAATATGTATTTTTATTATTAGTAATATGCATTGCTAAGAACTTCATTTGTATGACTTTAAAGGTGATTTTCTCAATATTTAGATTTTTTTGCACCCTCAGATTCCAGATTTTCAAATTGTTGTATCTCGGCCAAATATTGTCCGATCCTAACAAACCATACATCAATGGAAAGCTTCTTTATTCAGCTTTCAGATGTATAAATCTCAAAAATTTTCTTAAGACTGGTTTTGTGGTCCAGGGTCACATATACATTAATACACACACACACACACACACACACACACATATATATATATATATATATATATATATATATATATTAGAAAGGATTTTATGATTATATCATTTTTAATATATATACATACATACATACACACACACACACACACACACACACATATATATATATATACATACACACGCACACACACACACATAAAAATAT
The DNA here is from genome assembly GCF_012432095.1 of Onychostoma macrolepis. Taxonomy (NCBI): domain Eukaryota; kingdom Metazoa; phylum Chordata; class Actinopteri; order Cypriniformes; family Cyprinidae; genus Onychostoma; species Onychostoma macrolepis. The sequence goes on from NC_081175.1 coordinate 15,191,164, forward strand.
ATGTATTTGTACTGTATGTATATATATATATATATATATATATATATATATATATAAAGCATTTATATAAAATTTATTTTAAAGCATTTTTATATAAATATATGTAATTTTATTAACTTTTAATATTTTTTAAAAATAACTCAAACTACAAATAAAATAATAAAAAACATATCAAAAAATAAGTTATTATTCAGAAATCTGTTGCCTGTGAGTATGGTACAATTACTAAAACGATTTGTCTTTGATTTGATTAAAGTCAAGTTGTCAACTTGGAGCTTCACAAGCTGTCTTCTCTAAATAACGTGCATGTGTGATGTCTGTCTAACTGAGCGCCTGCTGATTTATTTATTTATTTATTTTTCATTTCTGCCATGTTTTGCTTTGTGCATTTGTCCTCATAGGCTTCATGGACTCGACCTGAGAAACACAAGGTAGGGCTGCTTCACACGTAGCCAGGATGTTCACTAATCCTAGAGAAGCCCTTTATCACTGCAGAACATCAAGTGTTGGCTCTCTTCTACCCTTAAAATCCTGTAGACACACACACCCACACACATCACATCTGATCAAATGGCATCCCTAGTCTACAATGATTGTCGTGGCATTTCTTTTCTTTACAGCATATTGCTCATTGTTTTTCTGGATAGCTTCTATCAACAGAAATGGTGAAGATCCTATTTGGTTTTTTAAGGTTTTTTTTTTTTTTTTTTTGCCTTTCTTAGCAGACCTATTTTCCTTTACGAATTCCCCTCGGACAAACTTTCTCAAGGGACTGAGGAAGAAAATAAAGAGGGGGTGTTCAAGGGTTGAAACATGCCAGGTACTTCTTTAGAGTATGAGCCAACACTCATTGTTCTCCCATAGACTCAGACAGGGGAATGTAGCAGCACTAAAGGAGACACTAACACATATAACCAACTCCAGATTCAGACAACACAAGCCTCTGTTAACATAAATAAACTAACCCTCACTGAATAAACTCATACGCCACATGTCAGAGATGATTACAGTAGCTAAAGTCAATGTGAAACACATTTAACTTCTATAATGTTGCACATTTGTGTTAAATAGGACATTTTAATGATAAAAATGTTGGACGGGCCTGTGCTTTATCCATTGGGAGCTGACTGGATTGGGCAAAGCAGGCCGAAAGTGTGTTTTGGAAAAATATCGCCTATCGGTTAACATTATAGTGACGTCAATAGAAAGGAAAAGTACATTGTGATTACAGATTGCAAAGAAGAAAGCAAATAGGTTCATTTTGATTTCATGTTGACTTTAGCTGTAGATGCACAATATGAGCGAGTAATTCCATGCTTGACTCTGAAATGTTAGGCTCTTGCTTTATTCATTTGTCAGAGAGAGAATTCATCAGTGTCTGCATTGCTGATTAAGAATGATTCAGATGCATATGGATTGTGTGGGAAGGTCTGTTTATCTGATCTGCTGAGATGAAAGGCCACAGTTATGGGATTGCCCACACATCACTTCATGTTTTTAATCCTCAGGAGTACAGATAAAAAGCACCATGGTTCTTTACACGTGCGCTTTTCTTCTGAGTCAAAGACAAGGAAATTACTTTATCATAAGTTTTGGAATAATTAAGAGTCTGCAGTACTGAGTTGATACTTTAAACTAAAAATTCAAGATTACTGTACTGACTCAAATGTGTGACTGACAGGCAGCTGCTTTTCAGTGCTCACACGTACTGTGCGCGTGCTCTGTGAAGTGCACTCGTGCCTCACAGTAACGCTACACGCACGAACGGTCAAATGCTTTTCTTGGTTGAAAATGCTCATCATGCCGAGGTGTTAATGTAAACACAGTCGGTTATGTATTTAGTGAATGCAAACAGGTAGAACAAAAAAACAATGGATGTGTGATGTGTTAGAATATCAGATACTTGTGCCTTGAAATGTAAATGGACCTGCCGCTGTCTATTACGTATGTTGTTACTATTAATCAGTCACTAATTTTAATAGGAAAAAGAGAAAACCACTCAATGCTCGCAGCCGGATAACTTTAGTTGCTTTAATATGCCCTCTACAATCAAACGTAAGCACAAAGTTCAGCCTAAAAAAGAAACTCTCCAGCTCATTTTAATTACAAGCCTGCTTTTCAGACATTAAATCAGTTTTAATGGGTTGTATCTAATAATCCTGCAAGATTAGGTCAGTCATTTATTTTTCATGAATTTTAATAATAAAATTTTTTAAAAATCTTGTATGTTCTAGATTTCAATATCATTTTATAGATTTTTGTACTCACATTTGTCTACCATGTAGAATTTTTGGGTCAATAAGGTTTGTTTGTTTTTTAAGAAGTATGCTCACTGATGCCTGATGCTGCATTTATTTGATATCTTTTTTATGTTGAACATACTTGTCCTTAACATATATGTAGATTTTTAGTACAGCTGTGATAATTTTTTTTTTTTTATGAATGGAACGTTTGAAAGAACAGCATTTATTTGAAATTGTATTAATGTCTTTACTGTCACATTTGATCATTTTAATGTCATTGCTGAATAACAGTTTATTTGAAAATGCGATGCAAAACCACTTTTGAGATGTACAACATCAACTTTTGAGATGTACAAAAATGGTTTTCATTGAATCGATTTTATTGTATGAAACTGATTTTATTGTGGTCAGAACAATTGTGAATGCACACACAAATCAGTAAGCGAGTGAAACATTCATTTCACACTGCAGCATCAATAGTGTATCTCTTGTACAATTCAATTCAGCCATAGAAAGAGTACAAACAACTTTATGGTTATTAGTTTATTTAATTTATAAATAAATTTACCATTTTAGATTTTAGACTTTCTGTTTTCTGATCAATCGTTAAAGGATTTGTAAAGATTTGTACATCTCAAGTTGTTTACTCATAAATGTATTTACTTACAGATGATGTCCATACCTATATATATATATAGGTATGCATGTACTACAGTATGTAACCTTGACCAAATTCAATTAGCATTCAATCTTGGAACGTCTGGCCAGCTCACTGTCGATAATCTAACTACTGCAGACCACCTCAGGGCAGCTATTCTCAACACGTCTTGCATCAATCCAAGATAGACCATCTTTATCAAAAGTTCAGATTTATTCTCTTCCGCATTTGGACACACTGTGATCCATCTTGTCTGTGCTAGAGTGCTCTTCCAGTTCTTGTTAGCGTGAAATTTGAAGTGCAGGACACCGTTTGACTCACTTTTCCCAAAGACAGCTTTTTTTCTGACATTGTCTCTTTGTCAGTGCAGTCATACAATATGATATCCGTCACCTACTATTTTCTCCCGAGGGAAAAGAAGAAATCCCTTTCTTTCACACAGGAGACCTTGAATGTGAGCTCTGATTCTGTTCCGCCGTTGGTTGCCTGCTCTTTCAGGAGAAACAGATGGGCAGAATGGGGCTTCCTACACTCTCTATTAGGTGAGATAAGATACGCACAGGCCAGTGATTGCATTTCAGTGCTGAAACCTAAGCAGAAATGTTCTCCGTCTCTCCCTCCCTACTGTTTTCTGCTAAATTTGACAACAGACAAGGAGGTAGAGACGCAAAGTGATTTGCCGGAAGCGTTCAAGGTTAACGTTCAAAGAAATCGTGAAGGTTTATATGTGACCGACCCTACGTACACACATAAAACAGGAGAGACTCTGCATATGCGGCTTACTGTCAATTACTATGCAACGGAAGGGGACTCGCTCGACAGCCCTGCATACTAACAGCCCGCTGAACGTGAGGCACAAGCAGGATGGAATTTATGGTCGAGACCCTGGTTGTTACTTACAGCACTCAATCCCTCAGATCGTGACTAAGCCACCACACCTTAAATCAAGTTTGTGAATTGATTAGATTTCAGCGCCGCGTACACTCCATTTCGCTCCGCAGTCAAATTTCTCACTGACCATTGAACAGGCACTTTATAAATGAAGTGCCACTGCAGGTTTCAGAAACATCTTATTTCCCGGCTGTCTTCGCACACTGTCAGGGGACCGTCTGTGGCACTGATGAAAGGTGCACGCTAATGTTCACGTTTTGCAGTGCCTTCACTTAAAGAAAAATGTGAATCGTACACTGAGCAGTTTGCGGTGAGTTATTCGATGCTCAAAACAGCATCCCATATTTCATTCAGTATGCATGTACATGCGATAGCAACATTGTAGTGCAGGTAAAACAAAGTATGCTTCGCCGAGCACGAAAAATGTAGAGCGCATCCAGCTGTCCTGAGCTTATTTTATTCATTCTGCTGCACTGAATAGTGCTTGTGAATGTCAACAGTGCTTATTGTTAATATTAGGCTGTGACAGCTACACTTTTTCTCTCTAAATGTCCATTCGTATTGAATGGGAATGGGTATCCATGTGAATACCGTGGCCAGTGGCTTCGGCGCAGGAGTTGTATTTGTTAACTGAGTAATATGGTCAGCTGGCATGACTAATAAATCTATTTAAACGTGTCATGGAAGAGGCTGCACTCTCTGATTAACATGGGTCACATTATGCAAGTCAGAGTTGCTCAGTCAATTAATTTTCTTGTAAATTACATGAGTGTCATTAATCTGTAATTTCCGTTTGATTTCTTCTTTTGAAGATCACTAAGTCGAACCCACATGTGTCAGTCACTAATGTATGGGTAACATATGGAGAGTTGACGCAAAAGCTATTTCAGTATTATTCACAAGGTGCTTGATTTTTAATGTGTAGCCAATTAAATGGAGAACCAAATAAATATTGTATGTGTATACTGTATGTGGAATAATAAATAAAGAATATATTTAAAAATATAAAATATTTTGCCTCAAGGTAAAAATGCATGCATGTATGTATGTATGTATGTATGTACAGTATATGTATGTATACATGTATACATACATGCTGTATATACTGCCTCAAGGTAAAAAAACATAATGTTAAGATCTATTCATTTGCAATAAGATATGGTGAAGGACACATTTCTTGATTAAATGAATACTGCTTAAGAGATCACCATTTTAACCTTGTGGTGCAAAATAAAAGACAAAACCGTCTCCTTATTTATTATTAATTATATATGAAGAGTTCAGATGCAAAAGCCTCTAAGTGCCATTTGGAATTTTCTTCTGAAATTAACATTTTTATCAGACTCCTATGTGAAGGTTCAGTCATTTTCACTTTAATGGCAATTAATAGGTTCATTCAATGAAATAACTGATCGTAAACATAGGAGCCTAAGAAACATGCTCATTTTAGAAGAAAATTTAAACGGCACTTAGAGGCTTTTGCATTTGAACTCTTCATATGTATATTATAAGCAATTTCGGTAACACTTTAGAATAGGGAACACTTATTCACTATTAACTACAACTTTTCCCTCAATAAATTCCTAATTTGCTGCTTATTAATAGTTAGTAAGATAGTTGTTAAGTTTAGGTATTGGGTAGGATTAGGGATGTAGAATAAGGTCATGTAGAATAAGGCATTAATATGTGCTTAATTACTACTAATAAATGGCTAATATTCTAGTAATATGCATACTAATAGGCAACTAGTTAAGTGACCCTAAAATAAAGTGTTACCCAAATTTCTTATATATAAGAAATATTATATAAATTGGGTATTTACAATAAAAAAGGCAAACTCTTGAAAAAAACTATTTTTCATAACAAAATAATTTTATTTGTGGGATCTTACAGCTTCAGTAGGTTCTTTAATAATTTCCTTTTTTAAATTTTGTTTCACTTCATTTTAAATGGTGATGTGATGTGGCAAATGAAATTTGGAAAGTACAAATATTCCATGTGGTTTCTCAATTAGCATGAGATAATAAAAGCTGCATGTTTAAGAAGAATTAGATGTTTTAGAAGAAATATTTTAGATTTTTTTGCATGTCACAGCACTGTATTTGAACTTTTCAGAAGTATTTCATGTCGTGTCAATTTGTTCATTTCGGAAGCTGATCTGAAGGGCCTTTTTAGTTGCTTTTGATAACTAGTGAAACAACCAAGAAAACTAGCAAGAAATGCTTTGAAATGCAAACAGCACAGAGCAATGATGAAAAACATTCCGGCTTTTCATTGTAACAGCTGGAACTAGCATTGATTGCTGAATTCAAAGCCCCTCCAACCTTAGGATCTCAGATCACCATAGTAACCAGAGATGGGCAACAGAGTAAACGCAGTACAAGCTAAAGAGCGTGCGCATGTGTGAAGGATGGAGCCAGGAGTAAAACTGTTAGCAGATTGTCCCAGCTGTGCTGTTCAAACAGGCTTTGAGGAGAAAAGGCTTTAAAGTGGCCCCTGCTGTGTGGTCCACTTCATTATTGATCCCTGCCTCACTGTCTCCTAAAATACCCCCCTGAGCCCCAGACAGAGCCTGAAACACAAAGACATGCCGTCCCTTCAACTGGTGTCTGTAGTTGTGTGCAGGAATAGTCTCGCGTAGCCAGACCTTCAGACTGACGGCTGAAGGTCTGGAACGTATGGTAGCTTTCATTGGCCAAGGCCCGCCCATGATGCCGTTTGACCGACATGTCAAACAACCAATCATAGTTCGTTTCGTTCAGCGTCACGTTTCGGGGCGTGGAAATGTCGCTACAATAACAGACCAGTGTGTGAAAGTCTCGGATGTATTTTAAAGATTCTATGACGCAAACTTTAAATATTTCACATACTTTTGAAAATCCAGCATTTATTTGATCCTGATAAGCGTTTGTCATCATAGTTGTAAGCATGACGGCTTTCTTTCGTGAGGGGGTTTGGCGCCACTGCATTTTTGTTTTCCAGCGATGAAAGAAAAAGGTCATCATCTGCTCACCCTCATGTCTTTCCAAACCTGGTTAACTGACCTAAAGTTGTTTTTCACAAGAAAACCTTGACTTGGTTTGATTGAATCATTCTTTTGAGTCAATGGTGATTGCCGGAAGCGTTCAAGGTTAACGTTCAAAGAAATCGTGAAGGTTTATATGTGACCGACCCTCATTACATAAAACAGGAGAGACTCTGCATATGCGGCTTACTGTCAATTACTATGCAACGGAAGGGGACTCGCTCGACAGCCCTGCATACTAACAGCCCGCTGAACGTGAGGCACAAGCAGGATGGAATTTATGGTCGAGACCCTGGTTGTTACTTACAGCACTCAATCCCTCAGATCGTGACTAAGCCACCACACCTTAAATCAAGTTTGTGAATTGATTGGATTTCAGCGCGTACACTCCATTTCGCTCCGCAGTCAAATTTCTCACTGACCATTGAACAGGCACTTTATAAATGAAGTGCCACTGCAGGTTTCAGAAACATCTTATTTCCCGGCTGTCTTCGCACACTGTCAGGGGACCGTCTGTGGCACTGATGAAAGGTGCACGCTAATGTTCACGTTTTGCAGTGCCTTCACTTAAAGAAAATGTGAATCGTACACTGAGCAGTTTGCGGTGAGTTATTCGATGCTCAAAACAGCATCCCATATTTCATTCAGTATGCATGTACATGCGATAGCAACATTGTAGTGCAGGTAAAACAAAGTATGCTTCGCCGAGCACGAAAAATGTAGAGCGCATCCAGCTGTCCTGAGCTTATTTTATTCATTCTGCTGCACTGAATAGTGCTTGTGAATGTCAACAGTGCTTATTGTTAATATTAGGCTGTGACAGCTACACTTTTTCTCTAAATGTCCATTCGTATTGAATGGGAATGGGTATCCATGTGAATACCGTGGCCAGTGGCTTGGCGCAGGAGTTGTATTTGTTAACTGAGTAATATGGTCAGCTGGCATGACTAATAAATCTATTTAAACGTGTCATGGAAGAGGCTGCACTCTCTGATTAACATGGGTCACATTATGCAAGTCAGAGTTGCTCAGTCAATTAATTTTCTTGTAAATTACATGAGTGTCATTAATCTGTAATTTCCGTTTGATTTCTTCTTTGAAGATCACTAAGTCGAATCCACATGTGTCAGTCACTAATGTATGGGTAACATATGGAGAGTTGACGCAAAAGCTATTTCAGTATTATTCACAAGGTGCTTGATTTTTAATGTGTAGCCAATTAAATGGAGAACCAAATAAATATTGTATGTGTATACTGTATGTGGAATAATAAATAAAGAATATATTTAAAAATATAAAATATTTTGCCTCAAGGTAAAAATGCATGCATGTATGTATGTACAGTATATGTATGTATACATGTATACATACATGCTGTATATACTGCCTCAAGGTAAAAATGCATGCATGTATGTATGTATGTATGTATGTATGTATGTACAGTATATGTATGTATACATGTATACATACATGCTGTATATACTGCCTCAAGGTAAAAACATAATGTTAAGATCTATTCATTTGTAATAAGATATGGTGAAGGACACATTTCTTGATTAAATGAATACTGCTTAAGAGATCACCATTTTAACCTTGTGGTGCAAAATAAAAGACAAAACCGTCTCCTTATTTATTATTAATTATATATGAAGAGTTCAGATGCAAAAGCCTCTAAGTGCCATTTGGAATTTTCTTCTGAAATTAACATTTTTATCAGACTCCTATGTGAAGGTTCAGTCATTTTCACTTTAATGGCAATTAATAGGTTCATTCAATGAAATAACTGATCGTAAACATAGGAGCCTAAGAAACATGCTCATTTTAGAAGAAAATTTAAAACGGCACTTAGAGGCTTTTGCATTTGAACTCTTCATATGTATATTATAAGCAATTTCGGTAACACTTTAGAATAGGGAACACTTATTCACTATTAACTACAACTTTTCCCTCAATAAATTCCTAATTTGCTGCTTATTAATAGTTAGTAAGATAGTTGTTAAGTTTAGGTATTGGGTAGGATTAGGGATGTAGAATAAGGTCATGTAGAATAAGGCATTAATATGTGCTTAATTACTACTAATAAATGGCTAATATTCTAGTAATATGCATACTAATAGGCAACTAGTTAAGTGACCCTAAAATAAAGTGTTACCCAAATTTCTTATATATAAGAAATATTATATAAATTGGGTATTTACAATAAAAAGGCAAACTCTTGAAAAAAACTATTTTTCATAACAAAATAATTTTATTTGTGGGATCTTACAGCTTCAGTAGGTTCTTTAATAATTTCCTTTTTAAATTTTGTTTCACTTCATTTTAAATGGTGATGTGATGTGGCAAATGAAATTTGAAAGTACAAATATTCCATGTGGTTTCTCAATTAGCATGAGATAATAAAAGCTGCATGTTTAAGAAGAATTAGATGTTTTAGAAGAAATATTTTAGATTTTTTGCATGTCACAGCACTGTATTTGAACTTTTCAGAAGTATTTCATGTCGTGTCAATTTGTTCATTTCGGAAGCTGATCTGAAGGGCCTTTTTAGTTGCTTTTGATAACTAGTGAAACAACCAAGAAAACTAGCAAGAAATGCTTTGAAATGCAAACAGCACAGAGCAATGATGAAAAACATTCCGGCTTTTCATTGTAACAGCTGGAACTAGCATTGATTGCTGAATTCAAAGCCCCTCCAACCTTAGGATCTCAGATCACCATAGTAACCAGAGATGGGCAACAGAGTAAACGCAGTACAAGCTAAAGAGCGTGCGCATGTGTGAAGGATGGAGCCAGGAGTAAAACTGTTAGCAGATTGTCCCAGCTGTGCTGTTCAAACAGGCTTTGAGGAGAAAAGGCTTTAAAGTGGCCCCTGCTGTGTGGTCCACTTCATTATTGATCCCTGCCTCACTGTCTCCTAAAATACCCCCCTGAGCCCCAGACAGAGCCTGAAACACAAAGACATGCCGTCCCTTCAACTGGTGTCTGTAGTTGTGTGCAGGAATAGTCTCGCGTAGCCAGACCTTCAGACTGACGGCTGAAGGTCTGGAACGTATGGTAGCTTTCATTGGCCAAGGCCGCCCATGATGCCGTTTGACCGACATGTCAAACAACCAATCATAGTTCGTTTCGTTCAGCGTCACGTTTCGGGGCGTGGAAATGTCGCTACAATAACAGACCAGTGTGTGAAAGTCTCGGATGTATTTTAAAGATTCTATGACGCAAACTTTAAATATTTCACATACTTTTGAAAATCCAGCATTTATTTGATCCTGATAAGCGTTTGTCATCATAGTTGTAAGCATGACGGCTTTCTTTCGTGAGGGGGTTTGGCGCCACTGCATTTTTGTTTTCCAGCGATGAAAGAAAAAGGTCATCATCTGCTCACCCTCATGTCTTTCCAAACCTGGTTAACTGACCTAAAGTTGTTTTTCACAAGAAAACCTTGACTTGGTTTGATTGAATCATTCTTTTGAGTCAATGGTGAATCAGTTGAGTTAGATTCACAAATGGACATGTGTGGATGTGGATGTCAAGATTTTCTTTGAGAATCTTAAATTTAGGTCTGGAGAATATAAAAGTCATCAGAATGTAGTCTTTTGTTTTTCATACTCTATAAGAAAGTCATACAGGTTTGCAGCAGCATGAGGGCGAGTCAGTAATGATAATATATTCATTTTTGGGTGAACTTTCACTTTAAGGACCACCTTGTTCCCCTAGCACTGGCATTTAGGTTTACATTTGACTAATATACACTGCCGTTCAGAATTTTGGGATCAGTAAGATTTTAATGTTTTTTTTAAAGACGTTTCTTCTCCTCACCAAGGCTGCATTTATTTGATCAAAAATACAGGGAAAAAAACAGTAATATTGTTATTACAATGTTATTACAATTTAAAATAATGGTTATCTATTTTAATATACTGTAAAATGTCATTTATTTATGTGATGCAAAGTTGAATTTTCATTACTCCAGTCTTCAGTGTCACGTGATCTTTCAGAAATCATTCTAATATGCTGATTTGTTATCAGTGTTGTTTTTTGCTATACTTAATATTTTTTGGATCCTGTGATACTTTTTTCAGGATTCTTTGATGAATAAAAAGTTAAAAAGAACAGCATTTATTGAAAATAGAAATATTTTCTAACAATACCATCACTTTTTACTAATTTAACACATCCTTGCTAATATATATATATATATATATATATATATATGAATTTATTTTAAAAAGACAAAATTACCAACACCAAACATTTTATATTATTACAAAAGATTTCTTTTTTTAAATAAAGGCTGTTCTTTTTGACTTTTTATTCATCAAAGAATCCTGAAAAAAATATCACAGGTTCCAAAAAAATAATAAGCAGCAAAAACAATATTGATAATAAATATTTGCAATATTGATAATAAATCAGCATATTAGAATGATTTCTGAAGGATCATTTGACACCGAAGACTGGAGTAATGATGCTGACAATTCAGCTCTGCGTCACTGGAATAAATGTAAAACATTGTTTTAAATTGCAATATTTCATACTATTACTGTTTTTTCTGTATTTTTGATCTAATAAATGCAACTTTGATGAGCATAAGATACTTTAATAAAGACATTAAAAATCTTTCTAAAACCCAAACTTTTGAACGGTAGTGTACTTGTATACTTTGTATTTTTCTTACTCTCTCTTTCTCTTTTTCTAGAGTCTGGATGGTAACGTGATCGTGCGCAGCGATGCCCGTGTGTCCTCTCTGACTCTGAAATACGTGCAGTTCACCGATGCCGGCCAATACCTCTGCACTGCCCGCAACTCCATTGGTCAGGACATCCAGAGCATGTACCTGGAAGTGCGCTGTAAGCTAAATCACAAACTTTTCTCTTTGTCCTTTGTAGGTTATTTGTCTTGTTGTGTTCAGGGCACATGTGTCAAAGCTCAATGAAGTGGACACATCGTGATTTCTCAATGTTCCTTTTGATCTTTGTCAGCTACTAGCTTTTGTTGGCTACTAAAACAGCAGGAAATGGATGCTGGACCCAAAAACAAGACCACCAGGGTCTTAACTAACTTAATCATTAAGACTTTATTGTTTGCCAGAAACTAAAGCGGCTAATTTTTGCAAGTGTACAGTAAATCCACCAATTAAACCCAGCAGATCTGCATGAACCAGCGTAGAGTATTGACATATGTTATTCACGTTTTTTATTAACCAATCAGTATTTTTTCTTCTTTTTTGAGTATATAGCAAAAGATTTGATTTAACAACAGAAATTATTTTTGAAGAAATTGCTGGTTTGAGGGCTTTTTTTATACGTCTGTTTCAAACAAATTAAACTTGCTTTCCACCAAAAGCTCAGTTCAAATCACAGTGCCATATACTCAAATGTATTTTATAGCTTTTGGGCTTATTTCTTACATTCATATGAAATGAAATACTGCCATCTTTACATTCTTACTACTCAATTTTGAGAGAAAACGCTTATTTTATCAGATTATGTTTACTGCAGTTGGCTGAGTGCACTTTTGTGCTATTTGCCAGGTAGAGAGTTACAGTAAAGCTAGCTTTAAAGTTATTTTCATCTGCTTGCGCATTTTTAAGCATTCCCACAATCTAATTCAGAAAAGTGGGAGGGAGTGAAGCTTGAAGTGCAATGAAAGTCTAATTGGATTAATTTTTCTTGCCCTAAAAATCTTCTCCAGTTCCTGAGATAGCATCACAATGTGCAATTGATAGAAATTGTGTGGAAATGCAGTTTGCCACAGCCCGGCTTGTGAGTAATCAGCTTCTTGGTTGAGTGCACGGAGCGTTTCGCAGTAATTAGCGATAAGAAAAGGTGCTTTGTCTGCTTCAAATGATCCTAGATGAGATTGTTCACTCCCATGCTCAGACACTTACGGTTTGGGTTAGAGTCTCCCGTTCTGTTTTGCATGACTGTACATTTCTTTTATTTCCCACCTTTTACTTCAAGTTTACATTTAAATGCATTTTTTCTTTCGCTTGGTTGTTTATGTATTGTTTTGTTGAAATTGAGCTCAGCCTCATAGTAAAAAGGAAGTCTCAGGCTGGCAGCCAGTTGGAAAGAGTTTATTCTAGCTATTTGAAATCATTATCTTTATGCAAACTTTCGCTGTTTACTTACATCAACATGGTAAGAACGTATTCTCCTAAAATCGCACATGAAATCATAAATCATTTCAAGCCCTAAATTTGCCAATATTCATTTCAGCCCATGTTGTGATAAGATTTCATTGGCCGTTTCATCCAAAAGAGAGACATTATGTTTTCGGGTGCCGACATTATCTCGGCAGCAGTGTTGCAGCCTGTGGTCCTGAGATAGCGATAAGATTTGAGTGGATATGTGTCTTATCAGACCAGCTTTATGGAACATGTGATGACTCAACTGCATGTATCAATCCTGGAGTGGAAAGTCTAGTTAGCCGAAGTGAACATCAGGGGGGCAACAATCACAACAGACAATAGAGCAGATATCAGAAATTGCAATTCTGAAAGATGGTTGAGGGGATGATGGGTAATGAATGCCAGCTGGAAGCCGTCGTATTTTTTGTCCCAAGGTCTTTCTTTGGAACAGTCCATGTGTTGGTTGCACTTGGCTGACACTGTGTATAATTACAGATGCTCCAAAGATCCAAGGCCCTGCGGCGGTGTTCACCTGGGAGGGTAATCCGGCTAACATCACCTGCGAGGCCCTAGCTCACCCGGGCGCCTCCGTTTCGTGGTTCCGTGACGGCCAGCTGTTGCCTAGCGCTAATACCACCAACGTCAAGATCTACAACACTCCTGCTGCCAGCTTCCTGGAGGTACGGCATCACCGCCCAAACCCATCAGCCTTTAGATGCCCCCTCATTAATGTTTCAACACTAAAGTCGTGTTTGACACTAATAATTGCCTTCTGAGCTCATTTTCGGTATACTTCAGCATGCTGTAGCATTTGATATTAAATCATGGCTGTTGATACTGCATTGAGAAAACACAGTAATTACTGTTTTTTCTTTCCAGTAACCTATGTTCTTCATTTATGTACAAAATAGAGCTGATACACACATCTACCCACCCTTATCAGGCCACAAGTGCTGAGAATATAATGGCTTGTTTTTATTGTGTTGTAGAATAATTCAAGTCATTTTAGCTCTCCAGTCGCTTGACTTTTTGATTTTGTTTTCACATTACTGGCCAATAACATTAATTACAATAATTAAGTTGCTTTCTGTATAACGACACATTGTGAATGATCCGCATGGAGCATGTTGTTTTTGGAGTCTTGCAAAAGCACAGACTGTGATGTTTAATTTGTTGCATCCAAGTACAAAAAAAAAATAAATACATTTTGCTAAATTTTGGTTAATTTGAAAGCAAACTGTCGAAACCTTTTGAGATCAGATCACATCATTATGAGCTTTCTATATAATAGTAAATTTGCATCTGAACAACTTGACTTTTTAATACCACACAAAGTCTGCATAATATTAGAACCGCAGGAAATTGATTATTGATGATTATTAAGCACAGCTAATTAAATACAATATGCACAGATTTATATGATGTAGCAGAGATGAAGCAAAGATGATCCAGGAGCCTTTTTCAGTTTACATGTGTGTTGTGGCAATTTTCTATTTCAATAAGGTAAGAGGTAGAAAGTCTTTGGAATTTTTATTTCTTGCAAGAAATGGTCAACAGTTATACAGATTGGCTGCAAAGTGCGACCAAGAAAAAATTTCTTCGCTCTGCTTCTGTCTCATCCAATCATAATGCATATTCAACATATGTGTCCATTTAAGGTATCTTACTATGTCCCCTACATGCGATTCTAAATATTCAGCGCAAATCATCTTCTTAGAAGCTAGGATGTAGGGTCTTTAAAATAGCTCTACTTGTCTACACACACATCAAAATAACTCTAGCATACTGATGAAGCATTCAGAGAGTTTAAAGAACACTATTTAGTAGAGTAAAGCAAATAATAATACAATTTCCCCCAAAATGTGTTTTTAGAAGGCAAGGCAAGTTTATTTATATAGCACATTTCATACACAGTGGTAATTCAAAGTACTTTACATTTAGAGGTCGACCGATTAATCGGTTTTGCCACAACTATCGGTTATCGGCAAAAAATCCATGCCGATAGTTTTCCGGTTTGCAACCGTTGCCGGAATGGCTGAGAAGGGTCCGCTGGCATTATACAGTACGAGAGCGGCCTCTAGAGGCGGAAATCACTGACAGCACGTGTTGTTTATTGTGACACGTGACACTGCGCGCTGCACAGAGCGGGAAACTCCAGACGCGCATTTAAATGCAGCCGACAGAAAAGCCTGCCGCGGAACAGAGCGCCATTCACATAGTTTTCTATTAAATTACATTATATTTGTCCCAAATCGTTGTGAATGTATATAATGACTTCACCCTAGGCTATAAATTATGTATTGTGCATTTTTCAGCAAAACGTTTGTCTTTCTGTGGCTCTAATTAAGTCTGTATGCTTCATATAGAGAGCTGTAATACAGATTGCGCGTTAGGCCTGCACGATTAATCTTTTGTAAACCGAAATCGCGATTTGAAAGGGTGCGATTTTCAAATCACAAAAGCTGCGATTATTTCGATGAAGAACTATCAAATATGGTAACAAGCATCTACGTAGTTTTTGACAGTTTGCTTCATGCGTATTTTACGTTTGATGCAGAGTTTAACCAATAGGGGGCATTTTAACACTGAACGTGCTGACTGAACGTCAAATAAGGGCATTTGGAAAAGATCTGCGCGAGCAGTGGTTCAACTTCCCAACAAAGCGTGTCTGCAGAAGAGCAAAGTCCTGCAGACGACGGTAAAAAGTACCGCATATGTTTGGAATGATTTTGGATTTCGATGTTCCTACCTTGTAACGCCTGTTTCACACATGCTCCGTTTGCAGTGCGTATGCCGTGCAGAAGCAGCACGGACTCATTGTTTTGCACGGACGCGTTTGCAGTCCGCTCCTGATCATGACTGTTTACCACAAACACAACATTTATCCATTATTTTGATTTCAAATCCAAACGTTGTTAGCCTATACTGAAAGTGTTTTTTTCTTCAGCATTGTGATCCTCTTTTAATCACAGTACAGTTACACAATATTTCATAGACATATTCACGTTTAAACTCAATTAATATAAACGTATTCAATGAATTTGGCTTCTAGATTTGTATATTAAGTTGCTCAAGTAAGTGGAAACATTTAAACAGCATATAGCCTATATTTTAAATTAAAACTTACCACTGACAGAAACAGTCGGCTCTCGTGCCTTTTACATTTAAATCTTTATTACAAACAATCCCGCTGGTCTTAAAGAACTTTGTTTTTCTACCGCCACAGGACAAGTGCATATTTTGCATTGTTAAGTGCACTTTTATTTGTTTTGACCCTAGCCAAAAAGCCTGTGAAATATAGTAGACTTTAATTATATCGATTTATTGGGAAATTACTACATTTCCATGTCAAACCATGTTCATTTTTACCACGAACAAAGCGCTGTCACTTTAATTCAGCACGTGCTGCAGATGCACCGCTCCAGGAAAGCACTGCCGGACCGCAACCGCATGCACTGAGAACGCTTTAATCTGTTAACATGGGTGCGGAAAAAATACGCACTGCAAACGGAGCATGTGTGAAACGGGCGTAAAACCTGCCGAAAGTACAGTGTGTTTGGGTTCTTAAAAGTTTAAGATTTTATATATGATTGTTAATTTAACTTTAATTAAGATACTGTAGTTCTTAATGTCATGACAGATGTTTGCATCCCGACAACTTTATAAAAAAATAAAAAAATGGACACAATGTTTAAGAGGTTTTAAATAAACAATAGCATAGTGTAGGATAGTTTGTGATTATGCTTGGTCTTTCTTTGGTGCTGTTAAAACCACCACAACAAACCTGTAGCTCTTTTATGAAATAGTAATAAAACGCATTTTAAATGGCAAATCGCAATTTTGATCAGAAAAATCGCAATTAGATTTTTTCTCCAAATCGTGCAGCCCTATCGCACGTTCTCTTTCCACTTGCTCTGTTTTTTTTAAACACCGAACTTCAAACTCATTTATGCCACATTGTTCATTCTTGAAGCAAACTTATGTCCGTTTGGTGATTTAAATAAATTGTTTTAGACCGCCACTTGAACTGAACGCAAAGCGTCTGGTGTGTGTGTGTGTGTGTGTGTGATACCTCTGAGTTCTCCTAGACGCAGCGCGACTAACTTTTTTTTTTTTATTATTAGATAATTATCAAGTGTTAAAAAATAGAAGCAAATAAAGTGTGTGAGTACACATACAATATCCATATGTATGTAATTTTAATGCTATGGCCTTGTGTATATTTAAACATGGCCATCTTTAAGCATGACTGTTGAAATTAAATGGTAACATTTAACAATAAAAGTCCATTCGTAGCATTAATGAAAACTGTAGAAGTATTGTTCCTTGTTAGAGTGTTTTCATTTCAACATTCACTATTAGCTACTAATAGGCTATATTTTTACATTTTAAAGTTTCTTCTTTTAACATTAGCAAATTATGAAATAACTTTAATGATCAATATAGTAAATAATATTAATATTTTTATTCATTTACAAAGTATGGTTCAGTACTGTTGCTGCTTTTTTTAAATAGTGAAGCACTAGCTCTCTTTCAGTATCCATTTTGAAAACTATCGGTTGATTAATCGGTATCGGCCAGTGTGGTCCAACCTAGCTATCGGTATCGGTAAAATCCACTATCGGTCGACCCTTACTTTACATAAAAGGAAGTGAAATAGTCATAAAAGAATAAAAAATAATAATAATAATCACAATAATAAAAACAAGGAATTAATAATAATAATAATCACAACAATAAAAACAAGGAAATTATATCAAATTTGATTTAAAATGAATTTAAAACAGTTAAGAGTAGAAAATGATTATACATAAAATACAGTGCAATTAGTTCAGACGTAGCACAGCGCTCATTCAACAAATGCACAGCTAAACAGATGAGTTTTGAGTCTGGATTTAAATGTGGCTAATGTTTTAGCACATCTGATCTCTTCTGGAAGCTGGTTCCAACTGCGGGTGGCATAATAGCTAAAAGCGGACTCCCCTTGTTTTGTGTGAACCCTTGGTATTTCTAACTGACTCGATCCTAATGATCTGAGTGGTCTGTTAGGTTTATATTCAGTGAGCATATCTCCAATGTATTTAGGTCCTAGGCCATTGAGTGATTTATAAACGAGTATCAATCCTAATCAATCCTAAATGTAACTGGAAGCCAGTGTAAGGACCTGAGGACTGGTGTGATATGCTCAGATTTTCTGGTTCTAGCCATAATCCTGGCAGCAGCGTTCTGGATGAGCTGCAGCTGTCAAATGGTCTTCTTTGGAAGGCCGGTGAGGAGCCCATTACAATAATCCACCCTGCTTGTGATAAAGACATGAACAAGTTTCTCCAAGATTGGAAACAAAACATCTAATTCTTGCAATGATTTTGAGATGATAGTATGCTGATTTAGTTACTGCTTTGACATGACTACTAAAACTAAGGTCTCTCTCCAGAATCACCCCAAGATTTTTGACTTGATTGTTAATTGTTTGACCCCAAGAGTCAAGGTATGCATTCACCTTGAGAATTTCATCTTTGTTTCCAAATGCAATGACTTTAGTTTTCTCCTTGTTTAACTGAAGAAAGTTCTGGCACATCTAACTGTTAATTTCATCAATGCATTGGCAGAGGGAGTCAATGGGGCTGTAGTCATTTGGAGATATGGCTAGGTAAATCTGGGTATCATCAGCATAGCTGTGATAGGCAATTTAGTTCTTTCTCATTATTCAACTTAGTGGGAGCATATACAGGCTAAACAAGAGCGGTGCAAGAATTGAGCCTTGTGGGACTCCACATGTCATGGACGTCCACTTAGACTTATGCTCTCCTATACTCACATAATAACCTCTCCCTTCTAAGTATGACCTGAACCATTTGAGTACCATCCCAGAAAGCCCGACCCAGTTTTCCAGTCTCTCTAGAAGTATGTTATGATCGACAGTGTCAAACGCAGCACTAAGATCTAGTAGTACCCTGCACTGATATTTTGCCAGAATCAGAAATAAAGCGAATATCATTTATTATCTTAATGAGTGCTGTCTCTGTGCTGTGATGCGCTCGGAAAACCAGATTGAAAATTGTCCAGGTATCCATTTGAGTTTAAGTAGTTGTTCAGCTGATTAAAAACTACATTTTCAATAATCTTACCTATGAAAGGAAGATTTGATATTGGTCTATAGTTGCTCAACATGGTGTTATCAAGATTGCGCTTTTTCAGAAGGGGCTTAACAACTGCAGTTTTCAGGGAGTTTGGAAAAGTCCCAGAAAGAAGCGAGGCGTTCACCACTTCTAAGAGATCTGCTTCTAAACAGTTAAGCACACTTTTGAAAAAAGATGTGGGAAGTGTGTCAAGATAGCAGGTTGACGATTTAAGGTGTTGTACTATTTCTTCCAAAATTTTGCTATTAATTGCTTCAAAAACAGCTATAGTCACTTCTTTTTGAAATTGTGATTTAATCTGTGTGACCTCTGCATAACTTGAGGATGTGCCAATCTCCATTCGGATATTATTGATCTTCTCAGAAAAGAAGGAAGCAAACTCATTACATTTGCTGTCGGAAAGCATTTCAATGGGAATCTGACTTGGGGGGTTTGTTAGTCTCTCAAAAGTAGCAAAAAGAGTGCGAGTGTTGTTTAAGTTACTTTTTATAAGGTTTGAGAAGAAGGTCTGTCTAGCTGTGGCTAGTTCCACATCGAAAGCATGAAGGCTGTCTTTATAGATGCTATAGTGAATTTCGATTTTCGTCTTCTGCCACATCTTTTTCTGCATTGTCTTTTCATACTCTGAACTGCTGTTGATTTTCTACAAGATGATTTTTGTCTGCCAGTCTTCTTGCTGACCTTTACCAGAGCAATATCATCAATAACATTCTTAAATTTTTAGTTAAATGAATCCAGGAGAAGATACTCAGAGTCTGCAGAAATGCTTGGCGTTAAAGATATAGCCTTCATAAATAGCGCAATAGTGTTCTCGTTAATGCATCTCTTTCTGACAGAGACAGATTTAGATTCAGTGGTAATAGAGATCAATATATCAAAGAAAATACAGAAGTGATCAGATAGTGCTACATCCTTAATAACAATGGATGAAATGTTTAGACCTCTACTGATGAGTAAATCTAGAGTGTGTCCACGATTGTGTGTGGGTCCATGCACATGCTGAATCAGGTCAAAAGTGTTTAAAACAGTTATAATTTATTTTGTAGTTTTGATTTCTGCATTATCTGTGTAAATATTAAAATCCCCTGCAATAGCAAAACAGTCTACACACATCACAGAGTAGCTATCAGCTGTTTTTGGTTCACCTACAGCTGATGGTGGAGAGTTTGGGCCCTGGTGTTGTGGCAGCGGTCAGAGAGCTCTCACAGGAGGAGGAGGGAGAGCTGGGCCTGCAGTCTTTGGTGGTTGTGGAGCCCGCCATTTTTTAGTTGATATCTGGGGGCTTGCAGCGAAAGAGTGGGAGAGTTTGGTCCCAGCATACACCAGTTCCTCCATTTTACATTGTAGAACATTGTAGGAACACTTTTTAGATCAGAACTACATTCTAGAAATGCTTTCCTTTGTCACAGTCAAAAATTTACAGATTTTAAATCATTTTCAACACTAAACTGTTGTTCTAAATGACATAAATCAGCAATACTCTTGCACATGATGTCACCACTTGTGGGCGGGGCTTCGTCTCATGGTTCTCAGTGATGGGGATTTAAATATGCACTTCAGCACTGCATGACAGGTTGTTTTTGACTGTTCTGTGAAGTTTAAAATGTTCTCTGTCACTGTCCCTGTTCCCATGGCACATTTTACTAAGCTGTTGGAGCTAATGGAGACAGTACGCTTCCATTCTTTCTCTCTCTCTGTCATTCAATAATTATCGAGTGAGGTGAATGCCAGCAGTGCAGAATAGGAGGTCACTGTCATTGCCATGGCAATGAGCCTCCCTTAACCAGCTAATGTCTATGTCATGCTAGCTAGGTCAGAAGAGAGGCGGTGCCTTGACGTGGCTTTTTTTTTTCTCTGACAGGTCACTCCGGAGTCCCAGAACGACTTTGGCAGTTACAACTGTACGGCAACAAATGTCATCGGCACAGAGTCAAAGGAATTCATTTTGGTTCAAGCAGGTTTGTGAATGTTTAGAGAATGATGTACAAAAATAGCAACTACTTTACATTCATGGTACAGTAAACATGAATCCAGCACAAATTGTCATTCAAAGGTTCTAATTAGCTATTCACACATCCTTTCTCACAAATGGTGTCTTAACACAGAAAAAAAACACTTCTAAAATCCCCCTTGGTACCAATTCATAATCCACCAGGTATGCAAAAGGTAAATCTCCCCCAGACAGAGATGTTTTAGCTCCAGATCAGAGCCTGCGCTCATATTTTTTAGGCTGAGACTCTTGGGTAATAAAAACAGCAGGGTATAATTTTCAGGCTGCAGATTCGACGGTTAAATGCGACGCTGCCTCTGATATTTTTGGTGCTCTGTAAAGTGGGGCAGATGTGAAATGATGTGGAAGGCAGTGAGGTGATTATTTAGTCTCAATGCGATGAGGCGGTGCAGGAGTGACGCCCGTTTTCTACCTCACAGGCTTTAGAGCCACCACACTTTTTATTGTGCGATAAAATCTCATTTCTTTAAAAGCGAGTTTTACTGAGTAAGTGTGTTCTGTGAGGGAGGGCAGGTAATTTTATATATATATATATATATATATATATATATATATATATATAAATGTATTTTCCCCCCCGAGGATGAATTATGTTGTTGTAAATCTTTTTGTAACAAAAAGCTATTTTTTATCACAGCTCTGACTTGTAGCATTGAACAGAAGGTTTATTTTTTGCTACTGTGCCTTTTAAGACTTCTATAAAAACACATGTTTTGCACGGGAAATGAGAAGACGTGTGCTGTGGGTTTGCTGTTTGCATTCAGTACAGTCTATAGATGACTCATCCTGCGAAAACAGCTTCTTTGGAAAGCCTTCATTACATGCTAACAGGATTATGAAACAATCCACAATGAAATGAAATGTTAAGATCTTAATAAGGACTTAAATTATCAGGAAGCTGTTCACAAATAAATATCAGATTCGTGTTTCTAATTTTGGGGTCCCTCGGGAGGATATACAAACGGTAGATACGCTCAGGGCCAGCTCAAGTTTTGGCTCATTTTTCCCTCATTTAAAGGAGAATGGGGAATTTCGGTGCCTCTAGTGGCACCAGACAGAACTGCAGACTATTTGGAGGAGCGTTTGAAACTTGTTTGAAAACAGTAACAGTTTCCTATTGATGTATCTGTCTGATATCTGAAGGTTGGAGAAGGTTAGAACAAGCCATATTTGCAGCTTTGTTCCTAGAGATTGCTTTTTTTCTGAAAGTTACAGTATGTTTTCATAGTACATCAAACTCTTTCATCTCAGAAGTTCAAGGAAAATTTGATTCCTCATGATATGACCACTTTAAACAATATCTTGGTTTGTCTGAAAGATATTTTACTCGTGCTTCAGGGAAAAACTGTACTGGCCACCGCAATAACAGTTCCCTTGGTGAACCATTCCCCAAGCCCATAACAATTTTTCATTGTTTCAGTTTGTCTATTGCCTCACTCACATTTTTGTGGTGCCCTGCATGTGTGTGCGGAGCAGTACGCCAGTTATCTTCCAGTGTGTGCTTATAAGTGCAAGTGTGTGTTCTCTAGATGTGCCTTCGGCCCCCTCTATCGAGCGTGTGGAGCCGTATTCCAGCACAGCAATGGTGGAGTTTGATGAGCCTGCCTCCAGTGGAGGAGTGCCTATCCTCAAGTACAAGGCTGAATGGAGGATAGCAGGCCAAGACTGGACTGACAGAGAGTATGAAGTTGAGGATGGTAAGTATCCAACACACACACACACTGTAATAACATTTATTCAGAACTGGAAGCAATGAATAGAGAAAATAAGATAAATGAGGCTTTTGGGAGGCTATAAAAGCTTTTCCTCATTTGTGTGAAGGTCAAGTTCTTGTTTTTATAGCATTGTTTTATACTGAAATGACCACAAATTCTCAGATGATTGTATTAGAGCAAGGATTTTAACTGAGTTATATTGTTTTAGAGCAACTGTTTTTAAAAACACTGTCCTAAAGCAGACGTGATGCGGCAAGATTCCAGCGACAAGCAATTTTTCTGTCTGTGCTGAAAGCAAAAATATAAAACCACAGCCAATCAGAACAGTGTGTGTTTGCACACTTTCTCGCACTTGGAACACACTGCGTAGTGTGTTCCAGATGGCCTTTTTATGGTTTTCCTTGAGGAACTTGAGGAAATTGTACCAGAGCTTGTTTCCGCCTCAAGAGTAAAAAATAAAAAAAGAAAGTTATAAATAAGAAATAGGCACATTGTGAGATATGAAGTCACACTGTACAATATAAATTCTCAATTCCGAGATATAAAGTCACAATTAAGAGCAATAAAGTCACATTTGTGGGATATAAAGTCATATTATGGTATATAAAGTCACAATTATGAGTAACAGAGTCGCAATTGCGAGATATAAAGTCATATTATGGTATATACTGTATAGTCACAATTATGAGTAACAAAGTCGCACTTGCGAGACATAAAGTTATATTATGGTAGATAAAGTTAGGCCTGCACGATTAATCTTTTGTAAACCGAAATCGCGATTTGAAAGGGTGCGATTTTCAAATCACAAAAGCTGCGATTATTTCGATGAAGAACTATCAAATATGGTAACAAGCATCTACGTAGTTTTTGACAGTTTGCTTCATGCGTATTTTACGTTTGATGCAGAGTTTAACCAATAGGGGGCATTTTAACACTGAACGTGCTGACTGAACGTCAAATAAGGGCATTTGGAAAAGATCTGCGCGAGCAGTGGTTCAACTTCCCAACAAAGCGTGTCTGCAGAAGAGCAAAGTCCTGCAGACGACGGTAAAAAGTACCGCATATGTTTGGAATGATTTTGGATTTCGATGTTCCTACCTTGTAACGCCTGTTTCACACATGCTCCGTTTGCAGTGCGTATGCCGTGCAGAAGCAGCACGGACTCATTGTTTTGCACGGGACGCGTTTGCAGTCCGCTCCTGATCCGCGGCTGTTTACCACAAACACAACATTTATCCATTATTTTGATTTCAAATCCAAACGTTGTTAGCCTATACTGAAAGTGTTTTTTTTTTCTTCAGCATTGTGATCCTCTTTTAATCACAGTACAGTTACACAATATTTCATAGACATATTCACGTTTAAACTCAATTAATATAAACGTATTCAATGAATTTGGCTTCTAGATTTGTATATTAAGTTGCTCAAGTAAGTGGAAACATTTAAACAGCATATAGCCTATATTTTAAATTAAAACTTACCACTGACAGAAACAGTCGGCTCTCGTGCCTTTTACATTTAAATCTTTATTACAAACAATCCCGCGGGTCTTAAAGAACTTTGTTTTTCTACCGCCACAGGACAAGTGCATATTTTGCATTGTTAAGTGCACTTTTATTTGTTTTGACCCTAGCCAAAAAGCCTGTGAAATATAGTAGACTTTAATTATATCGATTTATTGGGAAATTACTACATTTCCATGTCAAACCATGTTCATTTTTACCACGAACAAAGCGCTGTCACTTTAATTCAGCACGTGCTGCAGATGCACCGCTCCAGGAAAGCACTGCCGGACCGCAACCGCATGCACTGAGAACGCTTTAATCTGTTAACATGGGTGCGGAAAAAATACGCACTGCAAACGGAGCATGTGTGAAACGGGCGTAAAACCTGCCGAAAGTACAGTGTGTTTGGGTTCTTAAAAGTTTAAGATTTTATATATGATTGTTAATTTAACTTTAATTAAGATACTGTAGTTCTTAATGTCATGACAGATGTTTGCATCCCGACAACTTTATAAAAAAATAAAAAAATGGACACAATGTTTAAGAGGTTTTAAATAAACAATAGCCGTAACAAAGTCGCACTTGCGAGACATAAAGTTATATTATGGTAGATAAAGTTACAATTATGAGTAATAAAGTCACATTTGCAAGATATAAAGTCATATTATGGTATATAAAGTCACAATTATGAGTAGGCCTAACAAAGTTGGAATTGGTAGATATGAAGTCACATTATATGATATACATTTACAGTTATGAGTAACAAAGTTGCAATTGTGAGGTATATAGTAAATTCACATCACAAAATACAGG
Source organism: Onychostoma macrolepis (assembly GCF_012432095.1). Lineage (NCBI taxonomy): Eukaryota > Metazoa > Chordata > Actinopteri > Cypriniformes > Cyprinidae > Onychostoma > Onychostoma macrolepis. The sequence goes on from NC_081175.1 coordinate 15,216,297, forward strand.
GTCACAATTATGAGTAACAAAGCAATTGGTACAGTAGATATAATATCACATTATGAGATATAAATTCACAGTTATAACAAATTAACATTGCAAAATACAAAGTCACAGTTATGAGTAACAAAGATGCAGCTGTGAGAGATAAATTCATATTGCAAAATACAAAGTCACATTTCAGTTATGAGCAACAAACTCGCAATTGCTAGATACAGAATCACATTGCTAAAAAAGAAAACATTGCAATGGCCAAGTATTATGTTACATATTGGGATATGGTGACATTTAAGATATAAGGGCACAGTTACTGTATGATAAAGCTGCAATTACATCAAATTTGATCGCAAGTGTGAGATATAAAGTTATAAATTAACTTCACTCTCAGGCAGAAATGGGCTTCCATAGTTTTGTCATTTGATAGCAGATGTTTCCTAAATGCCACAGTCAGTCTCTCTGCGGTTTGTCCATGTTTGAGGTTTAGCATACATGAGGAGCTGAATTTTGGTGCAGTGAGGTTTCATTGTGTGCAACTGACAACATGTAGTGTTGCTTGTCACCGTTGCAGCTGGTTAGGACAGAAATTTTGATTAACACGGAAGAGCTTTTATTGCTTGTCACTTGCTGTATTACACTTTAAGAAGTAAACAACAGTGTCTGTGACGCACATAGAGCCACCCTCCCGTAGTCAATATAACAACTAAACACTTTCCACAGCTGCTAGCCATTTCAAATTGTGGCAAAATAACCTTCCCCGCTGCCATAAAAACACTTTCATTGGCGATATTGCTTGGCAAGCATGAAATGCGATGCAGAGTTGACCAAAAATAGAATGCACAAATGTAGGAAAGGGACAGGGTTCACTTGAATGCTAAATAAGAGTGCTCCGAGCAGTTGTCACAGCCTGACATGTGCTCTGTTTGTCTGTGGGTACTGTCTGTCTCTCGGGGTGGCGGGGGGAGAGATGTCAGTTTGCTCACTGCTGACAGCCTGCTCGCTCTGCCAGACCTCCTTGGGACATGCGTCAGAACAAGCCTCACACACACAAACGCAGCCTTTCACGAAGCAGTCTACCAGCTACCTACGCACACACAGAAACCTCTGCTCAGCCAATGGCTTTTTGATCACTCAACCTTTTGTCAGTCAGTCTCTAATGCATTAGATTGGCGTATGATAGTCATGCAGCAGACTCGAACAGAAGGTACCAGATTGAACGAGTACAAAAAATCAGGAACGGCACATTGTTGGTCATTATTGATGTATGATTGGTGACTGATATAGGTTGGAACTGGTTCTTTTCAGCATTTAAGGTGAATTACCCAAATTTTAAAACATTTGGAAATAAATTGTAAGGTTGTTTGATATGATGGAAAACAGCATATCATATTTATAACCTAAATGAAAACATAGTGAAAAACAGCAAACAAATATTGAACTAATATATATTTTGCTGAAGCAATACCACACAAGAAAGAGTGCTGTTGTTTTCTAAACAGTTCTGTATATATACTACCATTCAAAAGTTTTAAAAAAATAAAAAATAAATCCGCAATGATGCATTAAACGGATCAAAAGTTACATTAAAGACATTTCTAATGTTACAGAAGATTTTTACAATATTGTTGTTGCTACTTGCTTATCAAACAAATGCAGCCTTGGTGTGCTTCTATTCTATCAAAAACACAACACCAAACTTTTGATTACTAGTGTAAGTTAATATAAAATAATTCACATTTTAGACAAAGGTGGCCAATTAATTTGTTTACTTTACAAGAAGATTGTTTCAACCAAACCCAAAGTAGGGTGTCTGGAACAACAAAGAAATATCAGGACTCTTGTCCAATGAAATTAGATGACAAAAACTAATGGTTGTATAATACAAATGCTGCATAGGGACCTCTGGGAAAACCTCTGAGTGATGACTCTAATTGGAGGATCGTTTTGGGATCAAACTAAAATGTATTTTACTACAAACATGAAACTTAAAATTCTTTGTAGGGTCTTCTGGGAAAACATCTGAGTGATGACTAGGCCCACACAAAATCTGTGCCCACAGAACTACCCACAAAAAATCCTGCAGACTTTCTCAGAATTACTCATAGTTTCACTCACCGCTTTCCCATATTTGTATTTGTTTGGATTAATTAACCTGGATTCTTCTTTTTAAAGATTTATTTTGGGCATTTTTTTATTTTTATTTGTATAGGACAGTGTAGAAGTGACAGGAAGCGAAGTGGGAGAGAGAGAAAACCTGGATTCTTTTAACTGTTTTTTAAGACAAATTGTTTAAAACAAAACAGTTCTCTATAATGCCAAAGATCATGTTTTGTGATAATATGTGCAATTTGATAATATGCATGTATATGCATAACAGTTTTTGAAAGGTTTTGGATATGCTTTGTTAAAACCAGACATGTTTTATCATCTAATTCCATGTTTTTACATCAGATATTTTATTGGCGCTCTAAATCTGTCTAAACCAGGTCTCAACTTGATCACCATTGTTGGGCTGAAGCCAGAGACCACGTATCAGGTCAAGATATCAGCCATCAACGGCAAGGGTGAAGGAGAGAGCAGCCCCCCTGAGAGCTTTAAAACCCAACCTGTCCGTAAGTGCCTCTCTCTTTCTGTCTTCCTCTCTCTTTCAGTCCCTCTTTATCATATGACCCTAGCGCTCTCTTTACCCATCAACCCCCCCTCCTCAGCGCAGCAGCAGACCTCACTACCCACAATGCATCCCTGCCTTGGACCCTGCTGGATCTCTCTCCCAGGAGATGCATTGCTTGTCCTCTGCGTGTGCTTCTGTATTGATATGTGGATGTGTGTGTTCATTCAAGTCTGTGTCCGTGTGTTTAAACAATTTCCCGAAGGCCATCGTGTCACTGCAGCCTCTCACCTCAGCAGTGCTTCCCAGTGATGTGGCGCTCCTCCCCGTCCTTACGGCTCTTCTGCCAGTGCCAGCATGTGCCAGGCAACAGCTGTGTCTCGTGTCTACTGAGAGCTGTGTGTGCTCTGTTAAGTGTCGTCCGTGTTGATTGGGCACTCTTCTGTAGAGTAGATGATGAAACCCACTTTAACCTCATATCCACGATCAGATCAGGATTAGACTCTCAGAAATTGTAATATCAATAATAAGATCTAATCTTCATGAAGCTGGAATATTTTGTATTTGTACAGCAGTATCGTTTGAAGATAAGTGTAGATGGTATTTCTCATGTTTAACTAGAACTAGTTTTATTGCTTTCGCTGTAATATACACTAGGTGTGCCATGAATGTAAGCCTGTTTGTCTTAAATTAAAATAATAATGACTTTATTTCTAAATTTGTATCAAAATTGCCATTTTATATCTTATAAATATGAATTTCTTCATAATTGTAAATGTATAATCTCATAAGTATGACTATTTATCATAATTGCAACATTAAATATCAATTGTAGCTTTAAAGCTCACAATTTTGATGCATAATTATGGCCTTGCATCTCACAGTTCAGACTTTTAAATGAATGCAATGTTATAGACTTATGACTTAGTGTTCATAATTGTAGCAGTAAATATCAATCTCACAATTGCAAGTTTGTCATAATTGCAACTTTGTTCAGGTATATCATAAATGTATCATAATTGTGACTTTGTATCTCACAATTAGGACTAATTACCTTGAGTTTACAATTATATATTCAAAATTGCAATTTTATAACTCATAATTGGAACTTTATATGTCACTTTTTTATTACTTTAAGCTAATTTTTGGCAATTCAGGTGGAAACAGGCTTCCATAGCTATATGAAAGTGAAGTGAGGTGAAATTTGAGGTTGGTTTGCAGTGTTTGATTGACTCTGTGTTGTGGAGCTCTCCACATTAATGAAACATCATCCATATTTAGACTTTGCAATGTAGTTTTCAAAATTCCTACAAATCTACTGGTTTAATTACTGCTTGTCACACGAAGCCGTTGGCTCAGAATGTTCCACTTAGAAAGCAGATTAGAAAAGTCAGTTTGCAAGAAATGTGGGATGAGCAGAAACACAGTTCTAGTTTGATTATTCAATTTCCTTCTGCACTCGCAGGGATTAAGTGACTAAAGTTTAAATTGCAGAAAAAGTCTTATTCCTTGTCGCTTTATTAATCCAATTTATTGATCCAATTCAGTTGATTCAAAAGCACTTTGTAATAACATTACGGGAAAAAAAAATGGAGTCGCACAGCAATAAGCTTGATTTCCATTTGAATACCCAGAAGCTTTAGGGGAATCTTACAGAAATGGGTAAAAAGCTAAAATAACACAAAACAAGACTTGTTTATACTTCCTTTGGATGTACAATAGCTCATGGCAGGAGTGAATTGCTCCATTGATGTAAGTCAGAGACAGGCTGACATGAATCCTTATCTTACTTTTCTTATCATGTTTCATCTTTGCTTCAGCACCCTGTGTTCTCACAGTCCCCACATTCGCTCTCTTGCCTGCACTCATTTCACAACAGCTAATTGGGTCACCCAGTTTTGCCATTTTGGGACTTAACAAGCCATTCACATAGTATATTTTGGCCATATGTGAGTCAGCAAGGTGATTTTCTCACCGTTTTATAAAATGAAGCCCAAAATGGCAAGTTGGAATTGGCCTCCATTTTATTCATCCCTGTTCTCAGATTCACTACTTTTTATGGTTCTCATCATGTTTTCCATCTTGTTTTGTTCCACTGGACATCAGGCTCCCCTTTCAGAAGTAAGTGTTCCATCTCTCTGCTCTCTTTCTTTTGCATTTCTGTTTGTTTTTCCATTTGCTTCCATTTCAGCCATTGCAACACTCCTGCCAAATCTACTAGTAAGCCTTCAGAGAAGATAGTAAAAGCTTGAATAGAAAGTTAAAGACTCCATGAAATGGGTTATAGAGTGCAGTTTTCTTTCCTGCGTTTGATGGAAGTTGAAAGGACTCATGCTTTTTTGAATGGCCAATCGGCTGTTACTTCACAGTCACAAACAGTGATTGGACCTTAATAGAAATGGTATTTATAATTTACTGAGCATTTGATTGGCCAAAAAAATGATGAGGCGTGTAGATATAGACATGGATTCATGGATTTCATGGGGTCTTTAAATAAAAATGTATTGAGAATGAATATTTTTGCTTCAAGTGGACTCTCATATCTCGGCGCAAATTAAGCGAAACTTTCTAGGGGGGTTTCACTGAATTTAAAACTCTTCGGAATAGCCTGTGCTTTAAAGAACTGTGGCGACTCACATTATATCTGTTGCTGTACTTTCCAGATGGGATTCCATTCTATTACTCAAACAAGGATCAAGGTTTGCTGTGAGATCATTTAGACCAGTACATTTTCTTTCCTTCCAGTCCTGGAGGCTCAATTGAGAAAATTGCTTTTTATCCAAAACCTACAGTAAATATGCACCTGGTTCAACTCAATTATGCTACATGGAGCAATTAACACTTGATTAATTGAATCAGGTGTGTTAGGTCATGGCTTGAAATGAAAATTTGTCTAGGCTCCCTGGGGCCTGTTGAAGAAAGGCCACCGTTTAAACGTATATATGCTTGCATCTTAGTAAAAAAGATGTAGATTCCCCTTTAGTTTGCAGTTATCTCTCCATTTTCATTCACAGTACTACACATAAAATCCACAGAAGTCTCAAAACAAGCTATTTTCTTTACACTTGTAGGATAGTCACAACCTCGGTGGCTAATGTTGGTGTTTAATTCATAGTTTGTGTGAGGGTGATTGCTTTGCCAAAAAGCAATTTTAAAACAGTCGAACTGTAGAATGACTATTGTTTGTTTGTGCAACACAAAGCAAATAACGTTGTGATGAAGCTGTTGCTAATTTAATTGACAGTATTATCTTGTTGTGGCTCTCTATTGTTCTCATTATCCCTGACAGGGATCATTTGGCTGCGGAAGCTTTCTCATGATCATTACACAGCGGAATAAAAAAGAGGCGATGGGCGAGGCAGAGACCGTATCTCGTAATGGTAGTGTGATGTAGTCGTGTTCAGATGAGATTGATGGCATTGTCCGCTCTTTCTCTGGAACTATACCTGCATGAATTTAAGGACAATGATCCAGGCACTTCAAACACTTACTGATCATTTATCAATTTGTACATGACAAAGCGAGACTGCCAGGGGCATCGACACTTGTCAAATTATGGCTTTGCAAATCTGGTGACAGTTTATTTGTTTCGAGCTTCCAAACCAAAGCGAAAATGACTTGACAATTCGAAAATGACAATTCTTCAGAAACTTCAGAAGTAATCCTAACAATAGCGGAATGTTTTTGGAAGCTTTCTTTTCTCTCTTTTAATATGAGCAGTCGTAATCAAGTTGTTTGTTATCTCAGAAACAATGCGTCTTGCTATATCTGGGGCAGAAAATGGCTTCTTAAGGCAATAATTCACCCAAAAATTAAAATTCTGTCATTTCTCAATTCACAACCTCATGTCATTCCAATCCTCTATGCTGTTATTTTCTCAATGTCCCTGCTTAAAAGCTTTTACCAGCCTAAACTGGTTTGCGGGTCTTTAAGTGGTCTTCTAGGCTGGTCTCTAGACTGATTTTAGATGGGTTTTAGGCACTTTTTTTGGAGCTTAGACTGGTTTTGGTGTTTTCTTTTCAGTAGGTGGAACACAAAAGGAAGGTTTTTTCCATACTTAGACAATTTACAGTGTCCACTGGTGTGAAAAAAAAGTGAAAGTAGTTTAAAACACGATATCTGATAAGTTGGTTTTCACATCTTGTGACCAAATATTGTTAAACCTGTGCCGTGGACATCATATTTAATTTGAGACAAGCTATACAGTTTGACTTGATAGTCAGTAATGACATAATTCCACTCTGTTCCTCATATAAAAAGCTATTGTATGACTTCAGACGGCTTGAAACATTTATGAGTCATATGGAGCAATTTTGTGCTGCCTTTGTAGCTTGATAGACTGGTGATACACTGATGTACTGCCATTGAAAACAGGAAGTTGGAAATGATTCTAAATGGTTCCACAGACAAAAATAAAAGCATACAGCTTTGGAGCGACATGAAGTTGAGTAAATAATGGTCAAATTTTCACTTTTGAGTGAACAGTTAGGGAAGTATGACAGATTGACTCCATCCAATATAAAGCAACAGCACTGCAGTGAATGGCGTAGTTTGACGTAGATGGAGCTTCAAGTAAGATGTACAGTAGTTCTCTTAGGTGCGTGTCAGAGATTTATCACCACAGGCCATCCCGCAGTCTCAGCCAATAGAGTGCCCAGAGCACTGGAGGAAGAGGAAGACAATGACACAAAAGGCATTGTTGCCAGTAGCGAGACTGAGACTTTCTCTCCTCAAGAGCAAGAATCCATGCCCCTGGCCTCCACAGCCTGTGGAAATTGTAAAAGAGCACTATATAATTCACATTACTGCGGTATGTGCTGCAGGGACCAGTGATTCAAAGCGTTAGAGCTCCCTCTCCATTTTATGTGCTATGAGCGTGAATGAAGAGGCTGGGATTGTGTATGGAGATGGAGTGATGACAAAGCTAGCTAGGCCTGTCACGTAAGCGATAGAGGCAGGAGTGATGGGCACCTCTGGGAGTTTTCTGATGGATAATGCCACCTCTGCAGCCCACTGCAGTAAGGTCATCTCGGGTGACAGCTAAAATATTCACAGCGACAAATAGGGACTCTTTCCATGACTGTGTGCCAGGCTTTCTGATTGCTAGCCTGTGCGTGGGTCACCCTGCTCCCAGAGGGCACGTAGACTCCACTGACAGAGCCTTTCTTTGATATGAATGCGATCACCACGGACCGCAAAGGATCAGAGAGCACCGCGGCAGGGATTGTACCTATGGAGACCTGCTGTGGAAATGGCCTCTGATCTGAAAATAGTAGGTTATACAAAAATAAAGGAGGTCAACTCAGAACCCAACGCTAAAGTCAAAGGGAAAATTCAGGCATTTAACCTGCAGTGTTAAAAAAAAAAAAAAAGGAAAGGAAAGTGTACCACTGAGATAACTTCTTTGATCTTTTTCTGAATATATGTTTTGCTTTTTGTTTAGCATTTTTTGTTTTTGTTTTGTTTTAAGTTTTGTTTTGCTTCGTTTGTCAGTTTGTTTGTTTGTTTTTGTTTTTATTCCTTTACCAGACACTTTTATCCAAAGCGACTTACAAATGATAAACAAACAATTCATATTTTGTTTTGTTTTTGTCAGGTGGTAATGTTTAGAGCTTCTCTTTTGGTCATTATTGATATTGTTTTACATATTAACTTTAATTTAATATTTTATAAAGTAATTTATTCAATATATTCAATAATAATTCAACTTTTTAAGTAACAGCTATTTATTCTCAAGTGAAAATCATTTACCATAACAGCGCAAAACAAAGATATGATATAAATAAATAACCATTACACAACAACAATAGTATTACATTTTTATTAATTAAATTAATTCTGAATGCTTAGTAATAATAAAATTATAAAAATTATAAAATAGAATAAATATTACAATATAAAAGTCTCAAACCTTTAGATTGCAAATGAATAACAATAGTACTACTAATAATATTACTAATACCAATTAATTGTGAATATTATGCTTTTAAAGTTAGTTATTGTTATGTCAAAAAGAAGAAATCTAACAATTAAAATCAGTTCTGCATATCAGTTTTCAGACACTTAAACATTTAAATAATTTGTACTGTATTGACTCAAATACAACCCAGCTTGCACAGCCAAACCTCTTTAATAACACTTAATGCAATCATAATGGGGCACAGAAAGTAGACTGTAAAACAGTTTACGTGGCACTTCATTAGATTGTGCTCAGTTATTTAGTATTCCTGAGAGATGGTTTAAACTAGGTCTATTGCCTAGCACATCTGGTGGTTCTCAGTGGTTTCTCTGCTTCAGTGCCGGTGAATACATCTCTCAGAGATAGAGACACAGGCCAGCGACCTAGCAGATGGTCCACGTCCTCAGGTAGAGTTCTGGAGTGCTTTAATTGTGATCACCGCTGCAACGGCATTAACACCCCCTTCATTCCCCTTGACATGAAACACTTATGATATGATAATCCTTATTATTCCGCAGAGCAATTTTCTTCTCTGTCTGAGGCACTCTGTGTGCTTTGAACCTCGGCCTCTGCTCTGTGATATCTACAAAGCACTACACAATGTAACTGCCCCACAGCGTTTCATCAGACCACAGCGGATAATACAGTTCCATTTTAGCATGTATTTTTTCATCTGCAGAGCAGTAGACCAAATTGAAGAACAGAGCAGTGTTTTGTGAGATCAATAAGCCTGCATTGACTAGTTGTGTGCAAGTTAAAACACTGGAAATCAGAGAGAATAAATATTTGAGCTTGTTAATATTGTCTTGAAGCTAAAATAAATCTGCATTTTTTTATCAATGTGGTTTTAAAGGGATAATTCACCCAAAAATTCACCCTTTTACTCTGCCTCATGCCGTTCCAAATCTGTATGACTTCCTTTCTTTTGCATAATTGGAAAATGTGTGTGGGGGGGGGGGCACTATTAAAAAAGCAAAAGCACTATAAAATTGGTCCGTATGACTTCTGAAAAAGTGTGATTGCTTTTTATGACAAAAAGGCCAGAATGTAGGATTTTATTCACATGAAATATATTGATCTACAGCTAAGCTATCCTTGGCCTGTTCGTTAGAGAAGTGACTGGTGAATTAATCATTTGAAATTTAAAGTCGGATCTTTTCATTAAATCATACTGATTCAGTTCTTAAATTCAGCTCACTGAATCTTTGATTCTGTAGCCCTGGTTAACAAGGGAATAAATTTCATCACAAAGTACTGAATGACTTTTTATAATTCTTTTATAATGCTTTTATGGCCTTTTGACAACTTCAAAGCTCCAGTCTCCATCTGAAAAGCACAACTGGTACATTATTAAAATTTCCTTTTGTGTTCCACGGAAGAAAGAAAGGGTTCATACGGGTTTGAATCAACACATGGGTGAGTATATGATGACAGAATTTTCATATTCAAGTGAACTGTTCCTTTAATCCTCCAAGGACTAACTGATGATGCTGTTAGCACTTGAGGCTCTTTTTGTCACCAAGTATCTAGAAGTTCCTTTAACTAAATTCACAACTGGCGCAGAAAGAAAGAGATTAAAAGACAGAAGCTCGGCACTCTTTTGTCAAACAGTCTTTGAAACTCTAACATAGTCTGTCGTCTGTCAGACACTCGGCTCACAAACAGGCTGCACGTCTGTCTAATTGCGTTAAGCTTAAAAGAGGAAACGGGATGTTTCGCCCCCATCGTATCATTACCTTCCACTCAAAGTAGGCTACTTATCGTTTAACTCCAAGGCTCTGAGGTTCAGCTCGAAGAAAGCCAGCCTTCTCTCAGATTAGATAGATAAGGGTATATTGAAGTGATGATGTCTGAGTCACTAGCACTAATGCACTTCCAGGAAAATATCGCACTTTGAATCGAGTGGTGTCCTTGTGGCTTGAGACGTATGTGCTGTCACGCTCAGATTGGTCAGCTGTGACATTTAAATACAGGTTATTATGTGTGTCTCTGAGCCTGGTATAGTCGTCATAAGCATTAAATTGTTGCATGAAGAGGCTGTTCTTTGAAATGTTGTTGCTCTCTTACTTGGAATGATGGTGTCATTCATGTGTTCTTTGTATTTGAATTCAGATGGAGTGGTGTTGCTCTCTCAAGAAACGTAAAATGCGGTCCGTGTAAAGTGATATTAAAATATGTGTTCTGAGATTTTCACACAACAGAAAAATGTGTTATTAATCACCCAGCCAAATTTGAATTATAAAAAAAACGCCAAGTACCTAAAATAAGTTATCAAAATCTTTGAAAAATAAGCAGGACTCTCTGCTCTCAAACGCTGGGGCCTGGGGGCGTGTCCGCCATCGGCGCTAAAACCACGCCCACTCGCGGGAAAGCGGACGTCTCTTTCAACTGTCAAAAACCACTACAACCTGAATGGATTAGTGATGGGAAGTTCGGATCATTTTACTGACTCGGACCTTTGAGTCTCGTTCAGCAAAATGAACAAATCTTTTTTCGAGTCATTTCGTTCATTTTAGCAAAATATAATTAAAATGTTACGTGCTACTTCCCTAACACATCTATTACTTATGCAAACGTTGATCACACTACAAACAATATAAAACTATAATGGCATAAGAAACAGAAAAAAATGTATTCATTGTTTACCTTTAGTCTATGAATAGCTCACCTCACCTCTTATCTGACAAGTCTTCAGGTTTGAGTCGTTCGTTCATCACGTGACAGCCTCATAAGCTAAACCTATGCAGTCAGAGAGAAAAAGACTTAATAATAATAATAATAACCAACGCTTTAGTTTATTACCTTTGTTACCACATTCAGTGTGAAAAGAACCATCATGACATAAATTCATACATTTATAAACTGTAAGAAATAAAAAGCTACAATTTGAGACCAGAAACGCATCACGTAACTGTAAGAGTAAATAATAATAATAATAACTATGCAGCCGTTTGTAAGGAAAGTTGTAAATTAACTAATTTCTCTATCCAATGCTGTCACGTCACGTGACAAAAGAACGAACGACTCGAAAGACTCGGGAGATGAACTAATCAATTCTCTTTCCGGCTCAGACTACATAGGCTACGCGTATGGGGCTGTCACGTGATGAACGAACGACTTAAACCCAAAGACTCAAAACAGGTGAACTATAGTGCAGAACCTATAGGATGTTGCGCATGCGTGACTGAACGAATCACTCCCTGAGACGACTCGTTCTTCTACTCGTACTTGACCTCTCAACATAGTTATTATAGTGTTAGGGGCGGGGCCACACTCGGTGGCTCCATTGCGTCATAGAGCCACCGTTTTAGCCCCGCCCAATAAATCCTGAACACAGAATTGGTGAAAAACTGTTTAACGGTTTAACTCCACAATTCAGTACTACATAGTTCAGAGCAATACATTCCTGACATTTGTAATGTGTTTAGAAACTATTCTCAGAATTCTCTTTACACGGACTTTAAGTTCATTCATTTTATTAATTAGTTTAATATACCGTAGATCTCTGCTTGGTTCAGTAGCACAGATTCAAGCAGGTTAACTGTTAATCCATAATCTAGACAACTAAAGTCTAGATTAAATAATTGATTAAATAAATAATAAATTATTAAATTAAGTAAATAAATAATTTCGCCATGCAAATACATTTTGTCATTGCAATGTTTCAGAGGGCATCCCAGTAGTGCCCTTCATGTTCACCTTTGCATACTTTTGGCCATATAGTATACAGTATGTTTGTGTCTCTACACTGAGGAACTTTTCATGTGAGTTGCATGCTCTTCTGCCTGGACTGGTTGAATGTTGTTGCGGTGTGATGTACACTAGTTAGTTGCAATGAAACTGTTGCAGTAGTGGCTCTACAATCAGTACCAGACAACGGAAGCACATCTCACCATGTTCTCACCATCTTCCAGTGTCTTCAGAGACTCCAACTTCCATTCCTCCAACCACTGCCGACCTTAGTGAGTATGCCGACTGTGTGCAGTGTCGTTTGCCACATTTTATCCGCCTGCTACACGTTTGTTCGCCTCACCTAGACCACTGTTCTGAAGTCAACACGTTCGCAGTAGACCGACAACACACGTCTGTGATAGAGAAGAGAGACTGTGTAGATGTTAGTGAGAAACTGGCATCAAGCCTTCGTAGAGAACCATCACTAACATCCGCTTGTAGACCAGCTCACCTGTCTAACATGACACTGCATGGTAGACATACAGGAATATGACATGCTTTTTTGTGCTAATGGTTTATGAACTCATGATGTGTGCTGAGATTTTATGCCATTGGATGTGCAGAAAGTTGTAGAAGCAGCATGACACTTGCAGTTCTCCTATTGTGCACTCTGAGATATTAATGAGACGTGTTGCGTACTGTCACGAATGTGGAAACTAATGGAGCTGTCTTCACAACATTAAGCAAAATTGTCAACATTAGCATTCTTAGGAGAGCATGACATCCCTCGGAGATGCAAGCACAGATGCTTTTATCCGAAGAGAATTGCAGTACAGGAACCATCATCATAGAACAACCTGTGTTTAAGTGCACAAGGACTCATGGTTCAAATCTATAAACTTGTACAATCACCAAATTAACAAGAGACATCTTATGAAGGTGTGTGTTTCATCTGTTTCTATCCAAGCGAATTTTCATCCTAAACACTAAAACATGCTCTCTCACTTCCCTCTATCCTGTGCGAGACGCCACCAAGCGTTAGTCTGAAAATAGAGTTACCATGACAGCATGGATTACACCTGATCTCTCGATAAAAAGACTGCAAATTGGGAGGGTCTGAAAAGGTTTTCCATTGAAAGATAGTTCCTTTCGGGAGACAGCTATTCTGTCTCATTCAGTCAGAGAAATGACAGGGTCTTTATCTTAGAAGTAGGCAGTTGTTTGACTATTGTGCTTAGTTGACATTGACTGGCAGGTTTAAGATTGCGCCAAACTAAAACTTCCTCGGATGTCAAAGAAATTAAAATATAATAGCGTGTTTTTTAAAGCTTAGGTTTATAGGGTTGTATGAGTAGATAAGCAAACAAAAGATCTGTTCTTTTGTATGATAATGAGTCATAATCAGCATGAAGATTTTAGACTTTCTAAATTGCTTGACAGCTACAGTTTATAAGGAACCCTGGTGGTTTACAGACACTCATTTCAAATGGCTTCAAAGTGAATGTGAATGTTAGTGCTTATTTGTATGTGGAATGTGCCTATTTGTTCTTTTTAATTAGTACAGTTATCTGTCTCAGATTGCAAACTTATTTAGCAAGAAGGTCTTTAGGAACTCTTTACAGAGCTATACTACATAAAGAACGATGTTTTTTTTTCCTCATAGTATGGAAACCTGTTTTAGCAGATGCTTTGATACAGTGCGACTTCCATAAGGCTTCAGTTTATGCATTTATTTATTTTTTTAAGATTTATTTTTTGTCATTTTCACCCTTTATTACGATAGGACAGATCAGACCAGGAACAGGAAGCGAAGTAGAAGAGAGAGTGGGGGGCAGGATAGGGAAAGGTCCTCAAGTCGGGATTCGAACTCAGGACACCCGTAGCACAACGGCGCTGTATGTCGGAATGATGCCCACAATAAGGCTATTGGCGCCAGCCAATCAATGCATTTTTACATGTAACTTAAATATCTGAAGGTGTACATTTGGCATCACTTCTAGGGCCAGATTTACTAACAGCTTGTGCCAGCGCAAACCGTCTATCTATCTATCTGTCTATCTATCTATCCTAGCAACATGCTAATCATGCTAGAAACATACTAACAACATGCTAGTAGCATGCAAATCATGCTAGCAACATTCTAGCAACATGGTAATCATGCTAGAAACATGCTAGCGACATGCTAGTAACTTGCTAATCATGTTAGAAACATGCTAGCGACATGCTAGTAACTTGCTAATCATGCTAGAAACATGCTAGCGACATGCTAGTCACTTGCTAATCATGCTAGCAACAGGCTAGTAACATGCTAATCATCATGCTAGAAACATGCTAGCGACATGCTAACCCAGTAATGCTAGTAACATGCTAGTCATTTGCTAATCATGCTAGCGACATGCTAGTTACTTGCCAATCATGCTAGCAACATGCTGATCATGCTAGAAACATGTTAGTGACATGCTAATCATGCCAACAAAATGCTATTAACAGGTTAATCATGCTAAAAATATGTTAATCATGCTAGAAACATGTTATCAACATCTATCTAATCTATCTAAATGTTCAAACTTCATGCTTTTACAACTGCTTTAAACTTTCAGGCTAGGCTTTCTCAAGCCAACCTAAAGTTTGTCTTGACAAACTTTTTTATCTAGTTGAATATTAGGGGTGGCACGGTACGCGTACCGAACCGTACGGTTCACGGGGCAAATTCCAAATGGAAGTGATCATCCCTATCCCCTTGGTGTGGGGACTTTGGAGTGAACAGGGCACGTGCGAGCCATTATTTAATCGTTTGAAATGCACTTGGCAAAGGGAACGATCTAATTTCCTCATAATCTTCAGCTGGGATGTTCCCGTGACAACGCAGCACAGTGTGCATCAGTAGATGTCGCTGTTTTAATGTCATATGTTTTTTTATTGTTGTTAGCATAACTGTTGCAAATGAACATATATTTTATATTTTAAAACGTTTTTCAAGTTTTTTGCTATATAATATATAAAAACTAATATGTAGCCTATACAACTTTTTAAAATATAAAATGTATAGTTTTTATGCCGGTGTCGGTCAGCGAATCTGCTGTGCTGCGTGCCGTGCTGCGTTGTCATGGGAACATCCCAGCTGAAGATTATGAGGAAATTAGATCGCTCCCTTTGCCAAGTGCATTTCAAACGACGAAATAATGGCTCGCACGTGCCCTGTTCACTCCAAAGTCCCCACTCCAAGGGGATAGAAATGATCACTTCCATTTGGAATTTGCCCCATAAACCGTACGGTTCGGTACACATACCATGCCACCCCTATTGAATATGCATTTGTAGGAGTTTCCCTTTCAGACGCAAAATTTATGGGAGGAGAGTATTAAAATATATCACACAACGCAATTTACTAACGTTTGTGCTCGTTAAATTACTGGTATTTGCGCCATTATTTAATGCCCAAAAAGCATGCCGGCGATAATGCAGGCGATAATTTGCGCTGCTCTTGGTAGATTGCACTAGTCATTATGGAAATGATCTGGCTGTGTCTGTGTTCTTTAATGTGTGCATTGTTAGTAAATCACCCGCAGAATTTTCCCCTCCCATCTGCGCTTTTATGGAATTGCGCTCTAATGCTAATTTGCCCTGTTTAGTAAATCTGGCCCTTAGTATTTGACTTGTAGACTGTAGACCTTTAGTTGTGATGGAAAACGCTGCTCCTCGTCTTTATCCTCCTCCACCCTTCTCAGCTACAGTCCTGGGCTCATATATGTAAACATCTCAGGCTAAAAATGCTGATCTAGAATCAGTTTTTGTTTTCCATCCTGATGAATAATCCTAGATCAACATTTCAAAGTATTGTCTTGGGACTTTGCACACATGGGCAGTCTCTGACTAAATGCTTCTCATTTGCCCATTCTGTAGCGTCCAGCTTCATGTCCCGTAGATGAGGCAGGTTTCTATCTGTAGGGTCAACATCACTGAGTTTCTTCTGCCTTTGGATGGCCTGCTCTGTTTCAGTTGGTTTTACAGCTCTGTTGATGCTATTCAATCTGTACAAGCATTTATAATTCAATGTACAGTGCAAAAGAGCTGTATTTGAATCCTCTTATCAAAAGTACCACTCGCAGTCAGAGGAAATACTGCTGGTAAGTGGATTCATAAAGCAATTTGGACCCTATTCTTACCCTGCATAGTTTAAATGGGTTTCATGAGAGCTGATATAGCTAGATTTTTTGTAAGTGCTTTGATTTGTATTTGTGTTTAAAAAATTAAAACAAAACCTGTCCAGGAATTGCTTTATGGATCTATACACACTGTATCTAATGTTACAGAGAAGTATTTATGTTTATAATTTGTTTTCTTTTTGTTGTTTGTGTTTCTGTTTGTACTTTTTGGTCTTAACACGTTCCATGTTTGTATAATTTTTTTCAATGTTTTGTATTTTCCATGTGATCCCCCCTCCCCTTCCACTTTCCTTTCCACCAATCATGTGCGTGCGTATCATGTGACTTTGTCATATGACTCTTGCATGGTGCTGATGATGTCGTCTTCGCTGGTGAACAGAAGGTAATTTTTGTTGATTTTATTTTGTTTTGTTTTGTTTCTTTTCTTTTTACTTTTGGTCTGATTCCCATTAACAGTGAGAACAGACAAGTTAATGAGGGGAAGATAGAGGAAACACCCACCCAGTACCATCAGGATTTATGAGCCATTTCATTTTTGAGTCATTCATCCTTTAGAAATCTCACACCACCTACTTTATTTGGCTTTTTGAAAACCATCAGCCACTCTGCCTAGACAGTAATCCCAAAGCTTAGTCTCCTACACATGCTGCTAGGTGCTCTGCATGTTGAACTTCTTATTGATTTTCAATATATATTTTACTCTACTGACATTTCTACCCTCCCTCTCCAACTCTACTTTTAATAAATGATGCAACTTTTTGAGACAATGTCCAAATACCTTAAAGGAATAGTTCACCCTAAAAAGAACATTTGCTAAGATTTTACTCACCTTCAGGCATAGGCGTAAATCCCGGAGGGACGGGGGGGACAGGACCCCCCCCATCTGAGGGTTGTCCCCCCTAAAAATATCATTACAAGCGACTCTGTGTATTAAAAATAATATAATGGACATATACTTCAAATAATTGTGTGAGTAGTGAAACAAAATAAACGCAAAAAAACGTTTTAAGTTCAGAAATGTTTTGATTCCCCCCTCCCTTGCCTCACAGTGGTTTGGTCCACTGCCTGCTTTCCTCTTTTACCGACACACACACGAGTCTGGTGGGAGAGAGCAAGTTCCTCAGTAACAGTTAGTTATGTGTAAGTAACTTAGGCTGTCAAGGCTATTTTATTCTATTTAAACATCGGGTGAAATGATTATTTCTCTTTAATACAGATGATGCTGGATCATTAATAAATTAGTCATGACAAAAAAATTATGATATCCGATGTTTTTTCTATGAGGTTAACAAGCGTAATACCGTAGCTTGTCACCCACTACAACTAACACGGCGATAAGCCTGTGTGTGAACTGATATTAGGCTAATATTGTAGACCTACCGATGTGTTTGGTTTTGCTCAATATGATGTTTAGCGGCAGATCAGTGGGCTTAATGCGGTTGAATATCTAAAGAGACGTACTCGGTTTCAGACAAACCTAAAATACTATGGAGGACGCAAAATAATAATTATATGACCGCGTGGTGAACCATATGAATGGAACTCATATTTAAACACGGCCCATGCTATGTACACATGCTGTGTACGCATAGCTATCCTTACAAGTACAATTTTGGCTGTATTATTTGTGTCCCCTTCAAAAATTGATCTTGAGAAATTTTATGTTTATTGTCCCCCCCTACTGTTAGATGAAATTTACGCCCCTGCCTTCAGGCCATCCAAGATGTAGATGAGTTTGTTTATTCATCAGAACAGATTTTGAGAAATTTAGTTTCATTTGCTCACCAATGGATCCTCTGCAGTGAATGGGTGCCGTCAGAGAAGGCAATATTATTGATATTATTTAGCCAGAAGCGGCAGTTTGAAGTTAAAAACATCCTGATGGATTTATTACAAACATGCAGCTTTTAATTTCTTTATGGATTAGAGTCATGTGGATTGCTTGTGGATTGTTCTGATGTTTTTTTATCAGCTTTCATTCTGACGGCACCCATTCATTGCAGAGGATCCATTGGTGAGCTAGTGATCTAATGCAAAATTTCTCCAAATCTTTTCAGAAAAAGAAACAAACTCATCTTCATCATGGGCGAGTACATTTTCAACAAATGTTAATTTTTGGGTAAACTATTGCTTTATGAGAGTTGCTTAAAGACTAATGAGATGTTTATGATATCTCACAGACTCATTTGTTAAAAAGAGACACATCTTTTTCACTTGTTTTCATACAAATCAGTATAAAGAACATACATCAATCATCATACCCTCATTCATTTGCACATCATAAATGTGCTTTACGTGATAAATTGTCTTATAGTTTCAGTATGTGCCAAATGTTCATATCACAAAGACTAACAGCAGTACTGACATTATGTTATTGCATGAACACATTCACACACCCTTCTGTTCTCTTTCAGTCTCAGTCTGTATACTCAAAGCCTCTCATGCATGTCCTAATTGTACGTCTTTGTCTCACGAATGTACCTGCTCACTGTCCCTGTCTGCTGCTTCTATGTGGAAATGTAAAAGAGGAAGAGCTTCACTCAAGAAAATGCTTCTACTCTCTCTTTTCCTACCCAAACATTTTTAACGACACACTTGGTTTGAGATGAGATACTGTCTCTCATTTTTCATCTCTCAGCTGCTATTCCTGAAATATGTCAAGTTAGGATAGCAGTTGTTATTAGTCATGATCGAGTGGGACAATAATCCATGACCCTTGAAACTAATCCTCTTTCTGCATGGTAGCGCATGTTTGCCCTCTTTCTCTCTGTAACCCTAATCTGTCCTTCTTTGTCTTCTTAGCATCTGGAAATCCTTCAGCTAACTGGAATTGATGGCTGGATCTCAGAAAAGCTGTTTAACTGCCATCACTCCTGCACTGCTTGTCTTAAATTAACTTGTCTTCATTTAAATTGCAGCATCCGATTACAAACTTTAATCAAGCTTCAATTCATCACGAAGGAAACACCTTAGGCCTCTGTTTTCATGCATGCTTAAACTAACTGCCTGTTGGTCTGAAATTTTCCAAAAATGCCTCTAACTTAAATTAAGCTTAATTACAGAAGACTACAAAGAGATTTATCAGGATATGAGACCATAACAAACATATACATATACAGGGTTACGGTTTCAGGCTTACATACTTTGCATACCCTTTGCAGAATCTTAAAAAGCTTCACAGTCATCTCAAAAGCTTACAAAAAGTCATTGATTATATTATATTATATTATTACTGTAAGTTTGATGTTTGTAAGACTTTTTGAAACATGTCACTTAAGTTCACCAAGGCTACATGTAGTTGATCAAGAATATAGTAAAATTGGAAAATTGTGAAATATTTTCACTGTTTAAAATAACTGTTTTCTATTTTAATAATTTTTAAGCAGCCATTAATCCAGTATTTAGTTACATAATCTTTCAAAATTGTTTTAGTTTGTTGATTTCAAGCATTTCTTATTATCAATGTTGACAGCTGCTTAATATTTTTGTGCAAACCATGATTTTTTTGGGACACTTTGAAATAGAATAGAATAGAAAATTCAAAAGAATTCTTGAATACAAAATTATTTTGTAACATTATAATCATAGCATTTTGGGGGGGAAAACAAACAAACAAACAGCATTGTTACTCTCGATTAAATCAGTATGTCCTTGCTGACTAAAAGAATGAATTTCTTTCTGGACAAAATAAATAAATAAATCTTACTGACCCCAAACCTTTGACCTGTTGGGTACTATTCTTATTATATTATATTATATTATATTATATTATATTATATTATATTATATTATATTAATTATATTATATTATATTATATTATATTATATTATATTATATTATATCCATGTTACTTTGCAAAATAAAATAAAATGATAAATATCTTGCGGATTCTGCCAGGAGAATGTAAACTTATGAGCAGAACTGAATCTCAAACATCTAATCTAACTTGTTCATTATATTTCTTAGGTCAAACATTCAGATATCCTATTGTCTTGACCTGAAATTCATCTCATTTGTCATGTTTTGTATATTTGGTGGCGTATATACACAGTGTCACATCGGTTCCTAATAGGGGAGCTTGTCTAGCAGCTATTTATGATGATTAATGGGAGCAGAGCGCTGTGGCCTCCTCCCAGTCTCCTCTAGTGACATAGGTAGACAGCTAACATCCCAAACAAGCACCCACACATGCACATATCCCTCCCCCTTCGGCCCGCTGATATTATTAAATGTAATGGCTGAGAATCTCCAATCAAAGCATGGAGGATAATTAAGGGAGTTCTGTCATTAAGTAGTGGGCAAGTCGAGATAACGAGCTCCCCCAGAGACTGCATTATAGCGCCTCTCTCTTCCTCCATCACTGCCACCAACACAGGTCCAGCTCTCATTACAGCCCTCCACATGCCCAAGCGACTCAGCTCCACTTTTACAAGAGCCAAGCGCTTTCATTAATGTTCCACATTTGGAAGGATGGGAGGCAGAAGTCATCATTATGCTGCCAGAAAGCCTCTGCGATGAGATGTCTCGAAAGTTTAGCCAAAAACGAGAACAGAGGAATTTAGACTTTGCTAAGTGACTCAACTGTAAAGTGTTACATCTCATCCTCTGATCGTTAATTTTACCATTTTTTGTGCATAGTTTAGAGACCATGCACTGCTATATAACTTCCTTTTAAAATCTCCCAGTTGGGTCAACAATGTAAATTAATTATAAGCTAAATTTAGCCAGGAGTTTAATTAGCTAACCTATTTCTGCAGTTCATATTCAGAGATAAAAAATGCCTTGTGTGTTATAAAAATCAGCTATTAAAGGATGAGGGGACGTTCACCTGTGGAAATGTGCCTGGGTTAGGGCACATTTTGAATTTGTGCTGGGGTCTGCTAACAGCTTTTTTTTTCTGGCCGTTTTCTCCTCAGGGGAACCTAATCCTCCTAAACTGGAGGCTAAGCCACTGTCCACAGGCAACGAGATGAAGGTCCACTGGATCAAGCAGGACGATGGGGGCTCTCCCATCAAACACTATCTAGTGCGCTACAGAGCTGTGAGTATGATTGGACATGAGGTAACATACTTAACTCATCCTGTCGTCTGAATTATTTATACCGCTGTTGCAAGAGTTACGTGCCTTTGGAGAGGTAGTGAAGTTCATGGGTAATTGACATATGAAAGGAAAAAAATCAAGTTTAAAACACATGTAGTGTTCTTAGAAATCGACTCTTTGTGTTCATGTTCAATTTTGAAAAATGTTTATACAATTTTCAAGAAATAATAAATGACATGGTCTAACAAAAAAAAAAAAAAAATGTATTTTCATAAATTAATTCAGAATTATATATGGAAAAGAGACAACATGATATTTTATAACCTGAACCAGGTTGTCATACAATGGTCAAACTATGTGATATTTTAAGAGACATAGGGCTAGATTTACTAAACTGGGCAAATTAGCGCTAGAGCACAATTCCAAAACAGGGTGATTTACTGACAATGCGCAAATTAAAGAACACAGATGCAACATCTCATTTATATATCAGCCAACCAATATACCAAGCACAGCGCAAATTAGCGTAGTCGCAAATAAGCAGAGCTGATGCTCATCAGGTAAGGGTGATCTACTTAAGACACAGGCGCAAAATAGTTTAAGACATGCTTTTTTGGGGCATTAAATAATGGCATACCAGTAAATAAATACCAGTAATTTGATGAGTAAATTGCGTTAAACGTTAGTAAATTGCTCTGTGTGATTCATTTGAATACTCTCCTACCATAAATTTTGCGTCTGAAAGGGAAACTCCTCCAAATGCATATTCAATAAGGTCAGGCACAAAAATAACTGTGTTATAGTATATCCTTTAGTCAGGGCTTGACATTAAGCATTCTCATGTGGTTGTCCTTCGGACAAGTAAATTTGTCATTTACTTGTCCAAGTATAAAAGTTACTTGCCGGAGAGATAAAAATTATTTTTATTATTAGTTATAAATATAATTATTTATTGTGGTTATACAAAACACATTTAGTTTATTTAGATTTTTCTTTTTAAATTAAATAATGAACAAAATAATAAAGTGTGATAATACTATTATATTTTAAAATAAAAATTTAGTATTAAATACAAATGCAATTATTTTATAGTAAACTTAAAAATAAAATGCTAATATTTACTTTTTATATATATATATATATATATATATATATATATATATATATATATATATATATGAATTTTCATCATTGTCAAACTTAAATTTTTATTTTAATCAGTCAATTACTATAATAAGACATTTGGGCTATTACCAAATAAATTAAATCATTATCAGAAAAATTCATCTTTGCAATGCACAGGAAACACAGAAGCTGCATATGAAATGGAATATATTTACCCACTCTTAATGCAGCTCTGAGGGACATGGAATGCTTTAACCTGCAGTTACAAATGAATAAATAATGTTTTGATTCATAAAACGTTGAATACTGATATTTGAAATTATTCAAAAAAATGTTTAAAAATACTGTAAATGTGAAATTAAAACCACCAGTAGGTGTCATCAAGTCACTGTTAATAAGCGATTGAACTGAATCATTTAAACGGTTGATTCATTCAGGAACGAAACACCGTCATGTTGCTCAGAGACGCAAAACAGTGCGTTATTTTTACAGTTATTTTTGTTGGTGAAATAGAGCAAAAACAGGTAATATGGTGTCTAAAACATGAGTCTCTTAATGTTAACTTCTTGTTTATTGAACTGTTATCACATTTGTAATCATGATGATTTTCGAATAAAAAAAAAAACGGCGCTCGATCTTCGTGTGATTATTGTTTAACTATATGAAATTATATACAGTGGGGCAAAAAAATTATTTAGTCAGCCACCAATTGTGCAAGTTCTCCCACTTAAAAAGATGAGAGAGGCCTGTAATTTTCATCATAGGTATACCTCAACTATGAGAGACAAAATGAGAGGAAAAAAAAATCCAGAAAATCACATTGTAGGATTTTTAAAGAATTTATTTGCAAATTATGGTGGAAAATAAGTATTTGGTCAATAACAAAATTTCATCTCAATACTTTGTTATATACCCTTTGTTGGCAATGACAGAGGTCAAACGTTTTCTGTAAGTCTTCACAAGGTTTTCACACACTGTTGCTGGTATTTTGGCCCATTCCTCCATGCAGATCTCCTCTAGAGCAGTAATGTTTTGGGGCTGTCGCTGGGCAACACGGACTCCAAAGATTTTCGATGGGGTTGAGATCTGGAGACTGGCTAGGCCACTCCAGGACCTTGAAATGCTTCTTATGAAGCCACTCCTTCGTTGCCCGGGCGGTGTGTTTGGGATCATTGTCATGCTGAAAGACCCAGCCACGTTTCATCTTCAATGCCCTTGCTGATGGAAGGAGGTTTTCACTCAAAATCTCACGATACATGGCCCCATTCATTCTTTCGTTTACACAGATCAGTCGTCCTGGTCCCTTTGCAGAAAAACAGCCCCAAAGCATGATGTTTCCACCCCCATGCTTCACAGTAGGTATGGTGTTCTTTGGATGCAACTCAGCATTCTTTCTCCTCCAAACACGACAAGTTGAGTTTTTACCAAAAAGTTCTATTTTGGTTTCATCTGACCATATGATCATCGTCTCTAGCAAACTTCAGACAGGCCCGGACATGTACTGGCTTAAGCAGGGGGACACGTCTGGCTCTGCAGGATTTGAGTCCCTGGCGGCGCAGTGTGTTACTGATGGTAGCCTTTGTTACTTTGGTCCCAGCTCTCTGCAGGTCATTCACTAGGTCCCCCCGTGTGGTTCTGGGATTTTTGCTCACAGTTCTTGTGATCATTTTGACCCCACGGGGTGAGATTGCTTCTTGCGTGGAGCCCCAGATCGAGGGAGATTATCAGTGGTCTTGTATGTCTTCCATTTTCTAATAATTGCTCCCACAGTTGATTTCTTCACACCAAGCTGCTTACCTATTGCAGATTCAGTCTTCCCAGCCTGGTGCAGGTCTACAATTTTGTTTCTGGTGTCCTTTGACCGCTCTTTGGTCTTGGCCATGGTGGAGTTTGGAGTTGGACTGTTTGAGGTTGTGGACAGGTGTCTTTTATACTGATAACGAGTTCAAACAGATGCCATTAATACAGGTAACGAGTGGAGGACAGAGGAGCCTCTTAAAGAAGAAGTTACAGGTCTGTGAGAGCCAGAAATCTTGCTTGTTTGTAGTTGACCAAATACTTATTTTACCGAGGAATTTACCAATAAATTCTTTAAAAATCCTACAATGTGATTTTCTGGGGTTTTTCTCATTTTGTCTCTCATAGTTGAGGTATACCTGTGATGAAAATTACAGGCCTCTCTCATCTTTTTAAGTGGGAGAACTTGCACAATTGGTGGCTGACTAAATACTTTTTTGCCCCACTGTAAATGTATACATTTTCTGCCCCCATATCTTGAATTTTCTGATCATTCTTTATGCATTTTAATATTGAAATATGCAGTGAAAGAACGCACTCGCACTTGCGCTAGTCTAACCTACGTTACTAGACTTCTTTACGTAATGTGTGCGTGCGCTCTGTAGGTGTGTTTTGATTGACTCTTGCAATTTACTCGTTAAAACAACAATTACGAAATTATCGCAAACGATATATATCGCACACCCCTATAACAAAGGCTATATCACAAATAAAGGCAGTTATTATTGTTTTTGGTATTGACTTTTCAAGGTTACCTGTCCGATTGGGCAAGTAAATTTCTCTTTCACTTGCCCATCCAAAACATTCATTTGTTCTGGACAAGCGGACAAGCATTAATGTCGAGCCCTGCTTTAGTATATCCTGACAGTACTATTTTAACGCCAAAAAACAGTTTGCACTGGTGCGAATTATTTAATATTTTTAAATAGTTATCATTATATTTATTTAAAAACTTTTATATTTATCTTTATTATGAAATCTGGATAATTCTATCACCCTGACATTTTCATATCCCCCCAAAAATATCAAATTAAATTTTATTTTTGAAACATAAGCCATAGAAGAGGTGTGTGTCGATTTCAATGAGAATTGTATTTTTTGTATTTTTGAAGAAATTAGAGTACATGAATACATAATACATTAAAACGATACATAAAAACACATGAAAATGAGCATTGTGTTATTGACCCTTATATACCATCCTTGCTTAAAGAGTGTCTACATGTGTCCGTAGAAGAATCGCCAGGAATGGAAGCCGGAGATCCGCCTGCCCAACGGCAGCGAGTACGTTGTTCTGCGAGGTCTGGACTGGAACACAGATTATGAGGTCTACGTCATTGCCGAAAACCAGCGAGGACGATCTGAACCCGGCAAACTCTCATTCAGGACCTTGCCAGAACCCACCGCCATCCCAGGTACGGCCCACCCCTTTACCCTGGAGCACAGCCACTGCCAGCCAGCGCAGCCAACAGCCCGACCGCCTCAACCCAACCCCCGTTAACCCCATCCTACTAGCAGGTCTTGTTGTGGATTACACCGGCCACCCTTGTGTCAATTCAGGTTGTGGCCTGGCCTCCCTCTAGAGAGTGATTTGACACAATCTAAGAATAATAAGAGTGCAGAGTGATAAATGTCTGTGAGAGGTGGCCAAGGGTGAGGCCTGGAGACCTTCAGCTCCTCTCCAGAGCCCTGACCCCTCCGGCAACCTCCCCCTGACTCTTGCAGCCGGCTTTATTGCTCGTCTCGGAGTGATTGCAGATGATATCAGCGGAGATGAGATTTTCTATTTGGCACTCGGGAGGCAAAAAGCCACAGCAGGCCCGTTAAACCATCCACCCCCTCCAACACGGGCTAGTTTGGTCTGTGCTCCATTGGCAGTGCTGTGTTTTTGTTTTCTTGCGAGCTGCTTCCCCACTGATAAAAATTGGCCCTTAGATCATCCCTCTCTCTATTTCCTCGGTCTCTTTCTCGAGGCTGAACTGAGGCTCAGTTCAGGCTCATTGCGGCAGACCGATTGAATTGGGCTGACTATCTGCCTGCTCTCAGTGGGGATGCATCCTCTGGTTTTGCATGATGACGCCTCAACAGGATTAATGGTTTAATGCTTTACTGAGGACCTAACAGGCATCTGCCGGTGCATGGCCAAGAGACCTGCTTTTTCTCATCCGCTTAGTGGGAAGCAGCCATATAGCAGTGGGAGCTTTGGATCTTGGAGCACTTGTGCAAGACAGGTTCAGATGGATAGAAAAGCCTTCCTTTGTCCCTTTTCCCATCTCGCCACACTTACACATTGCAGAGTTGTTAACCTCAATGTGTAACATGTGGGAGTTCAAAAAAGCGGCTTTATTTTTAGCCCAACATCTGCATTGCATCAGCTGGAGCAGCTGCTGTTAGAAACGATGGTCCAAAAACAGCTGCTCAGACAGCGATTCACGGTTCTCTAGAGTCTTATATTCGGACCAGCGTGCGGGAGACGGGTTAGAAACCCTTAAAACTGTCTAGACACTATTATTATCACAAGACATATTCCTTCAGCTTGCAGATGGTCAACACGTCGAGAGTTTGGCAGGAATTAAAATAGGGAGCCAGTGGATTTTCGTGCGTGGTACGGGTAACGGGTTGAGCTCAACCCTGGCTGCGCGACAAATGCTAAAGCTCTACTTCCTGTAATCCAAATCTCCCCGGCTACAGTTGACATGGAATAAAAGCTGTTCTAATACAATGCCCGTTAACGTTTGTGCAGTTTAAGTAACATCGGAAAACTCATTCAGTCATCCAGCTCATTATTACACTGTATTGCATCATAACCTGTTTGTTTCGCCTTGTCTTCTGACTGGGCGACATTTTCCCTGGTGTTTGCGACATAGAAAGATGAAAGCCTGTTTGTTTCCTAATTTCCTGTAGAATGTTTTTCTTGATCTGAATTAATTATAATTAATGCAGTTTTCTGGAAGCACTTGTTTAAAGCTGAAGTGTGTATTTTTTATTTAATAATGTTTATTTTTAAAATACCTTCTCTATCTCTGCGCAGTAGAGACAATTATAAATAAGCCACTTGTAGATGAATTTCTCCAAAACGTGTAAACACTGTCTCTGTGACGCTATTAATGACCGTTGGGTTTGGGATTGGACTATCTATTTGACAGAGCCATTGCAGTTCAATTACACTTTTTGTTATTAATGTTGCAATACAGTTTGGAGACGCTAGTAGAGAGGAAATTGCACACTTCACCTTTAAAGAAAGGAGGGATATGTAAGATTTATCTAAATTGCCTGCAAAGTAGATACGTAATGTCAAATGCCAGGAAAGTTGCCTCATCTGTGTTTCTTGATTGTACATGTCTTCGTGTCCCTTATCATTCCATATTTCCCATCATTTGACTATCATTGTCCTTTCATTCTCGACTTGCTGTCATTGCTGTGCTTTTAACATGCTACCGCCTTCTTACTTTTGTTTTTACTAACTTGCTTGGACTTTCCGTTGATATTCTTTTCTAATCTTGATTAACCTTTAAAACTTAATTTTCTGTATTTGACCTATTCTCTGTCTCTCTCTCTTTTTTCTCTCTCCCTTTCTCCCAATTTCTTTCCCTGTTTTTTCCTTCCCTCCCTCTTTCCCTTTTTCTGTCTCCATGTGTAAAATCGGACATCACCGGATCATCGCATTTTCAAACACACACTCAAAACTTTGTTTTTTCTTCATTTTTGCCTCTTTTTTTTTTTCTGTGCACTGTCCCTGTGGTCTTTGGGTGTCTTTTTTTGGTGTGGTGGTGTGGGATGTGTGGTCTCAGCAACTCTTGGCTGCTCCTCTGTGACGTACGCTCTCGTCACTCTCATGTTCTCCATGCTGACTGTGCTAATGCTCTCATAAACTGGGGCTCGCCAGAGGAGAGGAGCCCCGTCCACTCTTCAACCACACCCTTCAGTTTTCTACGCCTTTCTGATCCTCTCGCAGGCTAAACAAACAAACAAACAAACAAAAAAGAATATCAGTTACATGTATTGGAATTAAGCAGAGTGTTCGGTGCTTGTATCATTCTGTTTTCTTTTTTGTTTCTTGTCATTTTTAGTTTCTTATTCATTTTATGTTTAAGCAAGGCAACGTTGATGTGTTTGAAAAAATGTTTTTCAAACCATGGACTTTTTGGGAGTGTTGTAGAAAATCTTTCCCTATCAAGAAGCCTAGTCTCTTGATATTAATCTCGATATAATTATTCTAGTGCCCATTTAGGAGATAAAAAGTCCTTATTTTCATTACCTTCATTAATTTTAAGTTTCTTATTCTTTTGTTGTTGTTGTACTTCTTCTTCTTATTATTATTAAGATATTAACTAATTTGGAAGGGTGTTTTTAAGGAATAGGCACCAAGTTGGAAAACATGTTTTTTGTGACAAAATGTACATAATTTTAGACGATTCAGAAAATATATACTTTCTGTAATGGACTTTTATTTACATTTTCTTTTCTCTGCTTCTTACTTGAAAAGACCATTCAAAACTAATGCTACTGCTGTTAAACTCATTCACATCAATAAGTGTCATTTTCAACAGTGTAATTTAATTATGTTCTGTAATACATTTTTTGTATACACGTACCAGTATGGTGTCATGCAGTAATCATTGTAGGTTTTAAGAAAATACGGTAAGCTACAGTAGATGGATTTTTTGGTTTATTTTGTGTTTTTAACAAACGCAACATGGATTCGAGTCGAAATCTTTCGGCAGCGAGTTGCATGGGACCGTAATGCGTGGCCGTTTCATGTTTGTCCCATGATTACATGGTGCTCAATGTCGGTTTGGAGGGACCCACGGAGCCTTTTACTTTTAAAGGGCAGGAGTGTTCTGCAGTACTTCTGATTGACCATCTCTACTCTGAAATGCTAAATTCCTTAAGGCTGTTTTTTCTTGCTTAGACAGGATTTAACATAAACACCCCCCAGACTGAATTACAATGCGAAACCCACAAGCGTTCTTGTGTGCATGGCACCGCCTCCGTTGTAACCGTATAAATCAATTTTGAACATTAGCGATGGACGGAGACAGGTATGGACGTCGACTGACCTCCAGCCGGCTGTCCGTATTAAAGAAGATGGTGGTCAGTTTACATGTCCGAGGCTGCCGTATGCCATCGAGAACGGAGATACGAGTGTCATTATTATGCAAGACCTATGCAGGCATTTCCTGGGAGGGTGTCGAATAAAGTGCAACTAATGTAATTAAGTGTCTTACAGTATAAAAGCTCATATATATGGCAGGGTTATGGAAATAAATGGGGGAGGGAATGGGGGTCGTTTGTTCAGTAAAATGGAGTAGCATTTGTTTCCCATTTTGGAATGGATTCTCATGGTAATAAAGTGATGCGCCCTAGAGTTTTGACTCTTGGAAACGCATGTGCCAATCAGTTTGTCGGGCTCATCATTCATATGCAGGTGCGTCTCTGTCCTTAATCATTGTGTGTTGGTGCTATGTGACATTTCATCAGAAAAGCAGCACCCCGTTTGGTCTGTCTGGGATGTTTAATGCCACTCCGGATGGATCTCAGCTTCATTCAGACTAGCAGAACCAGAGGCAAAATGACTTGAGAATCCAAACTTGGCACCGGCAGAAGTGCCACTTGTTCGCACTTATCACTGAGAGTGACTGGAGACGGAGGCAAGTGTCAAGTCTGGAGGTGTCTCAATAACCTGAGAGTCTTCGGAACAGACTGGACATTTGTAATGACCGTGCCATGAAGGTTAAAATGGGCTGTTAGCGAAAAGTCACATTCAGCAGATGCCTCTGAAGCATTTAAAAAGTATTCTGGTGATCTGTTGTAGATTTTTACAAATTGTTATAACACCTGCAATTTGATTTCAATCCTGCAGTAGCTTTATATGTAATATTCAACACAGGGGTTAAAGTTTGACTAGTTAGCATTAGCTAGCTGCTAGCCCCTGCCATAACTACATTCTGAGGACTCAAAACCTGCTTTTCCACTGATGGCTATGCAAAATTATCCACAAATTAATTTTCTAGTATTTCTATTATATAGAGTGCTGCAGCTATAACATCAAAACTCGGAAGACTAATTCACCAAGAGTTTTTCCTATGGTAAACATAACTTGACAATACTTGGATGATTTGTTGTACAACATGATTTAAAAAATAAATAAATAAATAAATGTTGTCAATTTACATTTACCACGGACCTTGTTTTACTCATAAATTGAAAAAACTTTATCTATGGAGCCTGGAGCCCATAGCAAATTAGTCATCTGAGTTTTGAGGTCACTGCTGCAGTACTCTAAATATACATGCTGTTACAAGTCACATGACATTTACAGCTCAAGTAATTGGCTTGAAATGTGTGTCCAGGACTGAATACCTATGAACAAAGACAGCAGCATACAGGTACTTCCATGTGCATTGCCATGGGAATGCTAACAGCTAACTATGTCCATGTATTCCAGACTGCCTTGTTTCAACCTAACGCTCAAATATAACATGCACCACATTGTCAGTTTTTTTTTTCACACCAATTTTCAGCATTCAGAACATGATAAGGTTTGTAATATGTGGAGACAGCTCGGGTGTCTGGAAGACCTTTCAAGCACGCTGCTGAGTCAGCAGAGCAGGGTGTTTTTAGCTGGTGAAGGAGCTCAGCGAGACAGCCTTTGTGCTCAGATGTGTGCCGTGATTTATCGCACTTGTTAAAATGCAGGCTGAAGCTCAGGAAAACAAGTGCGGCCCACTCTGCGCCCCGAGCTAGGAGAAGCGCTCTCGGCCCTCTCCTGGCTGGACGCTAGATTAAATCTGTCAGCTCTACCTCCCGTTACCCTGCCTCTTATACACAACCATGGAGTTTGTTGACTCCTACGATGGCTAGATTTCATCACAAAGTCCACAGCACCAGATTACCTATCGTACAGGTTTCTTGGTTTAAATTCATAATATGTTTTGGATTATTGTAGGTCTATTGCAAGTCTTGAGCACAGTATTCTCAGAGCATTAAGACTCATGTGGAGCTGCAGGTTGAGATGAGGTGTTTTTTTCTTTCTTTCTTAGAATAGTTTTGTCTAATGCATTTTTCCTCCAGGTCTCTGTTGAGTGCATCAATAATTCATGATCTCCTTGATACACGTAGATGTGTTTTAGGTCTTTATGTGGCTCCATCAATGATTTAGAAGGACGTTTCATTAGAGACACTTCATGTGAAGTTGCCTAGAACTCGATATAAGCCTAATTGCAAATTCAGTCAGCTTGTTCATCTTAATTCTCAGTATAATTTATGGCTGTATACTCACAAGAATGCTTGAATGAACTACCAATTGAGTGTTAGGCTAACAATAAAGTATGTTAGCATACTTTTTTGCAGCCAACATTTTATATCATCAAAGGTGTGTGCACCCAGAATATGATGTCTCAGTATACTGTGTGTGTGTGTGTATATATATATATATATATATATATATATATATATATATACAGGAGAAAGTGATTTTTCTTACAATGAAGATGTTTTAAGGATAAAATGACCCATTACAGAACAACTGCTTTACGATAGTAGGTATTAGCTTGTTACCTGTCTCAATTTTATTTTATTTTATTTTATTTTAAATGAGAATTTGTCTAAAATAAGTTGTATTTGCTTTTAGCCACATGGGATGCCCCTTTGTTAGTCCAAATGCACTTTGGTCATCCACATGGTTTTACAAGGACCATTTGAAAAAGTCATCTTCTCACAAATGAATCAAATATTTCCACATAGATTGATATAATTTGAGTTAATATGAATTGCCATGTTTACCGATGCAGCATTAAGATCCATATAGCTAATGTTTATTAAACCACATTTTAATTGTGCATTATTACTGATCCAGACCATGTCCATCCATCTCAGTAGATCCTGTAATTATTTATCATTTTCATGGTGTAGCTTGTCATTCCTGGTAAGTAGTCTGTGTTTTCAAGTGCTGAAAACACAGTTCTGCTTGTGTTTCTCCGTCTCGTTTAATCCTTGTTCCTTTAACATGGTGATTTCTTTTACTTTCATCAGTATGGCTTCTGTTTTTTTGTGTTGTGTGTGTGTGTGTTGATTCAGGAGTTACCCCATAAGTGAATGCACTAAGAGCTGAATATTGAGATTATCTTCACCGTTCCATGCCAGTGCAATTTCTCTGTTAAAATATGTGCATGAATACGAACAGAACAAGCCTTGTAGTTAACGTTCTGAGCAAGACTGCTGAAGTTCTGTACAAAGAGAGTTAATTATGTCTCTGAATAAGCATGCTGGGTTCATTTCCATGTGAGTGATGAATGCCCTGCTTCAGAATGACGCTGTATGTGATGCTATGTTGAATACTGTGTGTGGATAACACTTGAAAGGCATGCCATTTTGGCAATCTGTGTGGTGAACCTAAACATTATGGGGGTGAATTCACTAAGAATCAACTGATGGCACTGTTTATTTGCGCACGATTGTTGTTTTAGTAATTCTTATGATGCAAATAATGAATTAATCTGCGTAACTCCTGATCTTGCTATGTTGTGAAGGATATATCAGACAACCATAATCTGGCATACTTTACTGGAACTGTACAGCATGGTTTTAACACTGTGATCCAGGCACCTCTTTAAAAAGTGTAAAATGGACTCATCTACACCACGCATTTGGACGTACGCCCAGTTATAACGCTCTTCTCCATCGCTTGATTATCATTTGATGAATTACTGCTGCCATGATTAATAGAAAATGTACACAAACAAATAAAATTCTGTTAACCGCTCTTGGAAGGCTTGACGTTACATTTTGTGAGGTTCAGTTTACTAATTTACAAAGAAAGTAGCATTTCACCAAATACAGTTGAATGACTTAAAGGGACAGTTCATCCAAAAAAATGAACACTCTATCATCATTTACTCACCCTCATGTAATTTGAAACCAGTATGACTTTCTTAATTCAAGAACAAATAAAAGAAACGTCTCTTTTTTTGTCCATAGAATGAATGTAAGTGGGATCCAGTGTTGTTTTGCACCTTGTTTACTTTTATTGTATAGAAAAAAAACAGTTGAAACATTCCTCTTTTATATTCCACAGAACAAAGTAAGTCACACACAGGTTTGAAACGACATGAAGGTGAGTAAATGATGACAGAATATTCATTTTTGGGTGAACTATCCCTTTAATTTAAATACAAAGCAGTGTAATTCAGCGCATTTAGTTCCTGGATTGCTGGTGGTTAGTGAATTAGACGCAGTATGTAAAAGTACAGTTGTTTAGTGAATTCTCCCTTATGTGTTTCTCCCTTAAGTGTGTTGGCTTTAGTCTTAACTGCCTTCAACAAACCAATCCTTTCAGCTCACTTCCAAATTAGTACAACATACAAAATAGACTGTAATCTTTTTCTAGACTGCATAGATCACTATGGCACTGTGGAAAAGCCTCACACTTTAAGGCCTGGTCTGCAGTTACATCATTTTGTTTTGACTCTCTCCTCTTCCTCCTTCCCAAAGAAACCAGCTCAGGTTTGAGCACCGGGGCTATCGTGGGCATCCTCATCGTGGTCTTCATCCTGCTCCTCTTCGGCGTGGACGTCACATGCTACTTTCTCAACAAGTGTGGGCTTCTCATGTGCATTGCCGTCAACTTCTGCGGCAAGTCTGGGCCCTCTGCCAAAGGGAAGGATATCGAGGAGGGAAAAGCCGCTTTCACGTGAGCCTGTCTTTTCCTTTCCCTCTCATCTGTGTGTGTTCCCTTGTCTGATAATGCCATCTATCACAGCTCTCCCATCATTATCGCCCCGATCAGCTCTACAGGAGGGCTTGAGGCAGGGCTGATTGTGACATATCTGACTCTATGAATGAGAATGATGTGAATATTGGCTCATGGCGGCAGTGTTGAGATAAGAGGAGAGGAGGAGAGGTGCGTGCTGGTTAGGAATGAAAAGGCGGCCTGGTTGCATCTGTTTCAAAATGCCTTGCAAAGAAAACCTTTTCTTTTTTAACTAGCAAGCTATCATATGTCTGAAGAAAATAAACTTAAAGTTGTTATGAAATTAAATGCTAATAGTTTTACATCAATTTTAAATAAATATGTATTATATTGTTTCTGTTTTTGTTTTTTGGTCACACTTTATTTTATGGTCTAATTCTCGCTATTAACAAACCATTAACAATGGCTTTTGCCTCAATAAACTCCTAATTACTGCTTATTAATAGTTAGTATGGTAGTTTAGGTGTCGGGCAGGATTAGGGATAAAATATGGTCATGCAGAATATGCACATTTTAAGTAATAAACAACCAATATGTTAATAACAGGCATGTTAATAAGCAACTTAATAGAGAGAATTCTATGCTAAAGTGTTACCTTTTTTCTTTAATTGAACTGCCAACAGTTTCACAAATATGGTGTCAGAATATATATCTCAGAATTAAATAAATGTACATTTTCCTATCACCTTTGTTTTATAAAAATGATAAATTTTTTTAGCACCATATGTTATAAAAAAAAAAAAAAAAAAGCTAATTCTCCCTTACATTTCTTACTTTAATACCATGACAGCTACAAATTAATATAAACACACTTTTGCAAGAAAAGTACGCCATATGGTGCGAGACATACCAATTTGTTTATAATCATCAACCCATTTTTATCAGTGCTGCTAATTTGAACAAATCCTGATCTATGTTAGCCAACAATGTTCACTACATGTTTGCAAGCCATAAATCCACACCCCTTGTGACGTTTATTAATCCCGGTATTAATCCTCTGGTGTGTCATTTTTTTTTACAGTAAGGATGAATCTAAGGAGCCCATTGTGGAGGTAAGGACTGAGGAGGAACACACACCAAACCATGAAGGAGGAGGACCCACCGAACCCAATGAGACCACCCCTCTGACCGACCCTGAGTGAGTCCCTAAAAACACACACACACATGGTCCAAAACACAAAAGTCTGGTCTTTTCTTCAGGTTATTAACATCTACCTGTGTTTAACAGTCTCTCTGTTGTAGCTTAATGTTGTAAATACCACACACCCCTCACTTTTTGTGATTATCTAACATGGTATGTTTTATTTTGAAATGCATGTTGGACTTACTGATGTATGTGTATGTTTTGCCTTGGCCTTCCCTTCCTCCCCCTCCTTTTTCTTTGTATGGATCTCCTTCCCCCCCATCTCTCCTCTCTCTCTCTCTTTCTCTCTTCCCGCTGTCCTCACAGGCACGCTGCTGACACCACAGCAACAGTAGTGGACTTGCTTCCCTCTGTAACCACTAACTCAGACCCCGGCACTGACAGTCCTGCTAGCGATAGCACCACCCTTACCTCAAGCACCGCCCCTGCGGCCGACCCTAAAACGGCCCCTAAAGTTACCCCCCAATCCAGCACCCCCAAACCTAGCGTCACCTCTCCCACCTCCCCACAAGCTGCTCCTGCAGCCGTGGCCCCTCTGGTGGACCTGAGCGATACGCCCTCCAACCAGACCTCAAAGTCCTTAGATGCCCCTCAGCCGTCTGATTCAACCCTTGCAGATCTGGCCAAAGCCGATGGCCAGAGCCCGGCTGAGCCGGCCAATCCCCCCCAAAGTAAGGACTCTCAGGTACAGGGAGGAGCCCACCAGACCACAGATAGTGACCTTGCCAAGGATGCGCTGGCCAAGCCCTCCAGTGACTCCTCCAGCGCACCGTCCGCACCCAAGCAGAACGAGTATGGCCACCTCTAGATGTTTAGTTGTGTTTGTGTCCTTAACCATCTCCACTTTCTCACTGTCTGTTTTCTTCGTCACCCCCCTTCCTCTCCAGTTTCTTCTCACTTCTTAATGTAAAATCTGAATTTCATCAGGTTCCTCCTGCATCTTCAATCTTAGTGTGTATTCCCTTTGGTATTCAAATGAGAGATGACTTGGTGCGCTGAGACAGCTTGAGCGGGTTTATTTGCACCTCTGTAAAAACCAGTTCAATGACGGCGCTTCAAAGCACACCGGCATTATAAATGTGTAAAATTGTTCTTTTAGGTTTTGTTTTTCCGAGCGAGCTAATTGATTCCTCCATTATCGCTGGCAGAGCCTCAATGATTGGTTGTCTCAAATGGCACAATTCCACAGCTGATGATTTTAAATGATGGCTTTCAAAGCTGAAAAGGACAGTGAGAAATAAATTAGCAGCCTTAATGCTGCTATTGAAAAAAAGAATGTCTTAGAGAAGGCTAATGTATGATCGTTGTAATTACATTAACACAGCAGATGAGGTGCGGTGTCATTTGTGCCCCTGTGGGTGAAATGGCCAACTTCAGATGGCCAGCTGATGGAACGAAAAACTTGGAAAAAACAGCAGTGAAAAAAAATGATTCATTATAGATGTGCTACAGATGTGAAATAAAAACAACTCTGCATCTAACTTGCAGATTTTATGTCTCAACCAGTGATAGAGAGGACAGAAATACATAATGTACCTTTAAATATATATATATATAAGAAAAAAGTACAATATGAATGTAATTATAGAGAAAATGACTTTATGCCAGATGGTCTGATTTAATAACTATTGGTTCATTCTGTCTAAAAGAATCACTCAGTTTGACAGAAAAATACATGATTTACATGATTGTCATTTAAATAACCATCACAGTTCAGTTTAGTTCACTTGTATATGATGTTTAGGAGCAAATACACTGCTGTTCAAAAGCTACTGAAAAATGTATTATAGTTTCCACAAAATACTAAGTAGCACAACTGTTTTCAGCATTGATAATAATAAGAAATGTTTCTTGAGCAGCATATCAGTATATTAGTGTGATTTCTAAAGGATCATGTGACAGCTTTGCCATCATAGGAATAAATTGAAAATATATTCAAATAGAAAACAGTTATATTAAATTGTAAGAATATTTCACAGCATTACTGTATTTTTATCAAATAAATGCAGGCTTTGTGAACATAAGAGACTTTCAAAAACATCATACTGACCCTAGACTTTACTGAACTTAAAGGGATAGTTCACCCAAAAATGAAAATTCTGTCATCATTTACTCACCCTCAAGTAGTTCCAAACCTGTATGAATGTGTTTTTTCTGCTGAACACAAAGGAAGATATTCTGAAGAATGTGGGAAACAGAGCAGTTCTGGGGCACCATTGACTTTCATAGTATCTTTCTTTCCTACTATGGAAGTCAATGGTGCCCCAAAACAGCCTGGTTACAAACTTTCTTCAAAATATCTTCCTTTGTGTTCGGCAGAATAAAGAAATTCATACAGGTTTGGAACTACTTGAGGGTGAGTAAATGATGACAGAATTTTCATTTTTGAGTGAACTATCCCTTTAACCAAACTTTGTTACTGAAAATAATGTGAAGACAACATACAGTATATTAAATTAGAGTCTTGTTTAGTTGATCCAAATGGCCTCAAACAAATCTCTTGAATATATTCCAAAAATTCTCTACCATGAACTTTGCAAACTTTAGCAAAACCAGCCAGGACTTGTTCTCCATCTGACACAAGATTTGAGTGGATTTGGTCCATGGCTCTGCATCGTAAATGTGCCAGAGATGCCAGAATGATAGTAGCTGCAATTGTTTTACAGCACATTTTATTGTTCACAAGCACTATGCAGATGTTGTTGTGAAATTGAACTAAAACTAGTGAAAATTCCAGCTAGAATGTGCAAAATATACATAAATTAAATAAGCCTGTTCCTTAGTCGCTGGAGCCATGCTGAGAGCACCGGAGCAGCGCTTCAGAATAGCAACGGTTTCATTCATTCAAGGGCGCATATTACAAAATTAAACGAACAATTCACATCTGACAGATTCGGTCCTGCTAGCTTTGTGGAGCTGCCTAATGGAGCCAGAAGTAGCGGCGTCTCCAGACTCGCGTGAATCAGGCTCCTCAGTAGCGCACTCTCTCTCGCTCTGTTGTGAAGTACAGAGAAAATCGGCTGTTAAACAGTCAGCCAAGACTTCCAGCAGGGAATTAGCGGGAGCATGGCGTTTGTTAAATATTTACCAGAGACATTGTTTTCCCCACTTCCATTTGTTCTCTGTAGCTTGTGCTTTCTATGTACGGCCCAGTCAGCACACGTCAGGCATGTTCTCTCTCTCTCTCTCTCTCAGTTCAGCTCAGTTGTCTAATTTGAGCAGGAACACTCCAGGGAAGTTGCCCTCATTGGTTGCCACCTGGGCTTATTGGCTCCGTCTGTAGATTTTCAACTACCTGAGTGACTTCCCTGGTCTTCACAGAACCAGCAGAATATCAATGGAACTCACTCTGCCATCTATAGACTCTCAAGATGCCTAAAGTCAAGAGTTTTTCCCCTTCAATAATGAGAGTTTGCACTTTTAAAAACATCTCGCCAAAGATGCAAACTGACAAACGATGGAAGGTTTTCTTGCTGGAGCCTCAGCTTGCTCAGAAGGAATAATGATGCTTTGTGTCCAGTGGCGGAGCTGGAGTTTTATACATGGGGTGGCCAAGACCATGGCAGAAAACCAGTGTATATCTCCAAACTGGCATAAAAAAAGCATGAATAAATCCTATGATTGCTGATTAATTCACATTACCCCACATTAGTTAAACACACGTAACATCAGATGTTAGTCTATTGAAATAAGGCTATTGGTTAGTCTTATTTCTATCATCTCATTAACCAGTGGTTTGGAGCAAAAGATCTAACATTAACTTAGGCTACAGTGAATTTTGTAAATGTTGCTCAGAAGCCTAAAACTTCAACTTACTTCAAACAGGGCTGCCATCTTTTGAGTTCAGCCTGGAGTGAGAAATATTCAGGAATAATTAACAAGCTTGCAATTAAGTACATGTTGTTGTTTTTTGTTTTTTGTTTTTTCTTCAATTTTTCTAAACTAAACTATACAGGGAAAAAAGTAACAATTGATTTGTATACAAGTTTA
This sequence comes from Onychostoma macrolepis, assembly GCF_012432095.1. Lineage (NCBI taxonomy): Eukaryota > Metazoa > Chordata > Actinopteri > Cypriniformes > Cyprinidae > Onychostoma > Onychostoma macrolepis. Next base: position 15,255,539 of record NC_081175.1, read on the forward strand.
ATTAGACAATTTTTTATAATAATGTTATATCTATACATTTTATGAATTATAATAAAAAAGAGCAATTATGAGTAAATGTTTAACTGATAAATGTAATTTTTTGCTGAATTCTCCTCTCTAGTGTACATCTAGTTTATGGACTGCTGTCTTTCCGCGGTTGAAACATTAATTGGACAATTACACGAGACACTATACATTCAATAAGTTGTAGTGTATCTTTCAATATGGATCAGATGTTCATTCAGTGTTTATTTCATGCTAATTAGAATGCACTCCTTCTTTGCTTGAACTTAAGCAAAGCGGGAGCACGCATGAACTAAAGAGCTCTAAACAGAATTTGAATGCTGAGACTTTGTTTCCTATTATCAAAAGTGACCTTCTCTGTTTTGTCTGTCAACTCGTTGTCTGTGTCCTCTCTGCTCTGCGATGTTTTTCACTCCGTAAGAAAGTGAACGTGTGGTGTGAGTGTGCATACGTGAGAGGCTGGAAATAGACGAGATGAAGCGCAATGCAGAACACCAGACGCGTTGCATCCTTGAGTTCGAGGCTAATATAAACGCTTCTTTCAGTACGATTAAACAAAGAAAATGAAATAGTAGCATGTGCCACCCTGGACACCACTGTGGCTCCGCCACTGTTTGTGTCTGTCGCAGTTGTTCGGCGGTACTCTGCACACTTGGCTGCTCTTCATAAGAGCCCAGAATGTGATCAGATAGCTTTATTGTGATGAGCGTAATGACATTCGGCCGGGGGACAAACAGCTCAGACCTCGGACACCGACAAAGCAGCTTGCTCTTGTCTCGTACCACTGAGATCGTGTAGATTGTAACACAAGACGCCCTCACTCCACTACGCCCATTCTCTTCTCTACAAAGCCTCTCTGTGGCTCTGCTGTATGCAAGAGCGCTCAACACCGCCACCGGTGGTCCTTGCGTCATGGCGTTGAGGCCGTTGCTGTCTGGGCATGCTTGACGAATATAATGAACAGTCATTCACAGCTGATATCAGCCTGGCAGCAAGGCAGGTGTGCTAAAAAATACGATGGAAGGGAACGTGTTAGAAATGCGACGGGGACCGTCCCTCTCGATTCCCTGCCAGCAAAGCTCATCTTTAATTTTCGTGGTTCATTATGCATTTATGAATGATTTGGCACACCAGTACAGTCAATTCCATTATAGGAATTATCAGCGCTCGGAAAGAATCAGCCTACTGCGAAATAATTTAAGTAAACTTCCTTTTTTCAAGGCCCACTATGTGCTCTGTCAGCTCCCTTGAGAACAAATGTCTATGTACCCTGTAAAATATTCAGTAATAGGCAGTTTGCGGCAGATGATTTTCATTTATTTATGATTTATTATTTATTATTATGCTTTTTGCTCCAGCCTGACCCCAAGAGACAAGCGCTCTGTGTATCAACAAACTATTACACAGCCAATAAGCGCAGAGGGAGAGGTTAACATTTCTGTAGTTTTATGAGGATTGTGTCTGCAGCAGAAAGGCTCTCTGCACCAGTGCCATGGATTTACTGTTCACAGCAAGCTTTATCTTGAATATTATGAATCATGTGAATCATACGTGCATGCACTGTTCCTCTGTTCTCATACATGCTTATGCTCATGAATAATCTTTGATGTTATCATAAGATAACCAAACAGATCCTGTTAGCTGTGAAATTGATTGGCTACAGTGAAGTCTGTTCCTTCAAAATTTAAAGGGACAGTTCACCCAAAAATGTGTTATCATAGTTTCTTCCTCATGTCATTTCAAACCTACATTGCTTTATTTCTTTTGTGGAAACGTAACAGAAGACATTTTTAATAATGTACTGACCGCTCTTTTCTGTATGTATGTATATGATACATTAATTAAGGAAGGACACATTAAATTGATCAAAAGTGGCATTAAAGCCATTAATAATGTTACAAAATATTTCTATTTCGAATAAATGTTGTTCTTTTGAACTTTCTACTTCTCAAAGAATCCTGGAAAAAATAATGTGAAAAAAAACACAAAAATATTTCAACATTGATAATAATTAAAAATATTTCTTTAGTGTCAATTCAGCATATTAAATCATTTCTGAAGGATCTTGGACATTAAAGACTGGACATATTTTTTTAAATATAGTACATTAAAATAGAAAACAGGTCACAAAATTACCTTTTCACTATATTTTTGATCGAATAAGTTCTTTGTCTGCAACAAGATCTGACTCGAAACATACCCTCATAAACGTAAAAAAAGAAACCTAGGGCTGATGTCAAGATTTTTGTCACATATGAAGACTTTGACAATGACTCATCTGAACCACTTTTATGATCATTATATGTGTTTCTTTGTCATTTGTGGAACATTGAGCACCAGTCTTCATTCACTTTCATTATATTAAAAAGAATGTCTAGCATATTCTTCAGTTTCATCAAAATCCATCTTTTGTGTTTCACTAAAGAAAGAACGAAAGAAACTCACACAGGTTTGACAGAACATGAGGATGAATAAATCATAACAGAACAGTCATTTTTGGATGAGCCGATCCTTGGAAATAATATAAAGAGCAGAAGCAGCCAAACAGAGGACTGAAAGACACTGCTGATAAACTTCTCTTTTCTCTTTCCCCCAGTGGTAAAATCGTTGTAGATGACAAAAGTAAAGTGCCGGAGACGGAGGTAAACAAAACCCCGGCGGAGGTGAAGACAGTCCCTAATGAAGCCCCCCAGACGAACGGCAACGAGAGCAAAGCATGATCCGGAATCGGCGAGCGCACGACAGTCGCAGACAGACAGCACCACACCACCACCATCACATCTCAAACACAAGGGTTTCTTTCTTCAGTGTCTTTGAGTTCGCAGAACAAAACACGTCTGTAGATGTATAGAGCACCTAAAGAGCTCGCGCACATGCCTTTTATTTTGTACTTTTCGATTGTTTTTACTTTCATCAACGCAAGAAGGAAAGATTCTTTACCTCTAGCGCAGTCTCCTTGACCTCTGTAAGATCAGTGTCTTTCAAATACACTCAATGTCTTTCGAGGAAGTTGAAATTCAGTAGATTTCGCCTTCACACATTCAGCCCACAGTGCCGTTTCAATTATGTCCCGTTTTATTACATGCAGTATTGCCATTATTATTTTTGGGGAACATTTTTTATGTTTTATTTGTGTTTAAATAATGTACAAAAGCAACCGCCTTTTTTGAGTTAGCGATAGATTTTTAGCATGCTTGCTTTGCAGAATTCTTTTTCTGTCTAATTTTTGTTTTTGTTTTATCCCAGCCCTAAGTGTTTACAGCATTTTACAATGATATCCCTCATTAACACGCCGTTTGCTCCCTCTTGCAAACCCGACACAAACGATCACGCAGGGTAGAGGTCTGAACTAGCGATTAGGGTTATACTATACAAAACACCACTACTACTTTTTCCCCTTTTATATGTTCTTTCATATTACAACACATCCCATTTCCCTTGAACCTTAAGAGTTTCTTCTTTACTTCAGTTCTTTAACAGAAGATTTGGAGAGTCAAAGAGGTCTCCCGCTGTGATCCTCGCTTAAAAACATCCCGCAAATCCTTAAAAAAAACAACAACCTGGAGCTCTTAGATATGGATCGGACGGCTCCTTGAGAGAATACAGTACAAGCATCGCTGTTGCACTCGTGGCCTAACAAAAACGCTCGTGGGACGTCCCATATGATGTCTGCCTGTTGCTCCATTGGCCTTTGCCCATATAATTGATAGATGTTGCATTAAAATGAAGCCCTACCCCTTTGATACTGATACAAATGCAAATGTTTGTCGGTTTTAATGTCTTGAACGGCCAAATTATTGTTTTACTTTTTATTTAAGCCATAGTACACCGGTGTGGATCGTAGCATAAAGAATATTCAGCCTGACTTTTTTTTTGTACAGTGTTTCTCATTCTTTAGGCTGCAAGCTTGTGCACTGTGAATGCGTGAAAATCCTAGTGTGAATACAGTGTGTTCTTTGTACTAGAATAAAAAAAAAGAAGAGTTTCCATAGGTTGTGAAAGCCGTAGCTGTTAGTTTAAACAATGTTCATCATGAGAAGAATAAAAAAAAAGTAAAAAAAAAAATTAAAAAAAATGACAGCAGCAGAAGTGAAATACAGTCAACAAAAGGAGTTGGTGCCTTCAATATAACCATCCTCTCGTATGCAGGCCAGCTGCGCTACTGTCTCTGTGACAACATACCCCGACGCTGTCAGATGGTCCAGATCTGTAAACTGTGAAAATAATAGTTTTGTTTCTTGATCAAATGTGTCGTCACTTGGTCTTTTGGGTCTGAGGGTGTAAATGGATCGTGGTTTTCTTAAAACTTGAGTTCTCAAAATCTCGACAACATGCCTCTATTTAACTGATGCAAAATAAGACGTATATATATATATATATATATATACATATATAAATATAAATATATTCACACAGAAAACTGTCTCGATGCGTTTGGTCTCATAGGCGCCTGAGGGTTGCCTGCTCACCGGCCATTTAATTACAAAATCGCTTGTTCATCCCGTTTGGTCAAATGCCTTGTCAGTGACATCTATTTTTAAACCTGAAATAAGCATGCGATGTATTCTAAACTAGATGTCATTGGTGTTAAGGTTACGAATTGAATTGCTAAATAACTGAAAATGTCAAAGGCTTGTACATTTATCTGAATGTCAGTGAACTTTTGTCATTCATACGTTCACTGTTGTCACTTTTGCTTTTACAAGGCAAACATGAAGTGCTTTCATGGAGGTAACTTTCATTATTAAGTCTTTAAACGTTATGCTACTTGAATGTACGTTTGTGTTCCATTAAGCATTTGAAATGTAGTAATATTAATAATGAAAGTTATTTTTTAAAGTGTTTCCAGCAGGATTCGGATCTAATAAGCATCTGAGAGGCTTGTAGAAACTGTACCGGGAGGCATACAAGCTCTTGTGATCTCTCTGAAATACAAGCTTTTGATTCATACTGCCATTTAATGTGGGACCAATTTGTTTGTACACAGTTTATCGCCGCAACCGTGCCATCATGCCACTTTAAAGACAAAAGTCTGTTCAAACGATTCTTTCCGAAGCATAAAAACATCGTCATCTGAGCAGATTAAGCCTGTTTGGGGTTTAATGGTTTCTCTCATCATTTCATTCTCATCTCAGACCTTTATAAGACATCTGTCACTTCATACCATACTGAGAGGCCCTTCTCACAGCTGTATACAGATTTTTACAAATCAAATGTCACCCCCCACCTCCCAACCCCAGCCCGTCCCCCACTGCCACTGCTGTAAATACTAACCGACAACAAAATCAAATGACTTCATTCTGTCAAAAAATTCTTGTGTTCAATAAAATGAGAAAAATATTTTCTGTCTCCACTGTATCTTTTCACATGCACATCTGTTCACATTGAAACTTCAAGACATAATGAGACACTAAATAAATAAATCATAATGACTTGCAACTTGGCAGAAGAGACACTTATAATTTAAACTTTATGTGTGCACTTTAGTCATGCATCAGTGTTATTTTAGTATTCATATGATTATAGTATTTATTTATATTGTGAATTAGCTTTTATTTTTATATTTTCAGTTTTTAATTTTAATCATTTTAGTTTTTGTAATTGTATGTGCTTTATTTCTAGTAATTTCAGTACTTCTGCTTCAACTTTTTATCAAATATTATTTTATTTCAGCTTTATTTCAATTAATCAATATATATATATAAATGTGTGTGTATATATATATATATATATATATATATATATATATTGTTTTGATATACAGAAGTGTAAAAAGAGGTGATTTTTTTATTCTAATTTATGTATTTATTTGTTTTTCTTGTTTGTGGTTTGCACATTACTGTTATGATTTGTATAGAATCCTAGGTTGTTTATTGTCGGGTTTTGTTGACTGCTTATCCAAAATAGAGTGACTTTTACTGGGGCATGTTGTCACAAAGTACAACGTGTTCAATGAACTGTCTTTTTCCTGGGCAACAGTGAAAATGTTTATTAGTTTTTTCATGTAAGTGTCTATACGCATCTGTGCTTGGCCTTGGGATAGAAATATTACTATTGTAATATTCAGGTATACCACAAAAATAAGCTATAGAATAAGTTATGAATATTTTAGATGATGTTTCAATTTATTTTACCCACAGTGAAAACACAAGCATGAGAAAGGCGCGTGCTGCGGACGCGCACCATCACCACCAGATGGCGCACAAGACCACAATCCATATTACTTCGAGTTTGCTACGTTTAGAGACGCTACGGATTGATTCTGATAACTATAATGTAACTGTGAATTAATTACCTGCTGCCAAAGCAACTCATGATTTACAATGTGCATTTGGGAAGACAAATTAAATGTGCCGAATTTCTCGGTCATGACGGTGGTAGATCCAAAGATGTATTTCTATAGTTTTCTCTGATAATCTGGCGACTAAGTAAAAATGTCATTTCATGAGGTACAATGCTTTTTATGTTTTTGTAATGTGTCTGATTTGATCCTGCATTGAGCAGCTGCACTTACAGGTTGTTGTCCACTTGGTGGCAGTAAAGCACCGCCCTAAATGATGCGTCGCTGACAGCGGTCGACTCACAACAGACCAGTGTAGGATAATTAAAAACATACTGAGTCAGTGTTTTGATACAAATTTTTCTTTTTACAACCTTGTCGCCAGAGAAAATGTGACAGCAGAACGATGAAACTGCACTGGATGTAACAGCAGTTTCCTCTGCGGTTAATCCAGAAATCTTATACAGGTGCTTCCAATTTAACATTGCTTTGATTAGTGGCCTGTTTATGTAACAGAGAAAGTTTGAGACAAGAGTCCAAGTCACAAACTTTTTGCATTTATCATGCTGTATACTTCACTAAATGAAACATCAGCTTTTATATGTCATTAACCATTTTTACTACTTGTTTTTTCGTTTCTAAGGGACTTCGTTTAGCACATGTGCTCACAAATCGAGCTCCTCTGTGACTCATGAGCTTCTGAGTTCCTGAAGGCCTGATCATCATGGACAAAAGAGCTGGAGAAGATGTTGGAAATACTGTATATTGTAGGTTTGATCAACACCTCAGATGAGTCCTTCTCAAAATATGGTGACATATTTTGGCTCCTTACTTTTCAGTGAGCCTATAGTAACCCCATATAAATTATATAACCTTTTATTTTATTATACATTTACATTTGATTAAATAGGTATGTAGTTTGACTCTGTTTATTATAATACACACAATACAACCATTAAAGATTTTAATCTGATTAATAGTGTTTTCAAATGTTCCTGTAAAATAATCTATTTTGAGACTCTGTTCATAAATGACCATTGCTTCATATATGAATAAAGTAAAATAAAATGGAAAGTCGTCGTACTGATTAATAATTCAATTAAAAAGCCTAAATTCTGAGAATGACTCGCATCTGAATCTGAGTTTGATTTTAAAGCCAGGTTAATTAGCATTAACCTATGTAAATGGTCCTGGCAGGTTCCACTGAATGTTGTATTATGGAAACAGACTCCACAGGGAGCAGAGACCCCATCGATCAGGTACTGATCTGTGTGTCTGAAACCTGCATAGGTTGTCACTACCTAAATCACCAGTGTAATAATAGCCGTTGAATATTTGGGTGTTTGCAATGGAGGTGTGTGGCTTCTGAGACCTGTTCATATCCAGAGGAGGTAGATGAAACTTTATAGATAGAGTTTATAGATTTACACCAATTTCACACGTTTTAAAATCAAAGCAAGTTGCATAGTTAGGAACAGCCCATTCTGGAAGAACTTGTTTTGCATTGTTTAAAGTAGGCTTATGTTACAGCAGCTCTTCTAGTCCTGGGTCATGGGTCATGGAATTACTAAACCTTTGCTTAAACCATTGCATTAAGTCTGATGAAGTGATTTCTATCAATATCCACACTCGTTACACATCTAATAGTCATGTATATTTTGTATATGACGTTTTATTGCCCTAACTTTGATTTGCAAATTGATTTGACAAATTATAAATGATTTAACTATGCTTTATAAATGATGGCACAAAGAAAACTATACAATGAATGTGCTTTCCCGCATGCCAGCTGAAACCCCTGAGCTGCTCATAAATCAATATACCAGCTTGTTGCTTTTTGCCATCCTACATAAACATGTACAAACATTTTACATTTATCCATCATTTCGGCAGCTTAAACAAGCTCTGCTTTCGACATTATTGTGCTACCGCCTTTGCTAAATCAAGATCTTAGTTTATTTATGGTTTAAGCATTTTTATTTCATCCTTGGAGGCAGCTGCCCTCTAATGTCTCAGGGCAGTTTGGTTACTGTAGTTTTTATTCTGTTGAATGTGATTTTATTGAGTCATTATATTTTCACTGTGTTTTTAAGGATATTTTAGTGTAATCAGTATGTGTGCTTGTTGTTTTTATTTTTATTTAATAATTTATTATTAGTGTAATCAGTTCTAGTGTATTTTATTATTTATTTTTATCAGTGTCATGTATATTATAGTTAACTAAAACTATATCAGCTTGTAATTCTTATTTTAGTTACGTATTTTACCACAATTTATTTCTGTTTTTACTTTTAGTTCTTTCCCCGAAGCTCTTCTGTTAGTCACATGCTTTACTGGGAAATAACCCCCTAAATCTCACAGTGTTCCACTTGCTTTCTTCTTCTACCTGGCCCGTACAAGTCCTTCTTGTTCTCACAGAAGAATGCTGTTGTCCCATCAGATTAAGCAGAAGAGAAGCGGCATAGTGGCGTGAGCCGCAGCCGTGGCCCGTCCCGTCCCTCTCTGGCAGTCGGCGGACAAGATTATGTAATGCTGGTCCCTCAAACGGTGTGGCAATTGCCAAACACATGGCATATGGTCTATCAAAAGGCTGATTTTAATATTTCCTGTTTAGATGCACTCGCTCTAAACTTCTCAAGATGTTGATGCAATAAAAAAAAGTGGCTTTCGAACATTGATTTTGGTTGAAGCCGCTGCCATATGGTTTAATGTGGCTTTCTTCTGGACCGAGGCCATTCGGGAAAACATTGGCATCACTTTTATCTCACTTTCTCTTTCTTCTTCAATAACGGCCAACACATACCAGCAGATTAGAGGCCCCCATAGTCCTCCCAACCCCCGGCACTTAACAATGGTGTTAGCTGGGGCCATACAGCTGGTCCGGTCCTGGGTGGATCTCACACAGAGCCTCAGTCTGAGCAAGATGCTTCCTGTTACTGGAATTATACTGTAAACACTTGTTGTTTATGCCTGGAAAGGATAAATCCGACGGTTGATCAAATCAACATTTGGACGGTTACCACTCATTTACATAACACGGTAGAAACTGGAGCGACCAGGCCTTGTTTAAACGGATTAGATGGGATTGAATAACATTTTTAAATGACATATTTTAGTTTGACCTGTGTGTTGGAAGTACTCTGCTAGTTGCTTTGGAGTTTTCTGTTTGGTTTTGACTGCCTGCCCAGGCCCATGCTGTGAAAGCCAATGTGCATTCCAGTCAAGAACATTCTGCTTCGTATCCTCCTCCGTGTCTTAAATAACTCTCCTGTCTTAGCGTTCGGAATTATTTGCTTCTATTTTTCATTCCAGCTCATCCACGTCAATGGGCCTCAAAGTCATCCTAGCTTCTCTCAGAGGAAACTGAGAACGGCTGTCACCTTTTAACCCTGTAGAAGAATTGCTCCTGTAACCACACAGAATGCGATATTAGGTTGAAAAAAGACTCTTGTAATTCAGAGTTTTAAAGTCCGGTTTGACAAATTTGCTGTTATAAATCAGCGTAGCATATAGGCGGTCAATCATTACAGCTTGCAATTCATTGACAGCGCTGCAGAAGTCATAATTCAAACGGAAACGAGAGACAGTCCAGTATACTTTGATATATAGCATCTCCGTTAAATGGTGTGTTCAACATCTGTTAGAAGACCAGCTGGTACCCAGGAAAAAATAGCAAGCAGGGGTTTCTTTTAAATTAGCCTCTGTTCTCTTTACACGAGCCCAGCTGGATTTGTTAGCCCCTTTTATCTCTCTCCAGGTGTAACTTTAAATCAAATAAAATAAAGAAGGGAAAAAGTGTTTTTAAATGAAGTTTCATTTTTCAAAGTCCTAGGGAAGAACACACCAAATAAGTTGTTATGGATAGTGCTAACTGTTCACCATAACTAAACAATATCACAGATCAAGAGACGTCCATTCTTCCCAAACCAACAGCATGATTGTCACATTGGTTCTATACAACATTTCTGTAAACAAGAAGTTAATATTCAGTAACTTATGTTATATAATAGTGCTCTGAAAGTGGTGCTGTTTTATTCCTGAATGATTCAGGAATTTGAATGAATCAGTGAATGACCCACTTAAAAGAACCATTGTGTTTTTCATTTAAAAAAAAAAAAGGAAAATGTGATCTATATTTACTAATGATATATTTATGAAGTATGAAACACACACACATTAGCAATTAACATAATTGCAACATATTATCAATGGAAAATAATTTTTACTTTACCAAATATCTACATATTTCACAAGGGAAAGTGTTTTCTTTTTGCTGAAATTAATGGGGGAAAAGGATGCCTTGGACTTCTGTAATTTTCTAGAGGAACTTGCAGAAAACTATATAGTTGCCTTTTTCATTCATTCCCTATTATGATTATGAGTATTGTACCAGTCTATTTTTGTTTGTTTACATTCTTCTGTTCAATACAGTTCTTGCACAATGTTTTTGAACAAATCGGTTGAGTAAAGGATTCAAATGACTTATAAGTCATCAATATTGGAAATCGCTTATAAGGCCAGTCACTTGTTTCATAAATGAATTAGTGGTTTTTAACAATGTTGTTGAGTGAGTGAATGATTTAAGGCCAATCACTTGTCTCCACTTTGGTGTATCGATGCAGTCTGCAGAAAGAGTGACTGAAAAATCCCCACCACTAATACAGAGACTGGCAGTCTGTCTGGAAAGAGAAAACAAACAAGCAGAGTGATACAAACAGTAGAAAGTCCCAACGCTGTTGGACAACATCAGTGCTTTTGGAATGCCTAGAAGTAACTGTTGCATAATAAGATTCACGGTTTTTATTTTTTAGCTGTGCAGATAATGATTTTCTTTGCAGACCTACAGTGTGAATAAAAGTGAATGCTAATGATATTAATTCTAAATTATGTTTAAATGCTCCCGTGGGCTGCAGCAGTTACTGTACAGTGAGAAATGTTTATAGTGCATCTATTTGCATTATTGATGGGAATGAGGCACATTTGAATATCACTGGACACAGACTCGGGGTAGTAAATCTGCAAGACTCCGCTGACTAATATGTTTAATTAGAGGTGATATATTACAGCTTATTAATTATTTACAATAACGGCAATCATGTCTGCAGTCATAGGGGCAAAGAAAATGAGGATCAGTCGAATAAAGAAGGTGAGGTAATGAAGGTACCGAAATAAAATTGCACGAACGAGAAACGAAGAGACGGTGGTGCGGTGGTTTCTCACTATTTGCTGTAGATTCGAGGGGAATGCAGGAGGAGAGACGTGAAGCCGATATCCTTGAGCGGTTAAAGGCCTGTGTGCCTCTGAAACCGCTGTGAAAGGTGGACTCGGCGCTGGAGAAGAAAGCAGCGGCCTCGCAGGGATTAGCCACAGGAGATTCCCTGTGGATTGCTGTCCCTTTTTTCCCAGGGACACTGTAATATGATTACTCTGTTGTTTGCGCCCGGTCCAGTGGTTAAGCACTATGGAGAGGAGGGTTCGGCCACCTCCAGGATGGACAATGAGAGAATTTTTTGGAGGGAAAGTTGGAATTCTGCTTGACTGAGGACAGCTGGGGTCTTACACTTAGAGAGGAGAGAAGGAGAAAAAAGTGGCCTTTTCTTTGGCTGAATGAAAGGCATGTATGGTGCTCTGTACCACTGCGTTCAGCAGAGGTGCACCAGGCAAGGTCAGCAGGGCTCTTTGGATCTCTATAGAGGCCCCAGGCTCCCCTCCTGTATCCCTACTGTTACACAGAGGAAAGGCATTCTCCGACAGACGTCATCGCAAATGTTTATCTGTACAACTAACAAACAGTTTTCCTCGTTGCCCTTTTGGAAAGCTCCAGGACGTGTTGTTTGCAAAAAATAAATACCGTCGAATTTCATCACATGTGTTTCATTTCATTCCAATCAGTGAGTGTAAGCACAAAATACACTCAATCTGAGGCAGTAACTGAATGTAGTAGTTCAAAAATCGGGCACTGGTCTATACTGGTTAGAGCGCTTTCATACTAGTATGTATTTAACCTCTTATTGGAGGCTTTGAATGATGGAGTGTGTGGTTTTGATTTTATTTTCTTCAGTCACAGGATTGCTGTGAGCACCAGCCTTAGTCAGCGCTGTTTGTTTGACAGGCCTGTCATTAATCATCATTGGCATTGTTTAACTGTTTTGAGTGTCCAGGTCTTGTTCAACAGGGGGACAATAGTCTCTCTAAGCTGCTTCAGACCTGAAAGAAAGTTTATAAAATTTCCACCCAATGGAAACTGCAGGGAAGCTCCTTTTAAAAGGGGTTAGTATTCATTAGAACACTCTGGTTAAGGGCCCGGGCCGCTCCCATAAAAGGAAGCAAACCACCCACTACCCTGATGGAAAAAGTGCACCTATGATGGACATTGCATGTCATCTGACAGTTCTGTTGTAGACTTGGCACCTTCTTTCCATTCATTTTTAGCGACGATGCCCTGCCCCGTGCTAAGTTTTACTACCAATTTTAGTAACTACCCAAAATTACAGTAATCAAGAGAAGTTTTTCTATTTAAAGCTCTTGTGATTAATGACGACACGGTGTATGAAATATTGAGGTGTCCCCTACAGTACCTCACAGATTCAGATCATTTGGTATTAGCAGTCGTTACGATCAGATGAGCCGGTTATGAGGAAGAAAAGAAGATTGAAGATTAGGTGTGTGAGGCAGAGGTCAGTAATAGAGAGACGGCTACGAGGAAAGTGGATCAACTTAGGATGTGAGAGGATGACAGTAACTAAATCTGTAACTCAGATTAATAGGATAATTATAACACTTTTTTTCTTAGTTATTCATAAAATTTATACATTTAAGTTTGCCAATTAAATGTAATCGAATCAGATAAATTGAAACTACAACTAAATGAAGGCTGGGGTTAGATTTATATTTTTGTGATTTTTTTTTTTCTCAATTATTTTTTTAAATAAAAAAATATCTAATGTAAATGTATATATGGATAACAACAGGGAACTACAACAGCAGTTTAAAATCATCTATTCATATTCATAGTTATGTCTTTAGTTGTCATCTGTATTTTATTTTGTTTTGTTTTTTTGCATGATGATGATGAAAGAGTCAGAATGAGAAAAAATATTGGTACAAAATCAATACATAATGTTTGAAGGTGCAACATTATTTGTATGACTTTAGTTATTTTAAATACAATTTAAAACTCTAAATTTACACCGATTTACATTTTTAAAACATTTGTCAACTATTGCTGAAACTTTCCAATAGTCTGGGAAGAGATAGATTTAATCGTATACATGCTTACTGATATAATTAATCACTGATATTACATTTATTGAGTGTTACAATTCTCCATGCTCTCCTCTAAGTGTGCATCTCATTTTGCAAATACAAAATAGTAATCAGTGACTGGAATGTGCTTGTCCTAATACACAGAGTGCAGTCAGAGATTGTGAGATCTGTGACCTCTGAGAATGAGATTCTTGTCACTTGAAACCAGTAAAGGTTTACCAGCACAGTCCTATTGTTCAGCCTGCTGATACCAGATCAGTATTGATCAAGGGATCACCTTGTCATCTAACCAAACAGGTATAAGGCTGGAGGGAGAGTGAAGGCAAATATGCACTCAGTAGAGCAAACGACTCTGTCAACATGACTATTTCAATCCATTAACAAAGAGAATGTCACCCATTCTTCTTAATGAAAAGAAAACTTAATGCTGTAAATGCAGCCAAAAGTGTGATGCTAGACATTTATAATTAGATTTAACGTACCAAAAATGTAAAATAGAATTAAATTTGCTCTGTAAACTGTCCCATGTGCTACTTATAAGGCTCAAATCATAATGAAGTACCTAATAAAATAATTAGAAATTACTGTGTCTTAAATCCATTTAAGCCTAACTCTAAACCTGCAGTTGGCTCAGATATGATAGCCTTTATGCATGAATTGTGTGATAGAATGGATACCTACATGATGAAAAGTCTCAAAAGGAATTTTTAGCCATGCAAAGGGAGGGGCATTTTGTACAGGAGAAAATCCAGCCAAGGTCAGAGGTAGGGGTTAGAGGTCATGGGGGCACCCCCAGGATTATACAAGTGTAAAAAGAGCCTATTCAGTCAAAGCTTTGAGCGAGATTCACAAAGATCCACTGTTAGCGCATGAGCAAAACCTCCAGGGTATGTCATTACCTACCTCAGTACATCACTAATGATGGTTTATATATGTGAATATGTACTATGTGGATAAATAGGCAGCAAACATACTCTTGGTGCATTCAGAACCTATTTCATGGTGTTATGCATCAAAATATGTATGTGTAATTATAATAATTACATGAATTCAATAATAAGTGTATCCTGCACTCCTGCAGAGCCATGGCCAATGAATTGCACATAAATGCGACTTTCATTAAAGAACATCATCTCACATATGATTTTTAATGCATGAATACGTGTATGACTTCACCAAGAGCTTAAGTTTTATAGTTAGATTTTAAAGAATCATTTTAATGTAAACATATATTGTTTATACATAATTTATGAATGTAATTTCATGTTTTTTGAAACTGTGTCAGCTTGTGCTTTTGATTATAAAAAAAATAATAAAAAAAACAGTGTATAATTTAGGACTTATCAGAGTCCTCTCCAGTAAAATGTGGATTAGATGGAGATTAGGGCAGTGCCTTTGTCTTTATCCCCAAGTAAGCCAGCACAGCATGCAGCTCAAAGGTGATGGCACTCTATGATCTCCCATCTCAAGCTTTACAGAGTCTGGCACAGATTTTACACCGTTTCTCTCCATTTTCAGGCTGTCATTGCACTGCAAATACAAATGACAAATGTCGCTGCCGGCAATGGAATAGAATTTGTAGAATGAGAATGTTCAGTTTGTCAACACAATTTAATGAAAGGTAGCCTGCATGATTTATTTTACCTACTAATTAAGTATAACTCTAATTAAATTAAGCATATATCATTATATTCAACCAAGAACTGTTGTTTGATTATAAAACGTTTAATTAAAGTTTTAAATAGATGAAACATTTACAATAAATGAATGAATAAAACATTTACAGTCAAACAAGTGATCAATTTAATCTTTCTTTCACTTTTAAAACCTCGCCAGGTGAAAAAAAAAAAGTGCACTTCCATAATATACTTAAAGTGCTCTATTTTCGCGCATTCATTTTGTACTTAATATACTAAAAAGTATTCTTTAGTACTTCTTAAGATAAACTTAAGATCATCTAAGTGTACTCAACTGTGCTATTTTTGGGACACCATGAACTAAAATATGCTTTTAACATACTATCTCTGTATTTAAAAAAATTGCACTTGAACCATCTTTCATACACCAGTACGCTCAAGTTTTCTACAAGTGGTGGCATGAGTTAGAGAGTATGTTAAAAGCGCATGTGTGACCCTGGAAAACAAGACCAGTCATATTTGTAGCAATAACCAACATTGTATGGTTCAAAATTATCGGTTTTTCTTTTATGCCAAAAATAATTAGGATATTAAGATCATGTTCCATGAAGATATTTTGTAAATTTCCTACCGTAATATCAAAACTTAATTTTTGATTAGTAATATGCATTACTAAGAACTTAATTTGGACATTTTTAAAGGTGATTTTCTCAATATTTAGAATTTTTTTTTTTTTTTTTTTGCACCCTCAGATTCCAGATTTTTAAATAGTTGTATCTCGACCAACTATCGTCCTATCCTAACAAACCACATATACATCAGTGAAAAGCTTATTTATTCAGCTTTCAGATGATGTATAAATCTCGATTTCAAACAAATTGACCCTTATGACTAGTTTTGTGCTCCATTTTAGTTTAGTATATTCATGGTGTCCCAAAATAGCACAGTTGAGTACAATTAGATGATCTTAAGTTTATCTTAAAAAGTACTAAAGAATATTTTTTTGTGTATTAAGCACAAAATTAGTGCACGAAAATATAGCACTTTAAGTAGTAGCCTATATTATGAAAGTGTACTTTTTTTTTTTTTCTCACAGGGGTCTTCAAATCTTGTGTCTGTCATTGATGATAATTTCAGTTCTGAGAATGATTTTTTGGAACTCTTTAGTCTTTATGGAACTTTACACTTAATAAAAGAAACTTGTCACGCTTTGTTTGTTTGTTTCGGGTCAAGAACACAAGGATTTTGGCATAGTAACTATAGCTCCAGGTACTCACAGCTAGACAAGAGTTACAGAAAAATTACATATTTACGAGAATGTGTAAAAAAAAAAAGGATATTTCACTCATGGGTTCTGCATACAAATGTACATATCGCGCTCGGTGCAGACCTCACAGAGAAGTTGGCCGGTTGTAGAAGTAGTAGCAAAGGTGATGATGCTTGCCTTGAAGGTTAATGATTAAAGTCCAAACGCTGTGATAGATAGTGTCCCAGACACGCTGGCCTATATTCGACAGCCCCCTAGGTGTCTCACTTTAGCAGTGTTTGTCAGGACTCCGGCGAGGATGTGCGCTGACGTCACCGCCGTGTTGATTTGCTAAGCGGCGAGCGGAGAGGAGTTAGTGCGCGTGAGAGAGAGAGCGGGGACTGTGAACCGCGTTACTATGCCACAGTCCTAATAACCGCACGCTCGGAAGCCAAACGTGCAAGACAGGTGAGTACAGGCGCGCACCTTTAAAACACCCACAGCTCCTGACAGACCCATCTGTCTGCGTGTGTTTTCAGTTTAGGAAATGTTCACATTATTAAGAGATGATCCGCGTTGTTGTTGATCAGATGTGTTTGCGCTCAGCATCACATCAAGTTACGGTGTTTCTACTGTTGCTTCAAGTGAAGGTGAATTGGGAGAGTGCACCGAAAAAGTACAAGTGTGGCTGTCAGTGTGGTGCAGGCTCGGGGCACCTGATGGATATGGCTGTTTATGTTCATCTTTACACATGTGGAGATGTTATGTTGACGTAAGCGTGTGTTTTAGTATTCGGGGGACGTGAGGTCTGCTCGCGCACCAGACAGTGACGTGCTTCCATGTGCTTTATTCTCAGCGTGACCGTTTCAAATTGAACACCCAGAGAGCTTAAATATGTCCTAACTGAAGAAGTGTGTCGTAGAACAAACAAATGTCGGAGTTTTGATGATTATTATTTCGCTTGTCAGTAAGTCTGGTTATTTAATCAGGGCCACCGTGGAGGTGCGTGTCACTGTCTTTCAAAATCAACCGAACTGTATTGGTTGTGATTTTTAAAGTGAAATGACCTTTGCTTTAATTTTTTGTTCGTTTTATAACAATACTGAAATAGATTAATTTAACCGAAACGCTATTTTGCTTGTTCGCCCGATGTGTTTGTGTATGTAATAAAATAACAAACGGGGTTTTTAACTTAAATTGATTCACGTGTGAACGGTCGAATAATCATGTATTGATCAGTCAAATGAGCTCTGACTGGACTTTTCATCTGTCTTTTTTTTATCATATATAAGGTAGATAACGCTTATCACAGCAGTAGTTGACTAATACGAATATGTGTTGATCGTTTTTTGACTTTTGTTTGAGTTGTTGTAACGATGTACAGTTCGCGTGCGTGAACTGGCTTCATTATTGCTAACGTCTCGTCAGTTAACTGCACTTCAAAGGCAACGTATTAATTTCTCACTTATTACTCGCCTTCCTGTACTTTGTAGAATTTAAAAAGCGTGAAATCCCTCGAATATATTTCTCTTCTGTCGTTCTATATCCTGATTTTCCCTTATTTGCTGTCTGAGGCGGTACAATCACAGTGAAAAGCCCGTCATTCACCGCTAAGATCATAGTGTTGTTTGATATAAAGACTATTTATTTACTAGTCTGCTCTTCTCCGATGAGGCTTCTTGTAGATCAAATAACCTACCTTATCTAGGTACTATTTTAAATGTATGTGATAATGTTATTAAAGGAAAAGGCTGTTTCTCGCTGCTGTTACCAAATATTAGTGGTGGATCTTCCTCTGATTGTGTTTATTCAAAAGTGACGGTGATGTTTTTGTTGTAATATAGTGTTAGGCTGATGTACAAAGCAGATTTTAAACGTAAAATTTTATAGCTTGAAAGTGTTTTATTAGGTAATTAATTTGATTATGATGGAGTCAAATATTTTACATGTCATGAAAAAAACCCAGCCCTTTGACCTTTTTATGGTAATTGACAAATTGCACGTTTTTTTTTTTTTTTTAAGTGCATTGATGCTTTATTTTTGTAGTATATGTCTGATATAGCATGGGGGAAAAAAGACATCATATAACTTACATATTATGATACATGGAAGTGTATTTAAAATAAAAAATAAAAATTGCATTTTGGTGTTTTAGGAGCTCTGTGCTGTTTTGTGTCATCCTCTGTTCCAACTATTCCTGGCAACAGCTTGCCTCACTCTCCATGCTCCGCTCAGTATCCCTGTCTGTGATGAGAATACTGAATAAGATGCCATTTCATTTCAGGAGGCTGTTGATGGGCTTTGTGAGGCGAGCTCGAACACATAGAAACAAAGGCTTGATTACTGCCAGCCTTTACTTAGCATTAAAGCCAAGTTTACACGTTTCTCATGTGGGCCACTTGTCGTTTTGTTTTTATTTTGTGCATTTTGACGGATTTTTCATTTGTTTGTTTTTTTAGGGATCCTTTGCTAAAAAGGTTTTTAGCGGTTAAATAATGATAGATTTGTGTTTTGTACAGTACAGAGTACATTTGAAGTCTAATGAACTGATATTATTGTGGTGTTGTTGTTTTTTTTTAAATGGCATCTTCATTTTTTTTAATACTGAAATAATTAGAAAGATAGCTATTAATTTAAGAACAAAGAAAATCAACAACCAAGGAAAGAAAAAAAAAAAACATTGCGACTTTGCTGCTTCTAACTGTGGGTCTCCCTTTCATCTCTTTCTAGATTGACCTTATCTTGTTTACAAAGATAACTGAACAGACTGCTACGTGGAAAGAAAGACTCATGAGTTGGCCGTGTGGATTTCAGAGACGTTATGGATTTGACTAAAATGGGTATGATCCAGCTCCAGAACCCCAATCACCCCAATGCCCTGCTGCACAAGGCTAATCAGATGCGCCTGGCTGGCACACTGTGCGACGTGGTCATCATGGTGGACAGCCAGGAGTTCCACGCTCACCGGACTGTGCTGGCCTGCACCAGTAAGATGTTCGAGATCCTCTTTCACCGGAACAGCCAACATTACACTCTCGACTTTCTCTCACCAAAGACCTTCCAGCAGATTCTGGAGTATGCCTACACTGCCACGCTCCAAGCTAAAGTGGAGGATCTGGATGACCTGCTGTACGCAGCAGAGATCTTAGAAATAGAGTACTTGGAGGAGCAATGCCTGAAGATACTGGAGACGATCCAGTCCTCAGATGAAAACGACGCTGAGGTCAACATGAATGATGGAGGCGCGGAAGACGACGAGGAGCGCAAGGGACGGCATGGCAGGAACCCGAAAAAGCATTCCGCGGAGGAGGGTGGCTACGTGTTGGCTGCCCAGCAAGCACTGACGCTGCCAGGAATGGTGGATCAGAGTCCTTCTGTCTCCACGTCCTTCGGCCTCTCCACCATGAGCCCAACCAAAGCAGCCGTGGACAGCCTGATGAGCATTGGCCAGTCCCTCCTGCAGAGCACCATGCACCCCGGTGTGGGTGCCGAACAGCCCCTGCATGGCAACTCCCACCCCATGATGGGAGAGATCAAGACGGAGATGATGCAAGTAGATGAGAGCGGAGAACACGAGAGCCCTAAAGCCATGGAATCCAGCGCCTCCAGCAACGGCGAGCGCAGTGGAGAACCTGACAAGAACCGTGATGGGCCCGGCACCCCTACCAGGAGCAGCGTGATTACCAGTGCTCGTGAACTGCACTATGTCAGGGAGGAAGGTGTGGGCGACCAGCAGGCGGAGGTCAACCAGATGGGCCTGGAGGCCATGGCAGGGATGACCGAAAAGCACTTGGCGTCACTCTATGGCATTCCTCCCAACCACAAGAACGAAGCAATGCTCTCTATGCCCGCCTCCATGGCCTCATCCTTGCACATGTCCCCAGCCTTGGCCATGTCCATGGACTTCAGTGCCTACGGGGGCTTGCTGCCTCAGAGCTTCATCCAGAGGGAGTTCTTCAACAAGCTCGGTGAATTAGCTGCTGGGATGAAGCCCGACGGCCGCAGCCCGAACGAGCGCTGCAACGTGTGTGGCGCCGAACTGCCTGACAATGAGGCTGTAGAGCAACACAGGTAAGCTTCTGTTTTTGTTTTTCCGTTGCCATAAATGCATGTTCTTCCCAAGTGTTTTCTTTTTTTTTTTTGCCTCTCCTGGTGCAAAGACAGGTCCCTAATTCAATTAGTTTATTGCGCTCTGTGAAACAAAGGACCGCAAGGTGCCCATTTTTAGAAATTCTTTTGATTAAAGAACTCAGTTGCAGAGAAATGTTAGTGGAAGATGAGTCATGATGGTTAACTGTTGATTGCTTATCTTCTTTCATGCTGGAGGTCAATTTGCTTAACACTCTGCCTGCGGTGGATATGAGAGAGAATGATTGCAGAGCTGATTTACGCACGTATATGTTTTCCTCTTGCTTTCCCCTTATCAAGAAAAATAGCTCTTCAGCTGAAATAACTTTTGAAAGGTGTAAGGAAAAATAGGTCTTTCAAGTTGCAATACAAGATCTTGTTATACCTGTTTGAAACAGCTTAATATTGCATAAAGAATCCGTCATTAAGAAAATTAGTGGATTCAGTAAACAGAAAATACTGTATAAATTAGACGCCAGTAGTTGTTTACAATTTATTTAATAAATACATTGTTTTGTTGTTTTTGCAAAAATTCTTTTGCTTACTGTATAATGCTGCAAGTGCACATAGCAAGATGAGACATTCCCAGGCTAGTGAAGAAAAATGATTATTTTTAACTTGGTTCCTTTAAGTGGGCCGTCTGTTTGTCGCGGCTCCCAGGCATTGGGTGCTGATCAATTCCAGGCCTGCGCTGGTGGCTGTCGAGTGGTCCTGGAGAGGCTCTGGCTGAGCCCATTAGCTGCACCTGGAGAGGGGGCAGGCTAATGGGAAGCAGCCCTACTGACCCCCATGGTGTGGCCAGTGATGAGTAGGCCAGCCTGGGCCCCAGCCACCCGGGACAAGGAGGGCCTTATTAGCTTTATGAGTAGAGCAGACTGTCCAGCCCAGGAAATGAGGGTCTACGTGGAGGACCTGTGCCGACCTCCACAGCGTAACCTTTTGGCCACTTGGCTGGCCTCTGGTTCTCGTCAGTGTGACTTGTGGGGGTGTTGCAAGGAGCTGGGACGAGGCGAGGAAATCCACGCCAGACTTTATCAGCTTTTGAAGCCCGCAGCCGCACCCTTGCTGCTGTCGACTAGACAAAGATTGCCGGATTCACATGTTGAACTTATTTGTACAATATTGTAAAATTGGACAAAACATATTTAATGTTTGCGTTAATTCATTTAGCAGACACTTTTATCCAAAGCGACAGAGGAACACGAGCAATTTGTTATAGAGCCAACAAAAGTCTTAGTAAAAAAATGCAACACATTACATTTTACAGGTTACGTATAAACATTTAACCGTTTCTTTTAGATTCACATTTACTGCATTTAAGAAACAGCCGATGACTCAAATGAGGGGCTGAGGGTGTTTATTCTTGTGTCGTGAAGCAGGCTGTTCAGTTGCTATCCAGCAGAGAGAGTTTTGATTGGATAAAAGATTAAGTTAAAGTGAGCCAGTCATGCACATCTTGGAGTCAATTGCATTGAGATGCAATAAGATTATAAAGCAGCAACTGTATGAAAAGGTGTCTCCTCATAGAGAAGTTGATTATGTAGGTCCTGCCATTGCCTGCACAAACCATACAACGTTATTTTGATAATTGTGTGAGTTTTAGTGCCTGTTGTTTACAGGATTTCAGTAGATCTGCATTCTGCGGGTTTCTTAATGACAGGCCCAGGATTGAGAATAAACTGGTTTGAGCATTCGTCCTTAATCTGTTGGAATGCACAACGGTGAAAGTTCATCTGAGGATTCAGTTTCAGTCCAAATATTCATGTGTCTTTGGAAGTGCTCAAGATGGCATTAATAAATCCCTCTTAATTACCTTCATTATTCACTGAGTGAAAAATGCTCGTTCAACCTTGTGAACTTTAAGGTTGGTGTTTATCTTAGAACAGAATAATTGACAAGCCGTGTTAATTTAAAAGTTGTCTGTGCTTGTGTGAATCATCGAAGTAAGCGTGTTGGCATGTCAGATGTTCTGGATTTGACTAAAAAGGATGCAGCAGTTGCCGAAACAGCCTAATTGCAGTGATTTTTCCATATTGCAGATCCATAGTGTTGTTTGATTCAGTACGTTAAGGGTTCATAAGATGGGCACGTTTGTCAGTTTAAATTTGCATCATATCATCATATGCATCAGTATTTATTTCAATGCTTTAAAAAATTAGAATCTAAAAGATGCATGACAGTGATAATGGAATGTAATTTCAAATGATTTTCCCACTCTTATTTATTATATGCCAGAGATATAGATGTACTTGTCTACTTTACTTTCTTTTGAAGTTTCAATGATCTTCTCCTTTTAATAAAAGGAATGACATTGTCATATTTGCCATG
The DNA here is from genome assembly GCF_012432095.1 of Onychostoma macrolepis. Lineage (NCBI taxonomy): Eukaryota > Metazoa > Chordata > Actinopteri > Cypriniformes > Cyprinidae > Onychostoma > Onychostoma macrolepis. The sequence goes on from NC_081175.1 coordinate 15,278,448, forward strand.
GAAAGGTTCTGTTCCTTTTTTCATCACAGCTCATGACGGCTTGCAGCAGACGGGGCGGCAGCTCTTGTTACTAATTACAGATTATTTTGCAACATCTTGTGCCAGGGTCCCAGCCATCTCTAGCACTCTCTGTGAAAAATATTTCTGTTTGAGAGTTCATTTAGGGCAAACAGGTCAAGTTAACGTCTGTAATTATTCCCAGATTGGGCACGAGCCTTTCTGCGTGTGAATGTGTGTGTGCATTTGAGAGCGAACGCATCAGTAAGTGCTTGCTTCCTGTATAAATTTAGCTTGCTGCATTCATTCCCCATTGCCCTGGGTTATGTCATAAAGCTCTGAATGATATGTGCATCGCTTCCAAAACCATGTGAGTGTCAAGACTATCCTATTAACTAGACTACTCTAGTAATCTTGTAATATCTGGGGTAGATGTATGTCTGAGGGTTGCCTAAATGAAGGAGTTTATTTGTTTTTCAATCACCCAGAGTTCCCTACAGGAGTTAAATCGAAGTACCGTAGCTTTTTTATTTTTTATTTTTTTTGACACAAGCTGGAGGAATTTATTATTTTTTTTGCCAAGGAAAACAGTTTGTGGCCCTTTGACTCATGGAAAATGATTACAGAAATATTTCAGCAACCTGCCAAAAAGAAAATAATCAACATGCACGACACTGGAATGAAGGAGGAAAAAAAGACACTGCATTTTATCCACACTCTTTTAGAGTTATCTTTGTGAAAGGGATCAAGTTTTTTTTTAATTTATTTTTTGGTTTTTTTAGGTTGTTCTTCATGTCAGACAGGTGGAAGAAGGTTGAGCTAGCATAGGTAGTGCTAACTGTACATCTATAGCTATGGTGTTTAAACAGGAGGCAAGGCCTTATCTGTGCATATCAGAGACAGCGATAACCCTGTGCTCTCCTTTCCACTATACCAAGAGCAGATGGGGATGATAAGTCCTCATGGTGCTGCAGAATGAGATAACACCAGGCTGCAGTGAGGTGAGAGGCACCTCACAACTTTCCTTGTATGCTCACAAGTGCAGCTGAATCTTACCACAGCGCTGTAACGGCTGTCCCCTGGATTTGTGACACACAACGTGAACTTTGTGTTCAGTTTGTGTAACCAGTGAGCTGCTATAATATGGTGTATTTTATTGTTGGTATACTTGGTAACTCCCCTGGCCAGCAGTTTTCTATATGGGTAATACGCATACAAGTACAGCTCCTATTTATGAGTGAAATTTAAAACATTTTTTCCAAGATATATTTCAAATTGGTAATAAAACCTGACAAAAATTGCATCGTTTTTTACTTTTTAAGAAAAAATGTATTTCTAAATCTGCAAACAGTCTGCTTATGTTTACTAGATTACACCACTTTTTTGGCAATATGGACTTTCAGTTAGGTTATATGCCATATTTATGTCATACAGTGTGAGATATGTTCAGGCATATTGTCCTGGAAAGTCAAAACCCTGGAAATTACTTTTGAACTTGGACAATTTATCCATTTAGGTCGCCTTAAAAGTGAAACGTCCTCTGTGCCAGCTGATTTGATAGTGTGGTGTTTAACTCTCTAAAGCCTTATGGTAATTAAGAATGATTGCAATTAAGCCAAAGAGACTTCAAACAAGTGGACCCTTCACTTTGTCAAGTTAGCCAATTAAGTTTCTGAAACTCCTCATGGCTGCTCTGAAAATGGAAATAATGCCTCCCAAAAATGATTTTGACCTTTCAATACATTTCTGGGACAAGAAATTCTGTCTTGTGAAATTTGGGATTCTCATGTCTAGTTGTCTAAAAATCTGAAATGCCTATTTTATGTTCGAGATGAGTTTGTTTTGAGGATGAAATTGAGTCATTGCCTAATTAAAGCTGCTCTCTTTCTCAAGATATTCTGTGGCAAGGAAGACCGCCTAGAAAGAGGAAATCATAATTTTTCAACCAAGTAGTGTGAATTAACAGGTTTTCATAGCCAATTTTCATTTATAGTTGCATATTATTATAGAATATGCCATCACAAACTTTTATTGTTTTTATTTAGCGATACGCAAACCATATTTATTTAATGCCATTGAAATATGTGTGTATTTTTCAATGCTTTTTCTTTCAGATGCTAGTATTTGTCTATGCAGCCCACATACGGCAGCAGCTGGCAGGCGCCCAATTATGGACAGGCTTTAAAAGCCCCGCTTGAACTGTAAAGATTTACACCGCCACCCCTCTGATCTGGAATCTGCCTTCTGTCCTCACTGTCAAGACAAGAGATGTATCGATTAAAGACTTAACACTAGGTTGCATCATGTGTATTGGACTAGCGCACCTTGACTGCAGCTCAGTATCTTCAGAGCCTCGCTGACGAAAACAAGTTTGTTGATTCATGTATCAGAGCAGTCCATCAGGTGAATTTCGCCACCTAACTCTTATTTGATTCGCTTCTGTCTACTCATATCTAAGGCATCACCTACACAGGGTTTGGGTTCGCACTCGCATGTAGAAAATAAGAGACTTTTTGATTCGCACATGAATAAGGAATAAAAGTAAACAGACAGGCAGACAGCGCTGCCCCATATTATTAAAGCGATAGTCATCTGGCATGCCCAGTAAAAAGACATGACGGTTGCTCACAGGGCTTTTTTCACTGAGGTGCTTTTCACTGGCCGCTTTCTTATCTGCTTTCTGCAACTGGAGATGGAAGGATTACAGACAGAGCAGGGCGCTGCAAGCCCACTACGGTGCCAGGTGGCACACTAACCGTCTGCAAATATATCTGAAGCCATTCTGCTCCGCCACACATGTATATGCGCGTATACGTGCATCAAAATCAGATTTAAACAGTGGCCGTGGTGAAAGCAGGCTGGTCGAGATAAGACGCAGGTGGTTCATAGAAGGTGGACTTGTCTTTTTGGCCCTGTTCTGGTCTTGTTTCACTTGTGTGACTGGTCAGAAATCAGATTCGCTGCTGGTCTGAATCAGTTCATTTGTTTGAATTTGATGGGAAAATGCTATAGTTGCTGTACTGTCACTTTACAGAAAATGAAAGATTTTATTGCCTTAACTTCCGATTCTTTCCATTTGCCCTATAAAATGATCTCTCAAATTGAGTAACAATTTGACCTATCAGATTGGTTTTCACTGTATTTGTCTTGAAAGGAAATTTCACCCCAAAATTTAAATGATAATTTTCTCAACGTCCATTTGTTCCAAATCTGCACGAGTTTCTTTCTTCTGAACGCAAAAGAAGGTATTTTGAAGAATGTTGGTAACACAATTAATTAATTTATTTATTTTTTAATTTTTTTGGAAGTCAGTTGCTACCATCAACGGTTTGCTTACCAACATTCTTCACAATATCTTCCTTTGTGCTCAACAGAAGAAAGAACCTCATACAGGTTTGGAAAAACTTGAGGGTGGGTAAATGATGAGAGAATTTATTTTTGGGCTAACTATAACTTTAATAGTATTTTAAATATCTTAACTAAAGTATACATTACACTTCTTGTATCATCAAAGAAAAGTTAACATCCAATTTTATTTCATTATATACCACAGGTTCCTCTTTTCAGTAAGTACAGTGTTTTAATCCCATCAATATCCCATTAGCATCTGGTTTCTGGCTCCCGCGACATGAAAGAAGACGTGTCGGTTCCCCCTCGCTAGTTCTAAGGCGCTGCCGAGCTCTGCGTACAATGAAGGTCTGGAGCAAAAGGCCAAGCCAAGCGTGCACGAGGGCTGTGTGAATGCACTGCTGGGGCTCCGGAATCCCCTGGAAGTATCAAATCAGAACCTTCCTCGGGCTTCCACCGAGAGGGGCTCTAATTAGCTCCTTTGTTGCCTGTTGAATGGGGTGCCAGAGATTGGCAAGGGGCCCCCGATAGAGTGATACAAGTGTGCTACGGAGGGGGTCATAAAATACCCATCACATTAGATCTGTGTGATGTCGGACCAGGTAGGAAGGAAGCAGCCAAGCTGCATGTTGGAGGATTTGTTTATGGGAAAAACCTGGGCTTGAAATGCCAAGCACGGTAGTTCTTAGTTGCTTAACTGCTCAGAGGTAAATCAATGAAGATGGTTTAAACGATAATGCTAATGAAGCTAATTTTAAGTATTTTGTGTAAAAAAAATAAATAAATAAAAATACCACCAGCAGCTTAACTTCAGCTGCTGCAAATTAGTTGTACAAGTTACTACAAGTATTCTTGAATCTTGTATAACTTAATTGAAGTTGATTGCATTATTCTAAATAGTTGTTGAAGTTATGGGAAAAACCTATGTTTAATATGATCTTTTTGTTTTACAGTGTGTTGATTTTTTTTTTTTTTTTTTATTGCTGTTGTTGATGTTATTGTTACTAAAGAATTCACTAAATAAATGCAAATCAGGTAATGCTGAAAATGTGTTAATAATGAGCAGAGCTTAATTACCATGTCTTGTGCATTTAGTGTGCAGCAAAAATTAGCGGGCAAAAAGGTCTATTATTAAACCAAGCAGCTGTCTGTTGATCATTGTGGTGAATTCACGTGACCAACTTGAACCCAGTGTGAAATCAGTGTAGGTAAATCTTTCTCCTTCATGCAGATTTCCTGATTGCATGGATTCCTATTGAAATAACTGGATATTCTGGATTTTCGTTTATACAATGGTAAATGTGACCAGTCACCAGACCTCAAGATGCAGGTTTTTAAGCTCCAATACACTGCATAGAAGCACTTATTATTTAGTGAATTAATTTATTTCATATTTTTAGTGCCAGCACCCCTTCAGTGTTTTCTCTGTCTTTCAGACCCCATCTCTTTTCTTACACTCTCTGACTTCCTCTCTTTCTCCCCCTTTCTGTGAGGGGTGGAAATTGAGTTAGTTGAGACATGGCCTAAAGAAGCCTCCCTCTCTTTCTCCTCTATTATCTTCTGCTGGAGGCATTTGAGAGATATGGGATGGCAACTCTCAGCAAATGCAGAAAGCCAACCGGCACGTTATAAGCCATGTTGTAATCCTGGGGGATCAGTTGGATAAATGGTAGAATAAAGCTCAAACCATAATTGATTTATGTATTTGCTGACTGAAGACGCCTGCAGTGATCACTAGCAGGACAGGATGAATGATTAATGGCTTGGCCTTAAGAGAGCTTGTTTGAGCGAGAGGCCGTGCCCTGCACTTACATTACCAAATACATCTGAGCTCTAATTCAATAGAAGAGAGATTATTTCACTAAGCGCACTACCTTCATTTAGCCCCAGATTGAGCGATGGCCGTCAGTAAATCGCCATTGTTTGGCATACGTCGTGACCATTGGGCTTTCAGAGTCTCAGAACGTTTTATAAAACTAAAATGGCCCTGTAACATTTTAATTACCTCAGTGTCTGTTTCTCATGCCACGAACAGCCAATATTGTCAGTGACACGCACTTCTTCATCTCTCTCCCCGTCTGCTCGAGACAGACATGAAACCGAAATGGGATTTTTTTTGTTTGTTTTTTTGCAGATGAATTGATATAGTTTTTTTACCCTGTGTCTCTCAGACTATTTTTGACCTGTCACCAAAATTGCACTTGAGTTTTATTGGCGCGTTACACAGAGAGCTTTCTCTCCCTTTAGTTCAGGCTGAAGTGTTTTTGTGTTCCCTCACTGTCTGGGAGTCCAAAAGCCATTCCATTTACTGGACTGATCACCAGGGCTGCCCACTGTGACACGTCATGACTCACACGGCATCATTTCTGCTGTTTGTGTCCGTGGCAGAAGGAAACTGATGATGCTGTCAGGACGTGCTGTACACCATTAAGCATAGAGCAGAACGGAGGCTCTCTGCTTCTCCCCTACATGAGCCACCACTGTCTTGCCCAGCAATTTTACACCCCGTGCTCTTTGTTTGACCTTCCTGTGAAAGAAAAGTCACATTGATCCTGTCATTTGGGTTGGCGGCGGCGACTTTTGAAGAGCCAGTGCTGTATTGTCTAATGCATTTTGGGATTTTTAGGCATTTCAGTGTGCAAGGATCAATCTGGTTTGCTCGCTGTATGCAACTTGGTCACTTTACACGTCATTCATCTGGTCTCCTCCTGTCTAAGTGGGCAGTTTTTGGCCAGAATAATAAGGACCGAACAAGAATACTTTTTCCTGCTAGTCAAAGTCTGGCTTTTGCGCAAGAAGAGAAGAGCTGGAGTCCTCAACAGGTGTTGGTGTCCTTATCAGCCTATCAAGCCTTATCTCAGGGGCTCAGCTTCCTGCATCCTCAACGCAGACATCAGAATAACTTATCCTCTGACCTCATTCCACACTTGCACCTTGTTCCTCACTAGGCCCGAGCTGGGTTTCGCCATCAACGGTGGGGTCACTCTATCGGTCCACCCATTCTTATACACAAGACTCCTGCGGTGCAGGTTCTCAAGATGTGGGTTTTCGTGTTACGTTGTGGGAAAGAAGCATTCGGTGTGCTTATATCAGCAAGTACACCTTTAGAGAATGAAGAAACGGAGGTTTGTTGGGGGTATGGGTGGGTTGGTGAGATAAAAGGCTGTCTTATATAATATAGAGCGCTCGGTCGAGAGGTCTGACTGTGCTATTTTAAATCCTGACTTGGGTGTAGTGGGGTCTCGGAGCCATGAGAGCTTCCATTGTGAAAGGTTAGTCTGTTACAGTAGAGTGGATGCAGGGGTCTTGCCACAGACAAAGGCGGGGTCAAACAGGCCCCCGTTATTTACAGTAGTCCCTTTCATTGGCCAAGTGAAACAGGAGCCTCCAGGGGCCTTATGGGAAGAGCAGTGTTTTTGCTCAGTCAGGCCTTCAATAAGGTCAAAGAGCATCGCGGGTGGGGTGAGCTGACTTCCAGGCCTTCATAGAGGGTCTTTTATTGATCAGCAAAGAATCTGTCACACAGGCAAAGTTTAAAAAAACAACAACGGCAATACCACGTTGCCATGGTGGGACCAGAATGTGCTTTAAGAAGATGAGAAAGATCAAGTCTGCTTTACATTGGTTGACATTCTTCTTCCAAATTTCTATTTATTTAAATTGATTAATGAATTGATTAAAATTTTTCTTTATTCATTTTATCTTTTATTTTTATTTTTTTATTTTATTATATTACATTTAAAATAATATATAAACTTTTATTAGTGTCTATTATTATTATTATTATTATTATTATTGTTTAAAATTTTACTTTTTAAAATGTTTTCATTTATCCTATTTCTGCGACTTTGTGTGACTGGCAGTTGCTAAGGGAAATTAATCACAATTGGACCACAATGTCTGCAAAAATGCAGCTCCACATATGGTTTTATATTGTTTTGAGTCACGCTCTTGAAAAAACAGACACGTTTTGTAATATTATATGCCATCTTGTTGGACTCAATACCCAAAGCGTTCTGAAACCAGTAGTATTTGTTTTCTTTCATTAAGTAAGGGAAAGTAGCCCAGCCAGCTCCTGGCTCCACTCAGCTTTATGGAGAAAAAAAAAAGCACCATCTGCCAGTAGAATCCCACATAATCTTGGTGTAATCTTGACTTAAATGCTAAGAATGAGAGCGAGAGTGTTCAAAGAAAGAGCCCTACATACAATACGCATAACAGAACAGTCTGCCGGAACAGATTTTATTATTTTTAGGCACACAATACGGACAGGGTCAGAGTTCATGGGGCAGAGGTCTGCATGCGGGAGGTAGGAATGGGAGGGTCTCATGGGTCCAGTGTTGACCCCAACCTTTCGGACCATTGTCCTGAAGAGCACAAAGGATGGTCAACCTCCAGTTTGGCCTGCCTCAAGCTGAGTTTGACAGAGGCTTTGAATTTGGTTGACAGAACAGTGAGCAATCAAACGGTGAAAGAGCTTTTTGTTCAAACTCCAAAAAAATGCCAATAAAAAGCCAAACCTTTTTATTTTGTGTAAAGCGATTTGGTTCAAGATAAATCTCCTCTTTAAAAATTGTTTAAAGAAGACATTGTATGAAATAGCATACATTTTACAGTCCCTTTCGCTTCTCTCATGATTGCCCACAAACAACACAAAATACACCTGTTCCTCTTGTATGGCACTATCTGTCTGACCTGTTTTCTTAGTTGCAGTGTTCTTCAGACTGCACTAGAGACCCAATCACCTGCATTAGGAGCACATCACTCTCCATCCACTTTACAGAGTTCGCTTCAGTCCGGCGGGCTGAAATAGAGTTGTGCTGTGGAAATGCTGATGTGTGAGCGTGAAGTGGCCACAACTCCTCTCCCCCTCTTTCCTTTGTCTCTCAGCTCCTTGCGCCCCCACTATTGTGATGAAGTAATGGGTCCTCATTCTGCCCCTGTCAGCTGCTTTCTGTTGTCTAATGTGGGGAATGGTTAAAAATAAACCTTTTTTTATACTAGTTAGTTGGGGGGAAAGAAAAAAAGAGGCCCAAATTTAAATCCTCTAACTGAGCTATTAGCGTCTCTTGGCAGGGAAGTCCATATGCTTCCTATAGATGTGTGAGAGAGGCGGAGATGGGGAAACCCTGAACATATAGTGTAGCATGTGTTTGTTTGTGTGGTGTCATGACTCCAGAATATAATGAGAACTATGGGTGCAAATGATTTGGCTAATAATGGCAATAATATAATAATAATAATAATAATATGAGTAATATTTTCATCTATTGCATTTGTATTAATGAAATAACCAATTGATTTTTTTTTTCTTCTATTTATTTATTTATTTATATATATATATATATATAATTAATTTTTATTTTTTTATTTTTTTTTATTAGTAGTGTCAAAATTAGCGTGTTAACGCAGGCAATTAAAGTTTAACGTGTTAAAAATATTTAAGGCAGGGGCAGGGGCAGGGCCTAGATTTGGCCACCCCACTCACAACTGCTGCTTCTGTCACTTTTTCTCTTGACAAGAAGTGCATTTATTCAGTTGTAGAACGTCTTTACGACCACATCAATTTTATAGAGAAATCAGTATGGGCATCAGTGATACTGGCCTTCAGTCATAAAAATAAAGATGCCATTAAACAAATATTAAAAATATATACTGTCTTTATGTTGTTTGTACATTAATTTGGAGAAGAATGTGAAATTATTCCAATATAAAAGTATATTTGAAAAATTTTAATGTTATACATTTTAAAAACTATATTTAATGTGTATATATAATATTAGTGCTGTCAAATGATTAATCACGATTAATCACATCCAAAATAAAAGTTTGTTTGTATAATATATGAATATTTACTGTTTATTTATGTGTATATAAATACAAACACATGCATGTATACATGTATATATTTAAGAAAAATGTTATGTTTATACATTAAATATATTTATATAAAATATAATGATATAAATTTGTAAAAAAAATACTAACGTAAATTTTCAAAATATACAGTATGTGTGTATTTATATATACATAATAAATAAACACAGTACACATTTATTTTGGATGCGATTAATCACCATTAATCCTTTGACAGCGCATATATTAATCACCATTAATCCTTTTTTAAATGAATGCTTAGAAATCTATTTGTTGAGAGAATTTTTTTTAAATTTATGTAAAATATATTGTATTATATAAAATAAAAAATATGTATATATAAAATAAAGTAAAAAATGGGAAATAAAATTTTAATGAAAAAAAAAAGAAATAAAATATACACAGTATATGTAATAACATCCATTGGTGAAGGCTTAGAAATATTTGTCAGCTACATTTTTCAAAAGGTCGAAATGTTCTTTGCCAGGAATTTTAAAACGAGGTCACCTTGTCCATTTTCCAGGCCAGCTGAATTGGTACTGTTCCCTGAATTTATTCTGATACCAAAAAACATGATTTAAAAATAAATAATAATAATAATAATAATAAAAAAAATTTACATTACATTTCAAAATTTACATTTGCCTTCTAAAGTCTGTGAATCATAGTTTTCTTTGTCAGCAAAGCTTATGATCTTGCTGATTTAAAAAATAAATAAATACATTTTTAATAAATGTTTGTGTAACTTTGAACAGTTTTTCCATTTAAATGTTTTTACTTTCTCCTTGACATCGCTGGATGGAGGAGAGCAAACATAGTCAGGGTTGATCCTCTCAAAGCTGTTGTGCTCTGGCTGCTGTTGTTATGTGGACTGGAGAGGGTCACATTTTCTTCCTAGTCGGTTACATTAAATATAGAGAACCACAATCCACCGCTGAAGGCCAGTAGTTGCAGTAGTGGAACTGCGAAATCACCCAAAGCCAAGAGATGATAGAGCTTTTATATAGTGTCAAGGTTCTGACCCTTGCCTTTGTTCGATCGGTTCCCTTTTCCTCAGTAAGAGGCACAGATCCTCAGCCTTGTTGAGACATTAGTAGTGACAATGGAACTGATTTAATGTACATTATATCACCAGCTGTGGACTGTTGTTCATTTTTTTTATTAGCTTTTGCAAGAGAGAAGCATTTTTGTTTCCTTTCATGTGTAAACAAATCATTTTGGACATTGAGTGCATTACATAGTGTGCTAACCAGATAAGTGATAAAAGTGGTTTCTTGAATCAGTGTTTGTCTTTCCATGTGAAATAGACCTTTCACAGACATGTCCAGGTATATGGTGCATTGGAGCAATGTTGGACAAATGTTGATTACTTGTTGTTTTTCCCCTTCCCTTTGAGTTCCTCCCTGTATCCAGTTAAAACGGAGAGAAGGGTGACAGAGTGCAAGCTTTTACGATTTTATTGGAGCAATGTGACATGCCTTCAGAGGTGCTGTATCTCGTCTCCCACCTTCAGTCTTATTTGTTAACTCTTTTTGTGAGCTTGTTTGTTTTGTAATCTGTCTTTAGCACTATTCAGACGGTATTCACCTTCTAATTGATGTTTGAGTTACAATTGTTAACAGGATGTCTATGATTTATTTTACTGATTGGGATTTTTGTATTAGTAATTTGGCAGTGTCTGTTGTCTGGATGTGGGTGTTAACAAAAGGTTATGACGCACTAAATGTTATTAATCCAGCAGCTTTAGTTATAGTGTTCAGCACAATTAAAATAAAGCATTGTTAAAAAAAATAATAATAATTTAGCCTTTTTTAATGTATATGTGTACATACACACAATTCAAGAGTTTTGGCTCAATTTGTTTTTCAGCATTTTATTTTTTTTCTTGATAGATTAATTTAGCAGGGATACAATGGATGAAATTGATTGAAGTGACAAAATAATTCTATTTGAAATATTTTTTACATCCTATTCATCCACAAATTAAGCAGCAAAAACTGTTTTCAGTATCGATCATTATTAATATTGATCAAACCATAATTAACATTTGAGCACCAATAATACATGATGATAACTGAGCATCAAATCAGCTTATTAGAATGATTTCTGAAGGATCATGTGACACTAAAGACTGGATTAATTGCAGCTGAATTTTCAGCTTTGTCATCACAAAACTAAATTATTTAAAAAACATATATAAAAATAGAAAGGTTATTTTAAATTGTAGTAATATTTTACAGTATTACTGTTTTTGTTGTAATTTTACTTTACTTTTTGATCAAATGGTTAGCATAAGAGACTTTTTTTCAAAACTTGAATGTTTGTTGTTGGATTAAAATAGGATTAATTACGAAGTATGTCTGGAAAACAAATTTACACAACCTTCTCAGGGAAAACTAGTCCTGTCAGATAATGGCTTTTTTTACCTTAATGTTTTGATTGGTTTGTATCTTTTTTTTTTTTTTTTTTTTTTTTTTTTCAAATTATTATGTTTACATTCAATACATGTTTGACCACCATATGTTTGACAACATGGAGAGAACAGATGTATCGGCATATTTTTAGCCCTGGACAGTTGGGCTTTGTCACTGCAACAAAATCAGCAGCTTTCTTCAGCGGTGTCAACACGTGCAAAGGAAGCATTGCTTTTTCTGTCAGCCTCACTGATCCTGGTGTAAGGACACTGCTCCGTGTTTCACGTGCCCACAGGGCCAAATTAAAAATTTGCAGTAGGTAGACAGAGCCCACGAAGAGAAGGAGGGTCAATATTAGATTTATCACCTCTCGAAACATTTGGAGAAACTAACCAGAGGGCTTTCTGCTCGTCGACTGCACTAAAAATAAACGCCACATGTGGACCGCTCTTTCTCTTCCTGAAGGGCCACTCCTGGAACTGTCTGTCTGTGGCACTCGGCAGACCAAAAGATAAAGGAGGGAGGGACAGGAAAGGTACTAAACCCGGAGAATAAGTCATCTCTCAGACCAGCTCAAGTCGTTGCAGTTAGCGTCGTTGCTGTGGATTTCTTTTTATATCCGACGACATCTATTTATTTATTTATTTTTTATGCCAAAGCCAGCTGTCAATCATATCATGTCCTATCAGACAGAGCATCAGTCATGCAGTAAAAGAACAGGCTGTTCATATTTTGTTTGAATTTACACAGATGCTGATCATGCAATAATACCTGCCATTTCTCAGCATCGTGTGAATCTTGTTTTCTGTAAATGATTTATGAATTCAAACCAAATGAGGTTAAATTTCCTTTAGGAACAAGGAGCACATACCGAACTGTTGATATCAGACAAATTTATTGTGTTTTTGGTGGAGCATTTGAACTAGAGCAATCACTGGTGCTTAAATCACTCACACATCCTTCATAAAACTAAATAACAGCAATGGAAAGGCCAGTAAGACTTTTATACGACTTTAGTTATCCAAAAATACTTATTTTACAGCCCTGTAATTAATTCTGAATGCTATTTACTACGCCAATTAGGCACACAGGAAAAACAGCCATTTGCTTGCTCAAGCTATGGATTTTGCATGACAGGGAGCAGAATCCATCTCGAGTAATGGGCGAATCTGAACTCTGAGATAAGCGGCGTCCCATCCTGCTACAGACCGAGCTGTACTGTGCCCCGTATCGTCACATCTTTCTTGCGGGGTGAGATTGTGCCAGTTCTGAACTGGCACACACTGGGGGAAATTGATAGCACCTGGGCATGAATGCCATAGCAGAGCGGGTCGTCTTATCTCGGGCCAATTTCTCCTACCTCACTCTCCAGATGAGAGCGGCTGTGTTTTTCTAGGTCAGTCTCTCTGTGCCCAGAGAATAGGGCTGTGTTTTACCCATTACTCCTAATATGATCACTAATATTTTTACTTCTGCCCAGCCCTGAGGTAAGGGTGGCCTGAATAGTGAGAAGATCTAGATCAGCGGCTGTTGATGTTTCGATGGGATTGTTTCAAATCTTTATTTGGCCCACAGGCTCCTGGATTTCTTGCCTGTTCTTTACTAAACACAATGCTTTTGTGAACAATTCATGCTTTATCGTGTAATAAATTGGAACTTTTGGATTAGAGGCGGGGGAATATTACAAAGCTTCTATTATGCTCTGAGTAATGTTATCATTATAGTGATGTATAGAGTTTTTTTTTTGCTGAAAATTCAGTGAGGAAAATGGAATATTAAATAAGTGTGATCATTTCTATTTTTAGATATCCTGTACAAATGAGAGGTACTACTGTACATCTCATCTAATTATTTTTCCCTTTTTAATTTGGAACACAATCTAAAAGGCAAAGCAGTTTTATTTATATAACTTTGTGTATGTGTGTATATATGTATGCACGCATGCACGTACACATATACACACACACACACACACACACACACAGTGAGGCAAAAAAGTATTTAGTCAGCCACCAATTGTGCAAGTTCTCCCACTTAAAAAGATGAGAGAGGCCTGTAATTTTCATCACAGGTATACCTCAACTATGAGAGACAAAATGAGAAGAAAAAAAATCCAGAAAATCACATTGTAGGATTTTTAAAGAATTTATTTGCAAATTATGGTGGAAAATAAGTATTTGGTCAATAACAAAATTTAATTTCAATACTTTGTTATATACCCTTTGTTGGCAATGACAGAGGTCAAACGTTTTCTGTAAGTCTTCACAAGGTTTTCACACACTGTTGCTGGTATTTTGGCCCATTCCTTCATGCAGATCTCCTCTAGAGCAGTAATGTTTTGGGGCTGTCGCTGGGCAACACGGACTCCAAAGATTTTCGATGGGGTTGAGATCTGGAGACTGGCTAGGCCACTCCAGGACCTTGAAATGCTTCTTATGAAGCCACTCCTTCGCTGTTCGGCGGTGTGTTTGGGATCATTGTCATGCTGAAAGACCCAGCCACGTTTCATCTTCAATGCCCTTGCTGATGGAAGGAGGTTTTCACTCAAAATCTCACGATACATGGCCCCATTCATTCTTTCGTTTACACAGATCAGTCGTCCTGGTCCTTTTGCAGAAAAACAGCCCCAAAGCATGATGTTTCCACCCCCATGCTTCACAGTAGGTATGGTGTTCTTTGGATGCAACTCAGCATTCTTTGAGTTTTTACCAAAAAGTTCTATTTTGGTTTCATCTGACCATATGACATTCTCCCAATCCTCTTCTGGATCATCCAAATGCTCTCTAGCAAACTTCAGATTGGCCTGGACATGTACTGGCTAAAGCAGGGGGACATGTCTGGCACTGCAGGATTTGAGGCCTTTGTTACTTTGGTCCCAGCTCTCTGCAGGTCATTCACTAGGTCCCCCCGTGTGGTTCTGGGATTTTTGCTCACAGTTCTTGTGATCATTTTGACCCCACGGGGTGAGATCTTGCGTGGAGCCCCAGATCGAGGGAGATTATCAGTGGTCTTGTATGTCTTCCATTTTCTAATAATTGCTCCCACAGTTGATTTCTTCACACCAAGCTGCTTACCTATTGCAGATTCAGTCTTCCCAGCCTGGTGCAGGTCTACAATTTTGTTTCTGGTGTCCTTTGACCGCTCTTTGGTCTTGGCCATGGTGGAGTTTGGAGTTGGACTGTTTGAGGTTGTGGACAGGTGTCTTTTATACTGATAACAAGTTCAAACAGATGCCATTAATACAGGTAACGAGTGGAGGACAGAGGAGCCTCTTAAAGAAGTTGTTACAGGTCTGTGAGAGCCAGAAATCTTGCTTGTTTGTAGGTGACCAAATACTTATTTTACAGAAGAATTTACCAATTAATTCTTTAAAAATCCTACAATGTGATTTTCTGGATTTTTTTTTTTTCTCATTTTGTCTCTCATAGTTGAGGTATACCTATGATGAAAATTACAGGCCTCTCTCATCTTTTTAAGTGGGAGAACTTGCATAATTGGTGGCTGACTAAATACTTTTTTGCCCCACTCTGTGCATATTTTTGTGTATATGCATGTATATGTGTGTATATGTATGTGTATATATATAAAAAAATATAAACTCCATATGCGATGGTAATGCAAAGGAGTTTACATAAAAAATTAATTAAAGCTAATCGTAAAAGGTTCATTTTATTTACTGGAAATAAAAAAATAAAAAACAATGAAAAGGTTGAAATAAAAATAAATTTAAAATGTATGAGACATAAATTATATTGAAGTTGGCTCATTATATAAACCAAAACAAAAAAAAATTATATTAAGTTATTATACCATAATTGAGCTTTCACATCATCCAGACAGACCCCTATATTGATCTGAGAATAGTTCAGGGCTTCTGAAAATTCACCTAGTTACAAAGGAGACAGCTTGCTTCTCGATCCTTTTAATGGCTAGCTTGTGCAAATTTGAGTCACTTTTTCTTTCCACTCTCCCCTCACACTGACGAAGGTGATAGACAGGACATTCCTGACTTTCACACGTCTCTCGCAAGCTCTCAGCTTTCCACAACAGCCTCCACTCCCCCTCCCAAAGCTGCACTGTCTCTTTTTTTTTTTTTTTTTTTTTTTTTTTGGACACAGAGAAAAGAACAAAGTCTAGAGAAATTAAAATAGGCAGGTGTTGTGAACCTGGGAGCAATTTGAATGCATTAGCCCTGGCTGTCCCTGTTTAGATGCAGTCACAGTGTAGACTGTGTGTTACATCCACTTACGAGGAAGTCTTGCCTTTCAGTGCATTCCAAGTTTAATGACCTCTAACTTTTGAATTAATATATCGAAAATATGTTTGATCACTAGAGGATATCACAAATTGACCTTTTGGCTCAATACAAAGAATATAAACTTTGATGCTGAATGGTTTGCAGCTGTTCGGAAAAGGCTTGAATTTTGAATTTATTGTGTGTGTGGGGTTTTTTTTTGTTGGGACTTGGCATTTATTTAGTATTTATAATTTATTAAAAACAGAAGTTCTAGCATGTCATGTCAAATCCTGTTGCCCATTTTCACAAGCTCTGAAGTAATTTTGCAGCCTAAAGTCTAGTGTGACCGCACCTTTACAGGAAGTGAGGTAAGGCTTTTAAAGCCACATGGATGGAGAGATGTTCAGATGTCACTTGGTTAAAAACCACAGTGTCATCCTACAGAACATCATGTACATCCGCCAGAAGCCTAGACATGATTTACTGAATGTGTTTCTTTAAAAACGTCTTTTCAAAGGCTTTTATTGACTTGACTATGTAGCTTATTCAAGCTTTCAGTTTATAAAAGACTTGGGCACTTTATTGATAAAATAGCATGGTGTTTATTTCTAAAAAGGACCATTTTGGCCCGCATCTTTGTGGTAAGATTCAAAACGATCATTTCTCAGATTATTTAATTACAGTATTAAATCACATCCTTAGTGTATATTACGATGATGTACTGTGCAGTAGAGTGCTTGTATTTTCAGACTCGTAGGTAAACCCCAGCATGCACCACTGTGAGCTCTGATTCCTGCACACATTCTCACAGAGCACCGTCGCTTTTTAATTAAGGTGACATTTTGCTCTGCTGCTGGGATCAATGCAGGCAGATCATTCCTAATGAGCAATGACCCTGCCTTTCATTTAGTGCTAACAGTGCTAGCTCATAAAGAAATGTTATGATTGTTTGTCCACAGGCTGTTTGGAATGAGGCGCAGCTCGCTGATTTGGTCAAGAGGATTTTGTGCGCAAAATTAGTCTGAAGTCTAAAACGCCACAATTATTTCATCAATTTGACAGGTTTCTTTATTTTGCTGTGTGTTCGGATATTGCTACCTTTTTCCAGCTTTTCTCGGAATGAGGCTTATTAAATTTCCCCATTGTCTTAATGCTAAAATACCAGCCGCAATTATGCCCGCGGATGCCTTTGTTTGGCGTCCGACATGGTGCCAACAGGACGCACGCCAGCAGTCTTGAAAGAATCCCATTTTCAAACACTAAAGATGTCTGAATAATTACGCCGCCTTTGTTAATAAAACAAGAGGATATTGACGCCAAATCAGAGTGTTTCGGACCACAATTCTTTTCCGCTGTTAAAGAAATTCATGAGTTGGAAATATGTGCATACTCAATTCCCTAGTACGTCGGGACAGATGAACACTATTTATAGCTCTCTCTCTCACCTACATTGGCTACTTGCAACATATTTCATAAGAAGGCTTGTAAAAATAACCACCTTTTTACTGTTTGCGTTTGTCTTGCGAACATATGTCGGTGTGCGCAACCACTTCCTCTGTTAGTACAGCAGTGTCGTGTTTGCTGACAGACTTGTGTCATGGGAACGAAAAAAAAAGGAAGGGCTACCAAAGGAAAGGAAGACCTCTATTTTTTTTTTTTTTTTTCAGTTCGCTCGTGCATTCTTAAAAATAGCAAACAGAGCAACATGGCACAAATGTTTGCATGCTCACATGAGCTTTCGACACTTTCTGAGGGTTTTAGGAAACAACTCGTCGTTTCTGCCTGAATTGAAGGGATAAGGACTATCTAGAAGGACAGATGATACACAGACGGAGGGATCTTGCGTTAGTCGCTTGATTTTCCAGTCAGGTTCTCCTTTCCGTCTCGTACTGTTCCGTCTGATCTAGATTAGAACAAGACACTCACTCTACGGAATACCAATTTCTTTTATCCACTTGATGTAATTTTGTGTTTAGGCCTGCAACACCTAATTAAACGAGGCGGTATTTTTACATTACATCAGATAGGAGACTGCAGAGGATTGGCTTGTCCGCACCTCAGACTACTGAAAAAGCGCAGTCTTCGCCCTTGCCGCCTTGCATACGAGATAATCTCAGATTTGATACACAAATAGACGCGTCGAGTGGCCGGACGACCCTCTGACCTCTTATTGAGATTCAATTGACATTTCTGCAATTGCCGTTTGTCTCAATTCTCAGGTGTTGTGTACTGACAAAGATCATGTATTCTGACAATTGAAAAGCCTCCAACTGTTAAGCTTGATGAATGAGCGGATGACTGTCGTAGTCCGGTTTTACTCGTCTGGTGGCAGGATCCCGTTCGGTCAGCCTTTACAGTATCTGTTTGGCCAGAGGCTGGTATCAGCCACACACAGGATGCTTTCAGCCCTTATCTGGCCTTTTAGGCTGACTGTTGAGTGCTAGGGCTGACCTTTGACCCCCAACCTTCCCCTCCATAAATTCCTTCCCCTTAACTATAAAGCAGTGGAAAGTTTTTTTTTTTTTTTTTCTCCAGGGCTGGGCGAAAAGGGGTGGTTTTAACAATGGGCTGTGTGCACAAACATCATGCATCATTCTTAAGACTGTCTGTCCGTGATAGAAACAGCTTCATCATGTAAACTGAGAATGCTTGGTATTCTCTTTTAAATATGCATTTAAGGCCGTTTAAATGCAAATTTAACTTAAAGATTTTGATTTTGAAAGATTTATTTGTCTATGCTCTTAATAGCCCCCTCTGCAGGTAAGCTGTCTTTCCTCTCTTTTTCTTTAACACATTGGCTTCCTGTTGGGCGGTTTGAGGGTCAGCTTATTTTCAGCCTAGAGGGCACTACTGCCTTCAACATGGCCCACATCTTTGATTTTCCTCTCTTTCTCTCCTCAAAACCTGCCGATTTTCCCCCACAGCTTTCACTGACATCGCCAGCTCTGATTGCTTTATACAGCAATGCATGGCTCAGACCGCAGAGGCTGAAGTTCTTGTTTCCAAACTGCACAAAACTATGTCGGGATCAGCATGTGATGATGATTTTCATCACACTTTATGAATAGAGCGACTCAACCAAATTAGATTCCCTGCCATTCTTCACAATCCGCCGTTGCATTAAGTGTGTCTGGAGCGCAGTTGTTTCTGTTTGGATCATTTGCAGTCTCCCACCGCTCTGGGAAACAGGACCCCATGAACGCATTCTGTTTGCTTAGGGTTTTTTTTTTTCTCCTTCTCTCCCTTCCACCCTAATAACCTCATTGTAAATAATGCGCATTGCCATAAATATTAGATATTTGTACGGTTGCAAGAGGAAAAGGAGATGTCTTGCTTGTGTATTTAAAAAAAAAAAAAAAAAAAAGCTCAAGGCTATCATTTCTTTTCGGTTTTTAACTGCTGAGCCTAAGCAGCAACGGTTAATGTTAAATACCCCAAACAGACCAGAGAATAGAGGCAGTTTGTCTGAGGTTAACCTTTAATCTCCCAAATTAACAAGAAAACACCCTGGCTCCCCTGCTGATTCATAGTGATGTGGGCTTTTTGTTGGGGCAACACTGTGTGTTTAAAGAAATTTGGGGTTTTTTTCTAGTTTGGTAGCAGGCTTATATTGTAAAATATGTTAGATTGTTTTTAAGCATGACACTTTTTTTTGTCTTTTTTTTTTTAACAAGACAATTTAAGCAGCTTAAGGTTTGGTGGTTTTATTTCTTTCTTGCACCAGAATAGTAATTTCTTTTCAGAAGGCCTAAGGAGGGCTAAATGATTATGCCTGTGTTTTAAATAGAGCAAAAAGCCCATGTGCAAGGAAACTGCACTTGAATGCTCTTGACAATGCTGTCGTTAAAATGCACATTGATTAATTAATTAGAATCCGTTATTTGCAAATTGACTGTCTGAGCTGATTATCAAATCCAGCTTCTTTATTAGCGGCGGCGCGATTCCCCTGTGAGAGCGCGTGAGGTCCTGAGCGTGTGTGTGTGTGTGTATTGATGCTCTAACTGGAGAGCGGTCTCTAGAGGACCGAGGGGGCTCCAGGTGGAGGAACGGCTCCTGTAGCCCTCTCCAGTCTACCTTAATCAGACGGCCGCCCCCTCCAGCATCTCCGCAGCGCTCTGTAGCAGCTGCCCGGCAACGGCAGGAGAGGAAAACGATAAACTTTGCAGTGAGATTTCTGGTGCATACTGATATTTGAGGAGCTCAGAGCAGAGGCAGAGATTCGTTGCTTTAAATTCAGCTCACATTATGAGATTGAATAAACATCGGACAGTGCGTTTCCATTCACATGGCATTTTCCTAATGATCACGTTATTGATAATGAATCAGATTGAGCTGTAATGTGACATTTAAACTTCTGCATTCACTTATGTCTGCTTGTTTGTCACTCGTACACTGAATTATTTAGTAACCCCTTATACACTGAAGAAAAATTGTTGTAGAAACTATTTTAATTCAGTAAATTGCTAGTAAATTTCACAATTAATACAAAGAATGGCAAGTAACGCAGTAAATTTTGAAGTAGAAATACTGAAGTAGGGCTGGGCGACATGGTCAAAAAAAATATCATGATCAAGTTTTTATCGATATTAGTCGATCACGTTCAATTTCAAATCTTTATTTTTCTCAAGTTTAAAGGTATTATTTTGCTCCTAAGTGAAAGTTGTAGAAACTAGACCATTGATTGTGGTTTTAAACTACTACTTTATGGTCAGAACATGACAAACACTTCACGTTTTTGAATTTTTTTACACTTTTCCAGTCATGTTTCCTGAACAAAATAAATATCTTAATATAAAGATTCTTAGTTTCTGCATGTTCTAAAAAGTGATATTGTTTCAAGTCATGAAACAGGTTTGTGTTGCCTTACTTTGATAACCACAGTTAAATCCACACACACATCACCTCAATACCATAAAAATTTAACTATAATTATGGTTTCTAGGTATTTGTATGAAAAACAGTTGTCTAAATACATTTATTATAAATGTACAAATGCTACAGCTTAATCACAAAAACACTTAGAAACATGTCTGCGTTAATAATATAAAATTCGATATGAATATCCATCTTTTCTGCCACAATACCATGGTGCAGTTAGTGTTACTACAGTAAATTCATGGTAAATGATGCCGATTTTTGTAGATTGAAAAGCCGCCTTATTATATCGTTGCGCACAGTATTTCTCCTGTTTGTCAGCGCCCTTTCATCTGCCTTTAAACTAGTTTGAATCACTGTTAGCGCTGGTTAGTGATCGTGTGACCGAGACTAGTTAGCGAATAAACGCATCTCCTAGTAAGCTTGCGTTGCACTGCCGAGTGAGTGGATAAACGGTCCGTGTGATCCGGCTTAAATGAGTCATGCTGTTTCGTTCCGCATTTGGTGCACAAACATTATATCGGACATTTATCAAACTCTTGTTATCGTTTTGAGGAAAATTCAATTGCAATAATTATCGTTTTATCGCCCATTCCAAGACTGAAGTTAGATTTTCCTCTAAAACTTGTACTCTAATAACAATAACTTCGGAAAATCGTTTTTACAGTGTACCTGCTCTGAATGAATGCAACCAATCACAATCGATAACAGTTGAAATGATGGTTGACCCTGCTGAAGCAGATGGATATCAAGGTCCTGACCAGTGAATGAAAGGCTTCTTTGGCTTGGGTGTGTAGGGCCATTGTGGCCAGTGGCTTTGTCCAGATGGTTCACATACCTTTAGTCATGCTTTGGGTGAGGAATGCACTCCCTTGGGAGAGCTCACAGCCTAGAAACGAGGCGAGCATAAACATCCTTTCTTCCATACCCTCCACCCCCCCAAAAATAATCCCGTCTTTGGCACAAGGGGGGTTGGGAACTGAGAAAACACTTTTTTTTTTTGGAGGGTGAAAATGTTTGTTGTGCTTGTTTTGAAGGTCGGTTTTTTCGTATCTCTCTTTGCTCTGCCCATCTTGAACCGTTTTGGGCAACGTGTTATAAAAGGGCTTATAAAGCAAGCGCTCGGAGGGAAAGCCCTTGATGGCGATGCAGTCATCTCAGGATACTAATCAGCTTGTTAAAACATGTTCTGCCTTGAAATGTAATAATGCAATTGCTCAATAAACGTGCAAAACAACAAGCAGCCAATCATCCCGCAGTGATCTGATTCCCTCATTTTGGTTTATTTTCAAATAAAAAGATGTTTAATTCAAACTGTTATCGAATGCAAGAGCGTGTTTTGGAATGGAAGGACATTCGTGACTAGATTGTCAGACTTTTTTTTATGAAGACAATTGTTTATTTAAAGTTCTCCCCAGGCGTTGGAACAGAGTTTGGCCTGTCAGCAGCTCAACAGAGTGTTCTTGCTTCGCAAACTTTGCATTGTTGGGCATTTATAAAACCGGGTAAACAAAAACCTTTCCAGCATGTTTTGAAGAGGACGTGTTTGCTTGAGCGCAGTGTGTTTTCTTGAGGTTTTAAGATTCGAGCCAGGGGAAAGAAGTTCTAAATAAAAGACAGAAGAAATGTATTTAGACAAAACAAGAATGAAATGACTTGGTTTACAGGAAAAGGAGCCTGTTGTTGATGAAAGCTTAAAAGACAGACAAATCTAATCCTGTAACGTCTGGCTCATAATTACGATTTAACTGGAGTCGCATTTGTCTCCTATCTAATGAAATGCAATAAATTAGTTTTATTGTACATTTTAGATTTAAAGTGATCATACTTAATACGCTTAAAATAATCGTTCCTCGTGACTGCTCCGCCAGTTAATGTGCGTCATTTCTCATCAGAAGAACTGTTCGCTAATGGCTCCCCTTCTGTCCACAGGACGTTTCTGCACCCCGTAGTCACATTCCCATCTCAAACCCTTGAACCCCCTCCTGTGCTTTATGAGGGAGTATGTCCAAACCCGTCCTCTCCTCCAGGTCCAGCCGTGTTCCTGCATCTGTCGCCACGTATCCCCGCTTCAATCGCTCTTTCAGTAGGAAGGCTCTCTAACAGCTCAGTATCACACTTTCATTAATCAAAGACACTTCCAGTGTCCTATTACAGAAACACAACTACTCGCCCTGTCTGGAACCGACAGCTCACCAATTCATCTTCCGGGGGAAAAAAGCCGCCCGGTGCCTACCTGTTCAACTGAGCTGTTAAACCCACAGGAAGACCCTTTGAAATTGTTTTCTCTAGGTCAAGCAAACAACGAAAAAGGCAAATTGCTTGTCTCGAGTAACACAAGGGGGATTTCTTTTGGTGAGGGATGGTGGAGACGCTTGTTAAAATGCTGATTTGAATGCGTCAGTCGGTGGACTTTAAAACAACATCACTTACGTGAAAAGTGCCATTTGACCCTCAAGCCCTAGAGAGTGCATGGAGCTCTGAATAACAGCAGTACTAACCTGTTGAGCATCACAATAGAGAATACATCACTAATCATGTGCGTTCCCTGCAGAAATCAGTATTTTGCCTTATTTTCCAGTAAAAATGTCAAAACTTAAAAAAAAAAAAAGGGAAATTTAAAATTAGTTTTTTGCATAAACCTCAAACATTGTTTAGTGATATTTTAGGATAATTTAGCACAGAATATCTGCCTTATGTTGCTTTCTTATGTTTATATTTATATTTTATAGTTTATGTTTGTGACCCTGGACCTCAAAGCCAGTCATAAGTAGAACGGGTTTATAGCAATAGCCAAAATTATAAATTTTTCTTTTGACAAAAATCATTAGAATATTAAGTAAAGCTCATGTTCCATGAAGATATTTTGTAAATTTCCTACCATAAATATATAAAAACTCCATTTTTGATTAGTAATATGCATTGCTAAGAATTTCATTTGGACAGCTTTAAAGGCGATTTTCTCAATATTCAGATTTTTTTTGCACCCTCAGATTCCAGATTGTTAAAAATGTGTGTCTCAACCAAATATTGTCCTATCCTAACACACCATACATCAATGGACAGCTTATTTATTCAGCTTTCAGATGATGTATAAATCACAATTTCAAAAAAGGGTTGAAAAATTTTTAGCCTTATGATTGGTTTTGTGGTCCTTGGCCACATTTTATCATTAATTAATAATTAATTAATTCCATATTTGTATATTCATAAATTAGTTTCATTACAATTAGCTATTGTAGTTTCTGTACAAATTCAGAATTAAACAGTCGGTGTACATGCAACTTTTCATATGTGTATGTATATATGTACATGTACACACATATACATGCCGCTTTAAATGCAGCTTCTGTACTATGTACAGATGGCAATAGGCTTGAACTTCTACATGCATAATTTTGGGAATTGGAATTTTATGCCATGATTTTCAGAAATTGATGTTTTTAGCTCAAGGCGTACATTTTGAAGCCGGATAATAATGCATATGTGGTGTCGTACAGTTGATGAGATGATAGATGCAGCAATATATTTAGGAAAGCTCACAAGATCCCTCCAAAATCTCATTTTGTCTGTCATGTTGGAGATACATCATGACATACATATCCAGGGGAACCGCTTATTTCAAGATTTCGCCTCTGGGGATCAATTGAAAATTTCAGATGATATAGCCTGGTTTAGAGTAATGGGTCTTCAGTTCTTTTATATCATATCAAAGACAAAAAAAGTTTCAGAAACATAATTTTTAAGTGCCCCAGCTATCCCCAGTCCTACTTTCATTTCAGATCCATTTAATATCCAATTATTACACCTTTTTTTTTTTTTTTTTTTTTTTTAACGGCACACCCTGCAGTTGTTCTATCAAGACGTGCGTCTGCTGGTCTACACTTTGTCTACAAGAAGAGGTTCTTCTGAGGACCTTTTATACGCAGACAGCATGACTTGTTTATTCTATACATTATGGCAATGGAGTGTGTTAGTGGGGCGTGAATCAGAATGAGCTCGCAAGTACTCCCGCAGAGACTGGCTGCTGTTGATGGGCATAATGAGGAGAAACATGGCCTGCAGAAAGCTCCATCCCGCCGCATACTGGATGGCAAATGAAGACATATTGAGGCATGGGGGATTCTAACACTCGCCGCTGGGCTATTAATTACTCTTTTGTTGCATGCATCTGTTGAAAGACATGACACCTTACTGAGGACGGAGTGTTTGATGAAGCCGAGCAGCCACTACAGCGCTCACCACTCCTCAATGCATTATTCATGGTCTTCAGATGCGTGGAACAGATGACGCCGCCGCTTTCAAGAATTTTACAGCTAAATCACGTGAATGAGTTTATTGCACATGCGCGGAGCTAAGAGATTTTTCTTCAGTGAAATGACAGATTTATTTTTTATAACAATATTGTGTAAGATTGTTTTCAGTAAAAAGGATCATTCATATTTAAAATGTTTATTTATTTTTCTTAAACCTACTGGCCATTTTTTTTCCTCTTGTTTTAAGTGTAAAGCTTACTAAATGTGAAGAATTTTAACTATTTGCCAAAATGTTATAAAAATGTTTTTTTTTGTGAACTCTTATCAGATGTATTTCTGGTTGAAATGCAGCTTCTCAAGTGTATGTGTGTGTGTATATATATGTATGTGTGTATGTGTATATATATATATATATATATTTTTTTTTTTTTTTAAAGGATGTTTGGATACGTGTACTGGAAAACAACACACCGTACTGATTAAGAAAATAATATTCGCAATGTTCATGGATTGCTCGGAGCGGTTATGATACTGATGTAACATGGCAGGTGGAGGCGCACATTAAAAGACCTTAGAAAGGCTTATGTGTGTTTTCTGTGTACCTGCATCCAGCCACTCAGAGCATGCTGTTATTGTGCCCCTGCTGAGATGTGAAGGATGAAAGAGAGAGAAAGACAGACTGATGTGTCTGGCTAGACCACTCTCTCTATTTCTATCTTTCTCGCTCCCTCTTTCTCTCTCACCAAGCACCCAGCTCAGGAGTGACAAGTCCTCCCAGGCATTCATGCTGCTGATAGTTATTAGTTTTGTACAGAAGTCTGTTTTGATTTCCCCTCACAATGAGAGGCAGCGCGCGACTGGGTCATGGGAGCCGTATTGATTTCTCCTTACGCTCTCATTCCAGAGCTAAGGCTCCTTCACCCTGCTTTCTTCGTTCTCAGACAGCGGGTGGTCAGTAATGAGGCCTGGGTTGGACCTGAATCAAACAGCCATTGCTTCCTCCAACCTCTTCAGTCCCAATCTATGGCTTCTCCTGCTCCCAGCACTGTAAATAAGCATCAGTGGAGGTGTTTGCCCCTTGGCACTGATCCGAGACCCATCTGATAGCTTATCTAGCAGAGCTTAAGGTTTACATTTCAGGCAGTATGGAAACTGTTCTGAGTTCAGCTAAATATATAGCGTTACATACAGCTGAATAGACTTTATAGAGGATGCACAGCAAAACACGTTCCAACAAGTAATGATATCTTTAATATCTCTCTTAACCATTTTGATTGAATTAATTAGGTGATTGAGTTACTCGCTATAATTTTTGTTTAATACTCTCAATTATTTTAGCTCCAGACCCATTTTTATTATTTGTAATTACAAATTATTTTCTAATTTTAAATATCTATATTTCTGTCTGTATGTATATGTGTGTGTGTATATGAAGAGTTTATTTGCAAAAACCGATAAATGCCACTTTTTATTCTCCACACACAGCGCGATCTGAACCCTAAACATGTTTAGTCAAAAAAGCCGGTATTGTCCACTTCCAAGGCATCGCGAGTTCATGTTTTACTGCAGAAGTCGATCAGTCCATTTTAGCAAATCAGCGCGCTGTATTCAGGTCAGGTCACAAGGCTACTTTCACTTTGAGGTTTGTCAAAGCTGACTAAAAGTGATCGAGGGTGGATAATTCCAACGAACTTGATGAGCCTGTGATATCTTCTTCAGGGTGTAAAAGGAAAATAAAAGCTGAAAAGTTTTCAGGGAACCTTGCAAAAGCAGCGCGTTACAATGATGAGAGAAAAGATCCGTGTATTGTGTGTAATCACATTCATACAGTCTATGATCACAACAACAACAACGTTTGTCCGGCATCTACATTGCCGTCTAAAGAGATTACAAAGATTAAACGAGTGTTTTTTTTAAACTCTAAAACATGAAATGTGGAGTTATCTGCTTTTTCTATAAAACACATTAAAATGTAAAAAAAACATACTGTCAATGAACTTTAATTTTGTAAATTACCTGTATTGTTTAAGTTATTACTTAATCAAAACAACCCAACTTCAGGTTGATTGATATTACTTGGAATGCGCAAAAAAAAAAAAGTTATCGGTTTTTGATACACACACACACACACACACACGTGTGTGTGTATATGTATGTATGTCTATATACTGTATATATAGAGAGAGATTAAAATAGTAATCTATATAGATAGTAGTGTGTGTGTGTGTGTATATCTATATAGATTGTTTTATTTAAGATTACATTTATATATACACTACTGTCTCTCTCGCTCTCTTTTATTTATTTTAAAGCCAAACTTTGAGGTACTTTTGTTTTTTATATATACTTAATATTTTGATGTTTTTAAACACTTAGAACATTTGCAGCTTTGCACTAGTGTAATATTTTGGTCCTCACTCAAGCAACCTTGCTGTTATGGGCCGATACGCCAAAATTGTAATTGTCAGAGCAAGAGAGCTGTCAGGAGTTCTCAAGTGTTAGTGAATTGATTCTTGCTATGCAGCCAAAATTTGCCTCACATTTTTCTAATGCGGTTTGCCGAGCACCATGCGCTTCATAACTGCACTCAGCTGAGCTTCACACACTGGCCTATTCTGTAAAAAAAAAAAAAAATAGCGCAGAGGCGACACAAACCACCAGACGGGGTGACACGAAATCTCTATGAGAGCCATTATCAATGTCCCGCATACAGCAGAAATCTAATACGGCACACATTCTTGACATTGCCGTGTTTTGTGTGCTTCCATTCTATTCCGTCTGACCCCTTCTCAGCATCTCTCTTTCAATATCACAGTATGTCTTCACGCCTTTATTTCCTCCCCTCCTCTTCTTCTTCTGTCTTCCTCTGCATGCGAGCTGTTGATGGCACTTTCTCGGTGAGAGGCTGGTTTGTGGGTGAGTAACAGGGACGGTGACTCTGCACGTAGCAGGGCTCGGATGCCGCTCGGCCGTGCCAGACGGGAGACTTGTTTACCGCAGGCGAAGGGATGCTACAGCCTGGCTATTTCAGACCACTGCTGTTCTCGAGCAGGGTGGAGGGTGGGGGCATGACTGTGCAGATACCACGTCTTTGGCAGGGTACGTGCGCGTGTGGGCTTCGCGAACACCTGAAACCCCCACCGCGGCCCCGGGCGAGGCACGGGGCAGTATCACGACACCACAGGGCGGAGGTGTTTACGCAGTCTCGCGTTTCTGAGGTCAAGCTCAGTCGAAGCGCCCCGTCTGGACAGTGCAACCGACCAAAATAAAAGCATAAATCAAACCAAAACAAAATCTATATATCCACGGACCACCAGCGAGCCCCCACCTGTCACTGTCCGTGGATCGCATTCCGCCTCAAGTCGTTGCGTAATGCTCTGAAAGCAGCAGCCAGAGCTCAAATAATCTCGTCGAGCGGCCTGCGCAAGCCTTTAATGTCCTTCTTGTGCCCGTGCCCAGACAACCAAACATGTCTGTTTACAAAGAGCGTCATAGCAGGTGGCGATAATGATGATATGAGTTGAGGTTAAGGCTTTTTTTTATGGTAATGATAATACGTCTGTGCTCCGCTTCACAGGCTGTTCCTCTTAAATTTTAGCATCTTGTTTTTGCACATTCCACCTTGTACAAGTTGTTATTTAGTTTCATCTTTATTAATGTAACAGGTGCCAGCTTGTTAGAACAGGAAGAAATGTATTTCTCCCGGAGCATGGCAGATATAAACTGGAACACACAAGAGGGTACAAGTATTTGATGTCATCTGAACAGGGAATAAATTATACAAGACACACTGGAATGTTTCTTGCCTGCTTCTGTCTTCTTTTTCAAAAAGAGAAGACCTAAAGTTAGACATCCTTGAGGTTTCTGCCACTTGATTGAAGGTGATGCCCATGAATAATGCATGGCGGAGGGAACTCTCGTCTGGGGCTTTTTATAGAGCCACAACGCGCTTGTGTGCGCTAGCCTCACAGATCTGAAGATCAACAAATGGCAACGGAGGAAAACAAGAACATAACAAACTGCTAAGGAATGTTGAGAAATGAAAGAATTGCTATATTCAGAGATAGAAAGAGGCTGGCGTCGTGATAAAAGGAGAAGAAAAAGAGGATTTGGGAGCTCGCGCTGCCATTTAACCTCACACTCTGCCAGGCTTAAAGATGTCAGTTAACCCAGCGCTTTTCTTGTTTTCTCCTTTCCGCACTCACTCGCGCTCTCTCTCTCTCTCTCTCTCTCTCTCTCTCTCTCCTTTTCTCCGTTCTCATTTTTACCAAAGAAGCGCAAACCCTTGATTAGCCGGCACAGCTATTATTGTAAGTGTCACAGGCTTTCAAATCACAGAGCTAATCACTGAACACAGACCTGATATATTTGCAAACATGAGTGTCCTCAAAAAAAAAAAAGACCCCTCCTTCTGTCTCCATCAATAACCTTAAACGTCACAGTATCCCTTTTATTGGCAAATGCTCTGGTCATAGCGCTCTAGTTTGTGTCATTAGGTTAATGACAGAGGCTGTCTCGTAATGGCTGCCGGTGAATGAGGCATTAGGTGTGAATCCTTTCCCCTGAGCTGCTGTTGAGGGTGCAGGTATAAATTGTGGATTAGAATGGGGGGAATGTGTCTCTTTTTCCCAGGTAGCGCAATTAGGAGCGCCGGCTTAAGCCCGCTTCCTGACAGAGCTCTTGTGTGCGGCTAATGCGCCACAGTTCTGCCTGTTGACTCCACAGAAAAGAGGCTTCGAAAGGATAATGAAAGGAGTGCTGTGTCGTTCCCCCGGACAACATAATTGAGCTTTGTTCAACGCCCCAGTCTCCCAATACACCTTCACTGTCTTGTTTTTGAAGAGACCCCCCTCCCTTCTCATAGAAGAGCCTGGACTACATGCTGCTTATTTAACCTAGCCTCCACGGTGTGGTTCAGCCACCCAGCGTGGGATGTTCGCCGAAAAACAAGATTGATCCACAAAACAAGGCAGGGATTTATTGATGACATGAGGCGTGAAAAAAGAATGTTTAGGGTGTCTTTGGTAATTTTGTGCAACAGGGCTATGGTTGGTTTTTAAATACAGCAGCTCTGTTTTGAAACCTAGTGAGCAGCTTTGCTATCTGCGGCCTACTTTCTAAAGGCAAGTGCCACCTCAGTTGGCATACTGAATGAAATGCAACCTCATAAGCAATTTATTTTGAACGCTACACTAATGATTCTATAACAAGCATTATAAGTAGTGCTGGGTAACGATTAAAAATTTTAATCACAATTAATCGCGTGATTTTCTGCGATTAATCGCATTATGCAGAATTCAATAATGAATTCAAAAGTAGTGTATTGTGCACTTTCATTTAAAAGTACTGCTATATGAACAAAAGTGCAGTAACATTTGGTTTGCAAGCACTTTAAACAATTAAGGTGCTTTTTTACAGCAGTATTCCTTTTACATACTAGCAGTTAAAATATTTATTGTAAATCTCAACTTATAACATTAATGTAATCAAATTTAATATGGCGCGGGACAACACTTGATGGGTGAGTGCAGGTGCAGGCGGGTAGAGACTCGTGTTTGTGTGTGGGATGCGGGAGAATAAGGGTGTACTCACACTAGGCAACCTTAACCGTGTCCGAGCGCATTTGACCCCCAAAGCCCGGTTTGTTTGACTAGTGTGATCGCTTTGTTCGTTTAGCTGTAAAATAATTTTATCGGGAGCATTCATGTGAGCGCTGCTGCAGTCTTAGGCCCACCCCAAATGCTCTCATTGGTTGAGACATGTGATGACACCCATCCCAAGCCAGTATACTGATCAACATCCCACCCCTCCTGTGACCCATGGTTTGTCTGTATGTGAATTCAGGGCAGTGAGCAACGGGCTTTCAAAATAATAATAATAATATAAAACTGCGTTAATGCGTGATAAAATAATTGTCGGCGTTAATTAATTAATGCGACAACGCGTTAACTTGCCCAGCCCTAATTATAAGACATAGCATACATAAATAATTATTGTGAAAAATAGTCCATATTCTGTTGATTGATCGTACTGTCTTGAATGTGTATGTTTGTTTATTTATTTATAATAATATTATTATTATTATTATTACTTTTTTCATTATTCAATCCGTTATAAATATTTAGAACAATGTATTTTGCTTGTTTTTTGTTTATTTATAATTGTTTTATTATTATTACGTTCTTCTATTATTGAATCAGTTATAAATATTTACATAAAACAATGTATTTTGCTTACTCGTGATATTTATTTATTTATTAATTTTATTTATTTATGTATGTATTAGTGTTAGTTATTTTTCAGTATTGAAAAAGTTAATAAATATTAAATACATTTAATAGTAAATAAACATCATTAAATATTTTGAATAATTTGCTTTGCCATGTTTGCACGTGAGCTTTATTTATTTAAATGTTTTAGTTTGATGTTGTTTTTTCATTATGGTATTGAATGAGTTATGAATAATTTATTTAGCTTTGCCCTGCTGGAAAATTTAGATTGTTTCACTGGATTATG
The DNA here is from genome assembly GCF_012432095.1 of Onychostoma macrolepis. Classification (NCBI taxonomy): domain Eukaryota; kingdom Metazoa; phylum Chordata; class Actinopteri; order Cypriniformes; family Cyprinidae; genus Onychostoma; species Onychostoma macrolepis. Next base: position 15,309,968 of record NC_081175.1, read on the forward strand.
CGATTGTAGTTCTGTTTTCATGCTACTGTGGAATTTGGGCAAAATCAAGTGTTTTAAAGTATGGTCACATTTATAGTTGTCCTGTAAGTTTTCCGAGGGCCAAATTTTTTTTTTTTCATTTCATTTCAGTAGCAGTTCATGCGATCTGGAATTTTACATGATGGTACAAGCACTATTAGAAAATGCACTTTTTTTGCTTGCAAAATTTCACTGAAAATTTACTAATGTGACTCTATCTTTAGGCAGTGTAATCATGCTAACTACCTTTACTAACAGCCTTCGCTTTAGGGAGTGTACCCATAACGCCTGTGCAGGCAGCTCGCTAGGTTTCCGAAAGGAGCCGAATTCTTGGCTGCTATTTGGAAACGGCCTGTTAAAGGTTTGATTGCCTGCCATTTTCTTCTCATCCGCACAATATGTTGTAAATGTTGTCTATCCTTATCTGTCAGGCTGTAGGTGAAATCAGTGTGTGTGTATAGTGCGGAATAAAGCCCTTTCTGGATCATAATAAAGGCAGCCACCATCGGCTCTCACACTGTCTCGCTTTCTCTGTCTGTGTCTCTCTTCAACCGCTACTCATCTATGCTAAGCACGAGTTTGCAGTATGTGTGAGTGTGGCTGGAATTCATATGAATGTCTCGCCGCAGGGAGAGAGGGCCGAGTCATTGATATGTACAGGAGGACTCCTGATAAACAGCCCGCGCCGCTGAGAATTACCCAGCCATTTGATACATTCCGATCATGAAAAAAAAAAAGGCAGAGAAAAAAGATCTTGAAACAAAGGATAGACATAAAGACAGGGTTGGTAAACAGTGAGAGAGACTGGCAGTACTATGTAATTTTCTGTCAGTCAAAATAATATATTCAAGCACAATTGTATCTTATAGAGCGTAACCACATTGTGTGTGAGAGAAAGAGATAAAGAGAGCGAGGGAGAAGTGGCGCACGGCTCATAAACGCAGTAATGGCTTTTCATGGATGCAGTTGCAGGGGTTAAGGGTGGGCTTATCTCGAACAGCTGAAATTTGGTTGGTTTTTGTTGTTGATGCTGTCGTTCTGTTTTTTTGTTTTTTCGCCATCTGATTCGCCATTGTCTGCCTCATTCATTCTTAATGGACTGGAAAAGACTAGGGAAAAGACATGCTGGTAGTCTCACCGAAGATTGCTAAAATAAAGCAGATATACCACAAACAGTCAGTTTAGGGATGTCTCATCCCTCAGAAGCGAGACGAAACCAGTTTTGTGTCTTTTTCCATATTTGTCTCCAAGTATTCAATCTTATATTCTTTAAATATTTGGAATATGTCTTTACTGTCACTTTGATCAATTTAATTCATCTTTGTTGAAAATAATTAATTTCCATTTTAAAAAAAATCTTTAAATAAATCGTATAGACCCCCAAACATTGTGGTATATGTTGTGTATTTGATTAGAAATGACAATTTTTTTTACATTTAAAACAGTATAAATGTAAATAAACTCTTTATTTTCAGGTTTAAATTAGTCAGTGTGGACCTTTTTGCACTGTTTTGCTGTCATTGTTGAGTATGAGACATTATGTTGTTCTATTCTTCTGTTTTCTATTTGTACATTGTAATAATAAAACACTTTATAGCTGAGGTCAGTCAACTGTCCTTTACTAAAGAGGATCTTTTGAAAAGTCAATTAACATTAATCATCATTATGGTAATGTTGTGGCAGCGTGGTGTCAACACCTCACTGAAATCTCTATTAAGCTCAAGTGCAGCAGTGGATTGACAGATTGGCCCCCCCACCCCACTTTCTCTTTCCCTCTCTTGTGCATTGTTGGCCCCCTTTGACAAATACCTTAATCTGAGTGCGCACATGGGCTGGCATGCCTTTTAGGGATCGAGTGGGACCTTCTAAAAGCAGATGAATGAGGGGCATGGTTGGCTGCACGGGCCAGCTTCTCTGTTCCCAGGAACAGCCTTCCACTCTCCCATGATTTTCTTTGGATTATCATTTCTTTGGCCTAGCGTTTTTTAGCCTCTCCTGCTGCTAGTGTCACATGCCCCTCCGCCACAGTTGTTAAGTACGCTGCTCTTAAACCTAGCGGTGCTCCAACCTGTTTCATCAGGGCAGGGCCAGACAGATGAAAGGCTCTAGGATGAAAAGAACAACGTAGAGGACAGTAGATGGCAGACAGTAGATCATAGTTTATTGTCGTGCGAGACATGAGCATTTAGCATCGAATCCGCTCCTTCAGTTAAATATAGTTCAAAATTCGAAAGGAATTTATTGAAGGGAATTGAAATGCATGTGTAAAATCCATCCATCCAACATCTTGTCGATTTAGTTGAGGTCAAGTCGAGTTGAGTTTTTTTTTTTTTATTATTATTATTATTATTTTTATCTGAATGTAAGTTTTGATAGTGCTGTCATAATATCAGATTTTTAGAACATGATTATTGTGGCCAAAATAATTCACAATAACAATATCATTGGAATATCTACAGAAATAAGATAATTTTATCAGTCACATTTACTTTTTTGTGTGTGTTTGTTTCTGGCCTATGGACATTCAAGATATGTAGAAAGTAGGGAAGTGGAGTTAAAGAGTTCGTAACCATAGCTGTACAAAAGTGCACAAAAATAATTAACTGTTGATCAACACTTGCTGCTGTCTTCTTTTTTTGGAGAATCCAGACAACTGCTACACTGGTGAGCTAACTTTTCCCGCTTTCTTTTGTCATCTCCACTGACATGAATTTGTTCTACAGTAGTGGGTATATACACTGCGTTTGTCATCTTTTTTTATTATTTTGACAGGTGGATTAAGCATTAAGGTGCAATATTGCCACCTAGGTTTGCTGACAATGTGATGTGCTTTAGGTGTTCAGACTATTAAACACTCTGAAAAGCCATACACATTCAGATGGGCGTCTTTGGAAGTTGTTGTGTGTTTCATGCTGATTTTGAATGCTCTCTAATTAGCCTTTTTTTAAATGCAAGGACTTCTCCCTATGAAAACACCCCATAAAGGCCGCATTTACACTGCATGGTTAAAGTGACCCAATTCCAAATTTTTTCCTCCCATGTGGCTCAGATCGGATATGGCCCACGTCCGTGTAAGCAGGAAAAAATCGCATGGATTCCGATATTCTCCGATCGGTTTCAAGCCTCATTTATATGTGGAAATAAGTCGGATATGAATCGGACACGTGCATTTGCGCCTGCCGTGTAAACGGTCAGATCGGATATTCCCCTGTAAATGCGACCCCTACGTGATTGAAAAGTGAGGTTTTTTTAAACATTTCGCGGTACAGACATACCTGTAACACATGAAACCTCTCTAGTTGAGTAGCAGAATATTAATTTCGTTCGTTTGTTAAATAAAAGACGATCTGACACTGAAATGTTCTGCTGTTGTCAGTGACGACGGCTCGTGTACAGACGAGCGCTTCAGCCCCATTTGTTCCATTGAAACCACAAATAAAATGCACGTAAACATGTCCCTGCCGTTTGATAGACAATCACTTATGAACGCATTTGGTTTTAATTACTAAAAAAACACAGACGATGTGACATGCTTAACATTATCTACCACCTGAGTATTATTCCACTCGCAAGCTTTCAGCGGAGCTGAAGATCATCACTGTCCTGAAGAAATTGTTCTAGGCAATATAATTATTTTGATGTATAGATGTAACTATTGCATTGAAAACGTTTCTATATGAATTCCATGTCATTATATTAAACTCAATGTACTATTCAAATTAATTTGTGATGTCATATGCTATTTTTGGCTTGTTTCGCCAAGTGCAGTGTAAAGTGCACACATCGGATACGGGTCACTTTTAAAAGAAATGTAAGCACGTCGGATATAGTCTTGCAGTGTAAATTCAGCCAAAGTGTCCAATAAGTTTCCTTAAAGGCATAGTTCACCCAAAAAAAATGAAAATTCTGTCATCTACACACCTAAATATCATTCCCAATCTGTATGACTTTCTTTTTTCTGTGGAACACAAAAGAAGATATTTTGAGAAATGTCAGGGTTTTTTGGGGGGGGGCATATAATGTATGTCAGTGGTCACCAAAGCTTTTGGTTACCAACATTCTTCAAAATATCTTTTGTGTTTCTCAGACAAAAAGTAAGTCATACAGGCTTGGAACGACATGAGGATTAGTAAATGATGACAGAATCTTAATTTTTAGGTGAACTATCCTTTAAAGACTGATCAGTCAGGTAGTCATTTCATGCATCCAACCAGTCATTGTTGAAAATCTGTAATTTTACCTACACGCATGCCGTTTATACCTAGTGTTTCTGGGGTTTCCGGCCTGCTGGGGGGCAGCGAGCGGGCCACACTGACAGGGGAACTCCTAGCTATGATGTACGGCCTAGGGTCCACTCTGGAGTGAGAAAGTTCAGGTTTATATGGGCCGGGCTCTAACAGCTCAATAACACAGGCCTGTAATCTACTCGGGTTTCAAACACAGGGCTGATTTACGAGCCAGCACGCCACTCCGGCATTGAAATGAGGTGTTCAGCATATGTTTTGTTGACATAAATTTAAAATTTATTGCCGTTGTCAAAACTGACTGTTAGACAAAGTCGCTTATTAACTGAGTAAATGGCTTGAGAGTTTTATGCCTGCTTCCTTAATGACTACAGTCAGTCTGTTTCAGGCACACAGAGTACCACCCCTCCCCTTTCTCTTCTGCTTTCACACACACACCATCTACAGTTTCTGTGGCAAAGCCAGAGCACAGCTGGTTGCAGAGCCCTGAGGGGAAAAAGAACTGCCATAGTTCACACATACGAGGTGTGTGTGTGTCTTCAAGAGGTGGGGTGCGGGGGCATATATGTCCCATAAAATCTACAGAGGCTTTACTTCTGGTTGTCCAGAAAATAGAAGTTGTCGTAATTGCAGGGGCAGGTGCCCCAGCGACTTTGTCTTTACGATAGGACTGCTGCCTCGCTCCATGCTGGAAGCAGGTTTGAGCATGTCATATTCAGGGTTGCCCTGTAAAAATGAAGCACAGATAAAACTAATTACCTCCCTCTGATTTCAAGCAAACTGTGGTATTGCAAGTAAACGTCTGACTGTTTCAATAAAGGTAAAATCAAATGCAAAATCACTCTTCAGTAGGTTTGGAACTAGGGATGCATGATAGATAGTGCTGATATGTATTTTCATGTCATAGCTAACAATCAGTATATGACCAATACTATTGACTACCAATATATGACCATTACTATAAAGTGTTAGATGACAGCAAAGGTAATCCAAATTTTAAAATAGGGGATATAATCGTGTGTGTAAAATATATATATATATATATATATATATATATATATATATATATATATATATATATATATATATATATATATATATATATATATATATATATATATATATATATATATATATATATATATATATATATATATAAATAGTATTTTGTTGTTAATTTTTCCTCATTTGTGTTTTTAAAGCCTGTCTATATAGATTTTATTAATTGTATTTCAGTTATATATTAGTTCTCAGTTTTTAGCTATTTTAGTATATCAAGATAAGTTTAATGAAAATGAGAAATAATGTCTTGGTGATATTCTGAAATTTGTTATTTTATTTCAGTTAACATTTTATTTTATTTTATGTAACACATGGTCTTTTTATTTTTTTATAGTTGTAGTTTTAGCTAACAGCCCTGCTGCCAATATATTGCGCAAACCCTAACTCAAAGTGACATTTGGTAAGCTAGTAAAAGTTTTGATGATTGCACAAGTCTCTTATTCTAATGTACAATATATATATATAGTGAAAGTCCTTCGTGCCTCAAGTAGCCAGTCTGCCTTCTATCAGCTCTCAAATGTCCCCTCAAGGTCCGCAGGGTCACTCCGACAGTATGCGCTCTCTGTCAGTCTCTAATCAGTGGAAGCGCGCACTCCTCAGACCTCAGGAGAGGGACAATGGCTAGATTGAAGGCACACAAAGGCCTTTGAGTGTTCCCCCTACAGTATCTCTGTATTGTGCCGCATTAGCCCAGATCCCAAAGGTGCACAGACCCCTGGCTTTTCCCAGCTCCCACTCGCGCGCTCACTCGCCCGCCCGTCTTTTGAAGTGCCCTTTATCCTGGAAGGCGTTTACAGGCCTTTTTAATTACTTGCAGCTTGCCAAAGGGCTTTGCTGCTTCATTCTTCTCTTTGTTTGTTGGGTCTCCACAATCCCCATCTAGAAGACAGCCATCAGGATTTTGGATGCGTTGCAAGTTTTCTCTCACCCCCCCTCTTTTGTTTATTTTTTGAAGTCTCTCTTTTGTGATTCTCAACCCTCAAATGGTTTTCCATTGGTGTTTTTCTTTTTTTCTCTCTCTCTCGCTGAGGTTAAACCACACTTCCTTGCTTCATAATTCTTGCCACTATTTCCATGTTCTGCCAACTCTTGTTTATAAGAACAGAGAATAAAAGCTTAAATCATTACAACCCAGCATGTGACGCTGATTCTCACAACTTCAAACAGAAACGAGGGGTTGTTTGATAAAAAATAGTTTTTGGTTAGTGCGTTTTTATAGAAGAATCAACCAAAGAATCAATTGAACCAAACAGCTTATGGATTTCACTTGCATGAAAATGACACAGTTTAAAGAAACAAAAACCTGCCTTGTGCAGTGCGCGTTATCTATGTAGTATGAATAGGAAGCGAAGAAAGTACACATCTTTGTTCCTCATTAAAGATGTATATACATTTGGCACTAAAGTGCAAACAATGAGCTAATTACCACTCTGGAAACAATTACCAAACGCTGTAAGCATGCTAATAAAAAGCAATTCAGTTCACCACTCGCAGCAAGTTGCCAGTGTTGTCGCGGCATTCTTACAAACCTTGTACTTTGAGCAGCTCATCGCTCCACCGCAACCCATAAAACCACTTACCTGCCGTGACTGAGTTTCATATTCTTAACGAGTGGCAGTGACCAGCCCGAGTTAGTTCATTTGCTTGCATTGACTTTCGGTTGTTGTTTCTTCTTTATTAGCAATCGGATGTGATGCATCTGAGGATTAGTGCGTTGAAAAGATGCAGATGCTCGAGATCTTTTGTTTTCAAGCCTGAGAAAGTCACACATGTGCATTCACTAGTTGATTTTGAATCCACACAAGGGCCAAAGCAGAATGCTAATGGTAGAAATGGTAAATACACTTAAACATAGCCAGTCTGCACCAGGTTTCAGGCTTAATCCAAGGGACAGTGAAACAAAAGGAGATCGTTGTCTCTTCCTGTACTCAATGGGGCTCCATGTGGCAGTCCTGACTCACTTGGTGCCCTAGGTGAGATGAGACATGACCAAAGGGAAAAATACTTAACTGTTGTTGTTTTTTTGGGGGGGTTTTTTTAGTAGTTGCAAGCAACATGAGGGTGATTTTTAAAAATGATTGGACTGAGAAAATGTAGATTTCTTCAGTAATGTTTTAGACACTTACCTACATTAATTGTGCAGCTGCTTTGAAAGTCCACTTGACTCGTGCTTTTGTGTGACTCCATTCTATTGGGTTAATCTTTCCCCGATACTCAGAGATGTTATAATTTAAGAGAACAAATGTTTCTCTTTTGGCCTCATGAAAAGTTGACCCCTGTTTGAAATGGACCCTGCAGCCAAATTCAGCCGTGAAAGTCACTTTTATCTGGGGACTCATGGCCATCTATATGTTCCTGTTTAGATAAAGGGCTCCTTCATCTCCGCTTGAGCAACTGAATGAATGAACAATAGGACTTTGAAACCGCATGTGCCATTGATAATTTTCGCTTTCAAGGCATTTCATGACATCTAGGCTTAAATATACATACGATTGTCTAATATGGGAATAATCAGCTGAAGTGACAAGGAGATGTTCAAATCTAGCTTCAAGTGGTTGCAAACAATGGTTTATTCCTCTCTCAAGAAGATTAACAGCAGTTTTACAAACCTCACTTTATTAATTCCCAAAAACAAGGGCTCTGGTTTTAATATCCTCAGTCTTATCTGGTGTAAGAGGAGTGGTAGGACTTGTGTGGTGGGAAGTAAAATTATGCTATTCTGTCTTTGCCATTTAGCACGCTAATCGAATCTCATAGTATACCCAGGTGCTTTCCTGGTTTTTGTGCGAGTGACATAAATGGTGTTGGCTGATGTTATTTTGTCCTGTTTCTCCCCGCAGGAAGCTGCACAGCGGAATTAAGACCTACGGATGCGAGCTTTGTGGAAAACGCTTCCTAGACAGTCTGCGCCTAAGGATGCACTTGCTGTCTCACTCAGGTAACATCACTAATAAGGATACTTGTTTTTAAGGGTTGGGTAAAATTCTGAATTCTCAATTTCTGTTCATGAGTTTAACTGGAATGACAGGAAGAGGAATTGAATTGATATAATTTTATAGTTTAAATAAATTAGTTTTAAATAATTGTAAAAAATATAATTTAAAAAATAATAATAATTTTGACCTAAGTTTGGGGTCAGTATGTTTTAAAAATATTTTTGAAAGAAGTTGCTTATGCTCATCAAGATTACATTTATTTGATCAAAAATATAGAAAACACAATAATATTGTGAAATATTATTGCAATTTAAATTAATACAATTTTTGTATTTTAACATTCTAAAATGTAATTTATTTCTGTGATTAAATGGATTTTCCTCATCATTACTCCGGTCTTCAGTGTCACATGATCCTTCAGAAATATGTTGGTTTGATGCGCAAGAAACATTTCAAAAACAGTTGAAAACAGTGCTGCTTAATATTCTTGTGGAAATAGATTCATTCTTTCAGATTTTTTTGATAAATGGAAAAAAAGTCTTTTGTCAATCTTTTGTAGCATTATAAATATCTTTACTGTCTCTCTTTGATTAAATTAATGCATCCTTGCTGAATAAAAAACAATCTTACTGACCCCAAACTTTTGAACAGTAGTATATTTCTATCTATTCTCTATGTCGAATCCTGGAATAGCTACATTTGTTTCCAGTTAATTTTTGGAGGTTGTAAGGTTTTTTTTTCTGGAGAGGAGAGTCTTTTCTTTAATAGAGGAGTGCTCTTTTCGTGGTCTGTAGTGAATCTGGTTTATATGGAGTCTATAAAAGCAGTGGGACTCCAGGTTTCCAGCCCAGGCCAATAGGAATCTCCCTTCACCTCCCTCTGCGATTTGCCAAATTCACAGGCCAGAGAAGCCAAAGTCCTTACCGCACAGCAGATATGCACTATGGTCAAATTTTGTAGACTTTTTGCCCCCCTATCGAGCACACTCGGGTTTATGATAATTAAGAGCGAGTGCTGTGCCGAGGTAATTGATTCCACAGTAATTAGGGATTTAGATTAGATTAGATTAGTTAAAAAAAAAACTCACAGCCAAACCTTTCCAACTTTCCGCCTCGCACTGGTGGAATATTTCGATGTCAATATCTTCATATAGTGAGATGAGATTGACTTTTTGCAGGGACGTTTAAAAACATGTGGAGTGGAGAGATGAGTGACATCTCACGCTGGGCCGCCCAATTCAATTCATGCACGACTCAGCATGGCAGACGCTGCTCTAAGGAAATATCTAATGTTTATTTTAGAGGCTGTTCAAATCCCAAGATGCATGTTCAATAACAGACTCTGTGGAGATATTGTACTACTCGTGCGCTCATAATGGCAGCCCATGGAGCATGTACTGCATGGTGACATTTATGAGAGCTGTTCTACGATGAGACAAAGAGGCCGAGTCTGAACTCCGATGAATACCTCTGTTTGGTATTCCGCACTGACCCGCAGAGACGCCTGTACTCGTGCAAAAGTATGTTCCGTGTCATTATAGTAATCCAGAAATCCTTATGGGAGACTGGCTTGTGCAGTTTGGATAATATGACTGCGGATAATCCTGCGCTCAGAAGCTGGGTTGCATGAGACTGTGGGCTAGAGAACGCTTCAAAAAGGCCTTTGTAAAGCCACTGACTTGCTCAGTGACTCTCCAAACAGAAGGACTGAGTGCCATTTGATGTGGTGTTAGTGTTTGCGGGGCCTCACACTTCACCCTCTCTGGATTACTGCAGGAGTTTACTGTAGTCCGAACGTCGGCCCCTGCAGCTCAAGTGTCCTCAGCTTTAAACGTAGTCTCAAATCTCATTTTCTCAAACAACACTGCTGTTTTTTGGACTTGTACCATGTGGTTCTTCCTCGTCCTGTTCCACTTCCTCTTCCTGTTCTGTTTCCTAATCTTCCTCATCTCTTTCTGCTGCTTCGTCTGCCTCTGCTGCTTCATCTGTTGCTTCTGCTGCTGCTTCTTCGCCTGTTGCTTCTTTTGTTGCTTTCCTTGTCCTCTGCTGTTTTTGTTGTTTTTCTACTTATTCATCTTCCTCTGCTCTTCTTCTTCCTCTTCTTCTGTTGCTGCTGCTTCTTCCTTTACGGCTGCTTCCTTTTTCTCTGATGTTTTTGTTGCTTTTCTAATTGTTCATGTACATCTTCCTCTGCTACTGCTTTTACACTTCCTCTTCTTTTGCTGCTGGATCTCCCACTGCTTCTGCTTCATCTATTGCTTCTTCCTTTACTGCTGCTTCTGGTTCTTCATCTCTTGCTTCTGTTGTTGCTGCTGTTTCCATTTCCTCTGCTGTTTTGTTACTTTTCTACTTCATCTTCCTTTGCAACTGCTTTTACTGTTCCTCTGCTCTTCTTCCTGTTCTTTTGCTGCTGCTGCTGCTTCTCCATCTATTGATTCTTCCCTTGCTGCTGCTGCTTCTTTTGCCTCTGCTGTTTTTGTTGCTTTTCTACTTCTTCATCTTCCTCTGCTTATGCTTTGCATTCTCTGCTCTTCTTCCTTGTACTCTGCTGCTGCTGCTTTTGCTGCATAATTTGTTGCTGCTTCAGTTGCTGTTGCTTCATCCTCTGCTGCTGCTTTCTTTTCTTCTGCTGTTTTTGTTGCTTTTTTTTTACTTATCTTCCTCTGCTACAGCTCTTCTTCCTCTTCTTTTGCTGCTTCTGCTTCATCCATTTCTTTGTCCTTTTGCTCCGGCTTCATTTTCCTCTGCTGTTTTTGTTGCTTCTACTTACCATCTTCCTCTGCTGATGCTTTTAATCTTCCTCTGCTCTTCTTCCTCTTTTTTTGCTGCTGCTGTTTCTTCCCTGTATTTCTTCTGCACCACTACCTTCTTTTTCTTCATCATCTCTATCTTTTGCTTCTGCTTCCTTCTATCATCATCATATGCTTCTAATTCTCCTCTCCTTCCTCTTCATAAAATTAATATTAGAATAAGCTATTTTACTTAAATCCAATTTTCACATCAGAAATCAGTTGTTTTGAAGTGCTCCCTTCTGAACTGATCTCAGATATCTGAACCAAACCTGATGGAAAACACCAGAAGACATGCGATGATGGGATCTGCACATGGGCTGTGTTCATTAAGCACTCTGCCACATACAGTTTCTGTTTTTCCCTAAATTTACATCACCTTCGTGAAGTTGAGCCAAAAATGAGAAATGTCGGTAATCACGATAGCAGTTTTGCATTTAAAACGACAGAAGAACCAGTCATAATTCCTTAAGATCTTTACCAAAAGAATCAGCCCCAGACAGCCTCTCTCAACAGGCGGAATAAGCAAGCATTGCGAGGTGGCTTATTTTTAGTGCATCAAAACAGAACACAAAAAAAACCCTAGAACAAAACAGTTTTAACGTTCATATGCTCGATGCTTGACACACAGCGCTAACCTGGTTTTTGTTTGTAGCAGTCTGGCTCTTGAGAGCTTCACTCTTGTGTAATGCTCAAGCTTTTCAGTGGAAACACTTTTATAGACACAGACAGTGGCAGAGAGGCAGAGACACGGCGCGGCTCTTTGATTGTTTTGTTTTGTTTTTTTGTTGCTTTGTTCTTTCATTGCAAACTTTCTGTTTTTATCCTTCCTGTTCTGAGCGGTTTGATTTTTATCAGTGACACCAAGCAAGTGGCTTTGCCCTCCACCTCCTCCGCTCTCTCTCATCTTCAGGAGAAGGTGCTGAAGAATGGTATTAGGTATGTCGTGTGTATTGTGGTATACCATTTCAGTCACACACACACACACCCCTCGCTCCTCTCGGCTGGTGCACGCCGTCTCTGTTTGTTTTATTGTGGACTTGGCAGGGCGCCAGTCTGGGCCGCCTGCCACAGCCCAGGGTACAGTATGTACAGTGAATCTTGCGCCAGTTTTTTTTTTTTTCTTTCCTGTGTTGTCTTTTTTGAAATTATTGTCTGACAGCAGCGGTTGTGGTTGCTGTTTTTGTTGGGCTTTTCTTCTGGGGCTTTCGAGGCCTCACGTCCTGGAGTTTGGGTGGAAGTGCATTGCGGTGAGAGGCTGATAATGGAAAAGTGCGTGTGTGTGTTTTTTTTTTCCTCAGGTTTAAGGTCAGCATGGTCTGGGAGCTGCTGGGTAGTGAGGCAGCACACCACTGGAGCAAAAAAAAAAAGGGGGAAAAAAAGTGACTCAGCCATTTGGAGCACGACTAGGCTATTAGTGTTATGTGAGCTTCCTTGTGACTTCAAAGAGTGCAGAGCGTGGTCTGGGTAGGCTAGCCAAGGGACATATTTTGATCCATTTTTGAAAGGAGAGGAAAAGCTTTTCGCTGGGATTACAGATCAACATAGGCTGTTTGGCATACATCATCCGTATTTTTAACTTTTAAATATTTTTTTAATCTGCAGCTTAACTGACTATATAGCTGTTAGAGGTCAACATCGATTGTATTAATATAACGTCCAACTTTTTGTATTAAAAATACATATACATTTTATTTTATACCTCTTTTGATATATTTTACATATTATTATTATTATTATTATTATTATTATTATTATTATTATAATACTTCTGTATATGCATTTTAAAATGTTCAAATGTTTTTATGTATATTATATATATATATATATATATATATATTTAAAATATAATTATAAATGTATATTATATTATCATAATGATCTCTTTGCATAGCTGTTTTTTAATTTTTTTGTTTTGTTTTTTGTTGCTTTGTTCTTTCATTGCAAACTTTCTGTTTTTATCCTTCCTGTTCTGAGCGGTTTGATTTTTATCAGTGACACCAAGCAAGTGGCTTTGCCCTCCACCTCCTCCGCTCTCTCTCATCTTCAGGAGAAGGTGCTGAAGAATGGTATTAGGTATGTCGTGTGTATTGTGGTATACCATTTCAGTCACACACACACACACCCCTCGCTCCTCTCGGCTGGTGCACGCCGTCTCTGTTTGTTTTATTGTGGACTTGGCAGGGCGCCAGTCTGGGCCGCCTGCCACAGCCCAGGGTACAGTATGTACAGTGAATCTTGCGCCAGTTTTTTTTTTTTTCTTTCCTGTGTTGTCTTTTTTGAAATTATTGTCTGACAGCAGCGGTTGTGGTTGCTGTTTTGTTGGGCTTTTTTCTTCTGGGGCTTTCGAGGCCTCACGTCCTGGAGTTTGGGTGGAAGTGCATTGCGGTGAGAGGCTGATAATGGAAAAGTGCGTGTGTGTGTTTTTTTTTTCCTCAGGTTTAAGGTCAGCATGGTCTGGGAGCTGCTGGGTAGTGAGGCAGCACACCACTGGAGCAAAAAAAAAAAGGGGGAAAAAAAGTGACTCAGCCATTTGGAGCACGACTAGGCTATTAGTGTTATGTGAGCTTCCCTTGTGACTTCAAAGAGTGCAGAGCGTGGTCTGGGTAGGCTAGCCAAGGGACATATTTTGATCCATTTTTGAAAGGAGAGGAAAAGCTTTTCGCTGGGATTACAGATCAACATAGGCTGTTTGGCATACATCATCCGTATTTTTAACTTTTAAATATTTTTTTAATCTGCAGCTTAACTGACTATATAGCTGTTAGAGGTCAACATCGATTGTATTAATATAACGTCCAACTTTTTTTGTATTAAAAAATACATATACATTTTATTTTATACCTCTTTTGATATATTTTACATATTATTATTATTATTATTATTATTATTATTATTATTATTATAATACTTCTGTATATGCATTTTAAAATGTTCAAATGTTTTTATGTATATTATATATATATATATATATATATATATTTAAAATATAATTATAAATGTATATTATATTATCATAATGATCTCTTTGCATAGCTGTTTTTTAATTTTTTTGTTTTGTTTTTTTGTTATGCAACTTGTCAATGTTCGCCTCCGACTAATTTTTTCTAACTTCTTCTGTAGGCTATTATGCATTTTGTTAATCTGTAGCTTTAACCATCTGCAGCTTTTGCAGTTCTCCAGACAAACACAAGGGCCACAACCTGAGCTGAAGTAACTTTCAACAGGTGCAAAATGGATAAAAAGCTTGCTTTTTTTTTTTTCTACCTACCTGTTTGAGCAAAGCTGGGTGAATTAAAATGTCCACATACATGCACATGTACACTTGGGGACTGTGTGAACACTCTCATTAGCAAGGCGAAGTGCCTGGCCCAAGCTGATTAAGTCTGTGTGTTATTCTCCAGAGGGCCCAGCCAGTGGACCTCACTTGACTTCATTAGCTCAGTAGACTGAGACAGGGCTAACACAGCAAGACCCCTTGTACACTATCCAGCAGCTTGGCAAGCGCCTTTGCCATTGCAATCACACATATATGCAACTGTGCCTGTGTTTTTTTTAGTAAAGGTTTTGTAACTCTTCCGTAACCTAGTCATTTAGAAGAAATGGGAATCGTTTTCTTGGCTATTGTGATCTATCAGCTGTTGCTTTCAAGTTGACTTGCAAGCACATGGGCTTTTCTTTCTTTTGATGACAGCGAATTAGCCGTTTCAATTATGGCTGTGTTACTTGGCCCGCAGGCTGTTCTTTAGCTCCATTGTTGCCGAGCTATTATCTTCGTTGTGTAGGAGCTTTTGTCAGCCCATTTCACATTGGTTTCCTGGTTCATGTCCTCAGCTGCATGTGTTGACACTGTGTTTAAGCACAGGAGCAGTTCTCAGATATGTGTCCTCGTTCTTCAAGGTGAGGAAAAATTAATTTTCCCGAACTGCTTGCATTTCTCACCCTAGCATAATCTGAAGTCACAGTGAGCCAAAATTGTGCTTGTGGATTTGTGTATAATAGAGAGCAGTGGTTCTCATCTGTGTTTTTTCAAGTGGAGACCCAACAAAGTATTGTATTAATAATATTAATACAAAAAAAAGAAATAATAATAATATTTTTCATTATATATTTCTATGTAAAAACAATAAAAAATATTATTATTAAATATTTTATTTTAATTCTATTATTTAATTTAATTGTAATGTTAGTTATTTTTTATATAATACAACAGTAAGTTATTAAAGTTATTTTAAATGCAATATATAAATATCTAATTATAATATTTTGTTGTTGTTTATTATTGTTGTTGTTGTTGTTTATTATTATTATTATTATTATTATTATTAGAACAGTACTTTGTTTGGTCGACATTTAATGTCCAATATAAAATTCAGGTTTTAAAAAAAAAAAAATAGTAGTAGTAATATTAAATAGCTCAAAAAAGTTAAAAAAAAAATAAATTAATTAAAAAAAAAATAAAAAACATTTATGGGTGGCACAAACTATCACCTTTTAAAAAAAAAAAAATTATATACTTTTTGTTTTGTTTATGGTTTTCAAGGTTTCACACAACTTGCCCATGTTAGCTTGGATCAAGTGACGGGTACCTGTAGATTATAATTTTTTCTTTCATTTTATTATTTACATTTAACATTGTTTTTTTCTCTCATGTCCGTGACCTTGTCAAAACAATGTGTCACGACCCTCCAGTTGAGAACCACTGCAAAAGGGGGCTGAATAGAGACACTGAAAAATGTGAGGCATGAAGGAAGAGGAAAAGAGAAGACAGAGAGAGCATTTCCCTCTTTCTTTCTTTTTCTCTCTCTCTCTCTCTCTCTCTCTCTCTCTCTCTCTCTCTGTCAGAAAGCGCCGGGCTCCCACAGTCTGGCCCTTCGCCAGCTCTTCCCTCACAGTGATGACATCATCAGCTGCCGGCAGGTCTGGATGTTCTGCCAACATTCCAGAGCGTTTATGATCGCTCGCAGATGTGAGTCCAGGAACATACTGTACCCAAACTAGAAATTAATGAAACTTGACTGCTTTCCAAGCCACATATTCCAAAATAGAGAGCCTGCAAATGGGACAGGAGGAGGGGTGGGATGGAAGAAAGGGCTCTAAATAAAGAGTGGGGGGAAAGGGGGAGAATGCCCTGGTGCTCAACGCTCTCATGTAAATTCTTCACAGCAGCTGATAAAGCCCCCGTCTCACCCTCCTCCTCTCGTCCCTCCCTCCCTCCCTCATGTGCAATAGTCAGGGGATGACGGGCCGCATGGATAAATGGCCTGAGCTTCTGTTTGGCCACGTGCCCTAAGTTCTCTCTGGTGGTTTAAACCCATAATACTTTCCCTGACCTGTTGATGTACATTAAATCCCCATTTAAAACAGCGTTTGAATTATGTGCCACATAAATCCTCTGTTATAAGGTCCAGGAGAAATGATTACACACGCGGGTAATGGCTCTGTAATTGTTTGACAAGTTTACATCCCATCAAAAAGCTGACAAGAGTTTATTCCCATGATGCCCAGGGGTGAGCTGCACGGCAATTTTTCTCAGCCTCGGATGGGCCGACATGATGAAAAAAAATAAAGCCTGCTTTAATGTCTGTGGTTCATGTTTTAAGTCATGAACAGGAAATTATAAAAACTCCCAGACTTGAAGTGAATCCCTAAATAATTTCATCTGAATAAAACCAAGTCTGGGTGTTAAACTGAAGAAACAGTTTTATATATATATTTATACTACGGGGCTGTTGAATGCTTGAATCTGATTGGCTGAAGAACGTTCTAAGGTGTGCAATTATTTTCAAGGAAACGCACGGCGAACGTAGTTCCAGGCAGCTCTTGACGGCATTACATGACCATATCACTTCGCCAAATGATTTGTTATTTCAAAGGTATTACAACAGCAAAATAACCAAAACCCACAACAACACTGGCCAAATAAATAAATACAGTAAACAAAAGGATAAAAACGACAGATCATGTCCATGTTTTTGCCACAAAATTACACTTTATTATGTACGGAAAGCACATACGCTGTCTCTCCCGCTCTCTCTCCCTCACAGACCGCACATCCATAACAGTTACAGTTTGCACACACACTAACATACATCACGCTAATGTTGTTAGCGCTACTCTGACGATTTTATCAGTAAACAACTTAAAAACTACATGACTTCTCACAAGCGAGGTAACAACAACGGCGCTGTTCGTGAACAAAAGGAACTAAGTTTCACTATAACTAGAGACATTGCTGCCGAACACTATTGAGAGACGTACAGAGGTAATTTTCTCTCTCTCTCTCTCTCTCTCTCTCTCTCTCTCTCTCTCTCTCTCTCTCTCTCTCATAACTTGGTTATTAACTGCATTAGTCTGCTATCAACGGCTCAGGCCTCCGTTACTAGGTTTAAAATGACGTTTTGGAATTAGCAACAGAGGCGCTGGATGAAATGCGGAAGAAATAGTCCTACTCACAATAGCGATTTAAGTAGAAAAACCGGACGAATGCCTTGAAATATATAATCTGATCGATGTCTTGAGGTGTGGCAACCGTAGTATAACGGAATAATTGACTTCGGTCCGTTGAATTATTAGAAAAATAATGCACACCCGAAGTGTAACGGCCACTCCGCTGAAGAATGGTATATAATATATACATAATATAATATGCACTGTCAAAATTAGTGCATTAACGCAGGCGATTAATTTTTTCAATTTAACGCGTTAAAATTATTTAACGCAGGGGCGGAGCCTTGGGTTGGCCACCCCACTCATAACTGCTGTTTCTGTCTGTTTTTTTTCTCGACAAGAAGTGCATTTTATTCAGTCGCAAAACGTCTTTACGATCACGTCAATCCAGAGACGTTTCAGACACGCGCTCCAGCTTCACTTCAGTGGCAGGCGTGAGTCAAACAAGCACGGAAACCGGCGCACGCTGTAGCCTGTATCAATTCATATCACAGCGCGAAATAAACTACGTGCATGCAATGTCATGGTCAGTTAAAGGCATGAAGTTACCAAAAAGGCAATTAAAGCTGCCTTAAAACTGTGCATGCATGTAATATGTTATATGCGAGTTACATTAAAGTCGGCATGAAACGGAAGTTGCGACTGTCTTTTCTTCTCTACTGTGATGTATATCCGAGTGAAACGGCATCTGAAATGAGAGGGCGGGACTTGATTTCGTCCTTCGAGAATTGATTGGATCGTTGGAAGTTGGGGTGTTACTAACAAAATGGAGGCAGTTCTGAAATGCCAGTTTGCAGTTAGTGGTGGGGGATTTCTCGCCACTGTATTCACCGCCGACACCCAAGCATGAATAAATGAGCTATTTATTAGGGATGACGACCACGATCAACAGCACAAAACAGCGCGTGAGAGAGAAGGAGAGAGAGAGACTGCCTGAATATGACCGCATCCTCCATCAGGTTAAGTCATGTTCATGAAACAAATTAGTTTGCGATGTCCTAAGAGTAATGTTGTCGTAATATCCTAATATCTTTTCAGTGTTTAAGGGTAACATACTCCCTCATGACTGGTGTCAGTGCTATAAAGTGAAGCATCAGCTTCAGCTTTTCCCCTGTCGTTTATCCCAGCGTTTACCCCTCCCTCACATCACTAGCTCCGCCCTTGCGCCATCACTCGTGACCGGAAGAGTAGAGGAGTCGTTTTGAGGGGGAGGGGAGGTTAATGTTTTTGATTAAAGATTACGAGGGCACAGTTCTGAAGTGCGGAATTCTTTATAATAAACACTAGAGGTCGACCGATAGTGGATTTTACCGATACCGATTGCTAGGTTGGACCACACTGGCCGATGCCGATTAATCAACTGATAGTTTTCAAAATGGATACTGAAAGAAAACTAGTGCTTTACTATTTAAAAAAAAAATAAAAAAAAGCAGCAACAATACTGAAACATACTTTGTAAATGAATAAAAATATTAATATTATTTACTATATTGATCATTAAAGTTATTTCATAATTTGCTAATGTTAAAAGAACAAACTTTAAAATGTAAAAATATAGCCTATTAGTAGCTAATAGTGAAGGTTGAAATGAAAACACTCTAACAAGGAACAATACTTCTACAGTTTTCATTAATGCTACGAATGGACTTTTATTGTTAA
This sequence comes from Onychostoma macrolepis, assembly GCF_012432095.1. Classification (NCBI taxonomy): domain Eukaryota; kingdom Metazoa; phylum Chordata; class Actinopteri; order Cypriniformes; family Cyprinidae; genus Onychostoma; species Onychostoma macrolepis. Next base: position 15,329,125 of record NC_081175.1, read on the forward strand.
ATGTTACCATTTAATTTCAACAGTCATGCTTAAAGATGTCCATGTTTAAATATCTACACAAGACCATAGCATTAAAATTACATACATATGGATATTGTATGTGTACTCACACACTTTATTTGCTTCTATTTTTTAACACTTGATAATTATCTAATCAAAAAAAAAAAGTTAGTCGCGCTGCGTCTAGGAGAACTCAGAGGTATCACACACACACACACACCAGACGCTTTGCGCTCAAATCAAGTGGCGGTCTAAAACAATTTATTTAAATCACCAAACGGACTTAAGTTTGCTTCAAGAATGAACAATGTGGCATAAATGAGTTTGAAGTTCGGTGTTTAAAAGAACAGAGCAAGTGGAAAGAGAACGCGCGATCTATTACAGCTCTCTATATGAAGCATACCGACTTTATTAGAGCCACAGAAAGACAAACGTTTTGCTGAAAAATGCACAATACATAATTTATAGCCTAGGGTGAAGTCATTGTATACATTCACAACGATTTGGGACAAATATAATGTAATTTAATAGAAAACTATGTGAATGGTGCTCTGTTCCGCGGCAGGCTTTTCTGTCGGCTGTATTTAAATGCGCGTCTGGAGTTTCCCGCTCTGTGCAGTGTCACGTGTCACAATAAACAACACGTGCTGTCAGTGATTTCCGCCTCTAGAGGCCACTCTCGTACTGTATAATGCCAGCGGACCCTTCTCAGCCATTCCGTCAACGGTTGCAAACCGGAAAACTATCGGCATGGATTTTTGCCGATAACCGATAGTTGTGGCAATCAACTATCGGTGCCGATTAATCGGCAAAACCGATGAATCGGTCGACCTCTAATAAACACTACAGTATTCCATCAAAAAATAAGAATTGTACTTCATGCCGACTTTAAGAACATGTCTCTGAAATGTTTTTCAAAACTGTCCTGGAGCATCCCAGCACTGTCTCCCTCATCTAACACACCCAATTCAACTCTTCAGCTCATTAGTAGACCCTGAAATGGGTCAGAAAAGGTGATGAGACTTTACGATGAAATACGATGCATGTCAGATCCGCATCACATTCAGCAGCAGCAGCTCTTAAAGAAATAGCAGCCAAAAACAACCTAATAACCAGCTGCTGTGATGTCTGTTCAACAAGAATAAAAGAAAAAAGAGGAAATCAATAACTTTTATATAGCTGTAAGTATTTATCTGTATTTAGTTTAGAATTTAGTGTTTGATAACTTTATTAAATTTCTGTATATTTCTGCTGAGGGGCACAGGTAGCCTAGCTAAATATAACATTTATTAAAATGGGTTTATGTGAAGATTTTTAAGTTCACTTAATTTAGTCTAATAAATTTTAAAATGTATAGCTCTTAATCATAATGTAATGTTTAATGGCTATTGTCAATGGTTAAATATTAGGGGAAATAGTTTTTATTGGCAAATCAGTATTAGTTGGTATCAGTGATACTGGCCTTCAGTCATAAAAAAAGATGCCATTAAACAAATATTAAAAATGTTGTTTGTACATTAATTTGAAGATTGAATATGAAATTATTGCAATATAAAAGTATATTTAAAAATTGTAATGTTAGATGGGATTAATTGCGATTAATTTCAGAAAAATGTGTGATTTAAGTTTTTTTTTTTTTTAATCGATTGATAGCGCACATACGCGCGCATATATATATATATATATATATATATATATATATATATATATATATATATATATATATATATATATATATATATATATATATATATATATATATATATATATATATATATATATATATATATATATATAATATATTATATTAAATTGATTTTGATATTATAATGCATTTAGCAGTTTTTTTTGTTTTTACTATCTAGAGTGATATTCTGTTTCTGCGTTTGTTATTACTGAAATACACATCAACTTAGATTTTTTCTGAAATAGTCATATTTGGAATATTTCACAATTCTTTCTGTGAAAAGGGATGAAAAGAAGCGGCATCACTATTTCCTTTTAGGATGGTTCCGTTTAAGGATGTTTGGTATTTGTTTCATTCCTCTGCCTCTTTTCATTGCAGCCATCATCTTGTTAACATTTTTCGATTAAAACATGGAATAAGCTCACACCAGCTATAATACCCTGTAAAAGATCCTGATCTTAGTCCTTTGTTGTCGGGTATTGCAGCTTTAAATCCCTTTGGTTGCTAAGTAGCAAGTGCCCCTGTGCTCTAATGGGCTGATTTGGTATTCAGCTCAATGCCGGGTCTTATTTTTGTATGCGAGACAAAGTGTTTTGATGGAGGGTGATTGCAGCAGCGTCTGGAGGCTGTTTGGGAGTTTTATGGGCTGTACAGTACACCGTGTGCCTTCTAAAACAGAACACAGGCGATTGAATTTTGGATTTGCTTCATCATTTCTCTCCTCTGAGCAGCCTCTGTCAAAAAGGGAGCGTAGCTGGAAGGGCACAGATTAATTTGTTCTGCTGGAAATGAGAGCGGTACAGCAAAACACACACACAAACATGCAATATGCACGTGCACAATGAGCAGTCTGAAAAATACGGCGAAACGCACAGAGGCACAACTACAGCAGGGAATGCTGCTGCCGTCAGAATGGATGGGCGGCTATGAATGGAAATGATGCTAGTATTGCATGATTAGGCAACACATAAATTGACTGACATAATGCATTTGAAGTGACTCCTTCAGGTTTCATAGATTTAGCATATATATTTATTCATATTTGTTTATTTTACATTTTTTGATATTAATAGTAATGGTATGTTAACATGTTTTAAATCTTTGATTAAACTTAAATATAACTTGATTTATTTTATTTTGAATTTGAATTTTTTGGCCATTGCAGTTGAAATTGTTCAAATTGTGGACAGGGTTCTTGATAGTGTCTGAGCGAAAGGCTCTTTTATTGTTTTACGACACTAACAAACATTGGACGCAATCCAGTCTAGAAAGCTGTTTTGTGCCGTATCTCAGTTTTATATCAGTTTATATCACGGTAAATCTTTATGGTGCAATCGCTTTCACCTCACTGATAACTCTGCTTTGTTGACATACATATGAGGGAATGCCTTGACCTAATCAAGGTTTCATCACTCATTCACAACAATGGCTGATAATTAATCAACATCAGAGGGATACCACCCTGCAAGTCCTGCAGACCTAACCGCACATATCAGTCAAGCCTCTGGTTTGCAAGTGTTTTAGGTCAAACTGATTTAAACCAGTTTGGTGACGTTGCAGTTCCACCACCAGATTTCAGGCACTGGCAGAGTCCTTGGAAAAAATGATGATTTGTTTGTTTATTGGGTTTTGTTTGTGTTCAAAGATCAAGGCTTTGATTGCAGCTGTGAGCCAGTGGTTGAAATGCAGTGGTGTGGTGTGTTGTTGCTGGTAGTGTGTGTGTGGGGGCTGCTGGAGAGGAGGGGTGGGGGTTTGTAAGGGAGGCTAAATTTAAATTGTAATTGGCCGACTTCCACAAGCTTGCGGGCATTTTAATGAGTCATAATAACTTCATTTAAAACCAGCTGAGCAGAAAATAGATTGGAGAGGAGCCTGTGGCCAGTATGGATTTGTTTTTTTTGTTTTTTTCTTTCATCGTTGAGGCCGGACCCGCTCTGCCAGGCCTGATGGGCCGCTGAGCAGACAGACATCCTTTGTGGATTTATCATATCACTGTCCACTTTGCATTCAGATCATATTCGGAAAGTTCCCACCAGCTTCATGCTCCATATAGAGTGCCGAGCAGTCGGACAGTGCGTTCATTCATGAGTTGAATACATCAAAACTCATGTCAATGCTTTAGTACACTTCATAAATGGCTTTTTCTACTATATCAAAGAAGTAGTTCACCCCAAAATTGAACTGTATGTTTTTATTTTCTCCTTTTCCTGAGCATAAATGATATTTTGAGGAGTGATTTAATTGTTTGTCCGTCAAAGTCAGAATCATATTAACTTTTTATGGGCTATGTTTGTCATGATTAACTAATTCTATAATTGATATTTCAAATAAAAAAACTTTAACTAAAATTAAAATATTTTAAAATAATAAAAAACCTTAAACTTAATTTGTTTCAGCTAGTTGTCAAGATAGTTTCTTATTAGTTTAACTTGATATACTAAAATATCTAAAACTGAAATAAAGTGTGTGTGTGTGTATATATATGTATATATACATATATACATATATACATATATACATACATACATACACTACGGGGCCGTTGAATGCTTGAATCTGATTGGCTGAGGAACGTTCTAAGGTGTGCAATTATTTTCAAGGAAACGCATGGCGAACGTAGTTCCAGGCAGCTCTTGACCGCATTACATGACCATATCACTTCGCCAAATGATTTGTTATTTCAAAGGTCTTACAACAGCAAAATAACCAAAGCCCACAATGACACTGGCCAAATAAATAAATACAGTAAACAAAAGGATAAAAACGACAGATCATGTCCATGTTTTTGCCACAAAATTACGCTTTATTATGTACGGAAAGCACATACTCTGTCTCTCCCGCTCTCTCTCCCTCACAGACCACACATACATAAGTTACAGTTTGCACACACACTAACATACATCACGCTAATGTTGTTAGTGCTACTCTGACGATTTTATCAGTAAACTTAAAAACTACATGACTTCTCACAAGCGAGGTAACAACACCGGCGCTGTTCGTGGACAAAAGGAACTAAGTTTCACTATAACTAGAGACATTGCTGCCGAACACTATTGAGAGACGCACAGAGGTAATTCTCTCTCTCTCTCTCTCTCTCTCTCTCTCATAACTTAGTTATTAACTGTATTAACTGCATTAATCTGTTATCAACGGCTCAGGCCTCCGTTACTAGGTTTAAAATGACGTTTTGGAATTAGCAACAGAGGCGCTGGATGAAATGCGGAAGAAATAGTCCTACTCACAATAGCGATTTAAGTAGAAATACCGGACGAATGCCTTGAAATATATCTGATCGATGTCTTGAGGTGTGGCAACCGTAGTATAAGCAGAATAATTGCCCGTCGTCAATTATTCCTTATATATATATTATATATATATACACAGTAAAGACAAAATTGCTCTGTTGGCTATGGATTCAAGACATTTACAAATATGATTTAAAAGATGAATATGAGACAAAACTACAGAACGTCACATTTTATTATTGGGTGATTCAACACAGATGTTTTACCAGCTGAGAAGGTCAGCACTTTTAGAGTTTCATCCCTCTATCTGATGTGAGCATAAGTATTGGAACAGTTGCCTCACAGGTCTTTCTAAGTGATCAGCTGTGTCCTTTTGCATTAATTCTTCAGATATTAAAAGCAGGGAGTGTGTCGTATCAGTTACTGTATATCCATTACTTCTGCATTCTGAATCTTGCATTCGATGATGACACACACAAACCAGGATGAAGATGAGGGAGCTGACTTTGAGAGAAAAGCAAGCAATTTGGATGCTAAAAGAAAAGAGGAAGTTAATTAGAGCTATAGCAAAAACAAAGGGCACAGAGAAATCAAGAGTTTGGAAACCACCAGCAACCAACAACGACCTGATCGGCTGAGAAAACAACAGTAGTTGATGACAGACAAATCATAAAAGCTGTGAAAATGAACCCTAAAAGACGTGTCTGTAAAATCACCAATAACTTCCAGAAAGCTGGGGTGATTGTCTGACAATTTACTGTCCTCAGGAGACTTTGACACAGAATTACAGATGCTACACAGCAAGATACAAACCTCTGACCAGCTCCAAAAATAGAAAGGCAAGATTAGAGTTTGCAAAAAAGCACAAAGGTGAGCCAGAAGAGTTTTGGAACTGTGTTTATGGACCGATGAGACAAAGATGAACTTTTATCTAAGTGATGGGAAAGCAAATATGTGGAGAAAAAAAGGGAACTGCAATGATCCCAAGCATACAGCCTCATCTGTAAAGCATGGTGGAGGTGGTGTCATGGCATGGGCATGCATGGCTGCCTCTGGAACAGGCCCTCTCAACTTTACTGATGACTTAATGTATGATGACAGTAGCAGAATGAATATGGAAGGATAAAAAACCATCTTGCCTACCAATATTCAAGAAAATGCCACCAGATTCATTGGGAAGTGCTTCATATTGCATCAGAACAATGACCCAAAACACCCTGCCAGTTCAGTCAAGGAATTTATAAGGGCAAAGAAATGGAAAGTCTTAGATTGCCCAAGTCAATCTCCAGATTTAAATCAATCGATTGAACATGAATTTCACCAGCTGAAGAGGAGAGTAAAGGCAGAAACTCCCCAAAACAAGCAACAATTGGAATTGGCTGCATTAAAGGCTGGGAAAAGCATTTCAAAGGATGAGATCAAGAGTCTGGTGATGTCTATGGGTCACAGACTCACTGCTGTGATGTTGCGCAAGGGATCTGCAACTAAATAATAGCTTTTAATCATTTATATCTGCCTTATTTTCAACTGTCCCAATACTTATGCTCACATCAATGAGTGGGATGAACTCTAAAAGTGCTGAACTTCTTAGCTGGTAAAACATCTGTGTTGAATCACCCAATAATAAAATGTGACATTCTGTAGTTTTCTCATATTCATCTTTTAATCATATTTGCAAATGTCTTGACTCCACAGCCAACAGAACAATTTTGTCTTCACTGTTCCAATACTTTTGGAGAAGTATCTCAGTGATACTAAAATAACACTGGTATGTACAAAAATAAGACATTTTTCAAAATATTTTCTCTTGTATTCCACTGGGGGGGAAAAAGAAAGAAAAAAAAAGTCATACAGGTTTGGAACAACATGAGAATAAATGCCAAAATGTTAAATTTTTGGTGAAATATCCCTTTAAGAGTGGAAGCTGCAGGCCTACTTTAGATTGTAAGTCTCTAAATTAGATGTAGCCACGGATAAAAAGTTATTTACGAAGTGCTGTTAAAGAGCGCAGTCTCGTAGATGTGAGGACATTAACGGCACCTCCTCCGTGACTGTGATTATTAGATTAAGATTAAGAGGGTCATCTGCTGCCGGAGTTGAAATAAATGGTGGAATGTGTTGGCACACTCTGCGCCAGTCCAATTGAGTTTGAGTGAAGCGAGCGGGCACACCTCTATGGCAAAGGCTTCGTGCACACCACCGCATGTTAAGAAGGGCCCTCTAGCGTGAAACACACATTCAAAGCCATGCTCGCACACGGTACTGTCGAAACCCTTCAGCGCTGCCACCCACCGAAGCCTCACCTGGCCTTTATCTCGGCTGAGGCCATGAAGACAGAGTGTGTGCTCTTGTGTGATAAATGCCTGAATTCTGCTTATCCCATTCAAACGCATCTGTTTCCGCCTGCTCTTCTCTCTCACTCCCCGGGGGGCGTCTTATTCGAGACCTTTACATCTTATATCCTCCGTATATAGACGTGTACAGCATGTTTCCAGGTTTTCATTCTGAATAAATGCAGCGGTGTGGTTTTTATTTTTAAATGCGTCAACGTCTAATGACATCCTCTCCGCCCCCTCAGCACGAACAAAAAAAGCCAAACTGTTTAAGTCACCCAAGAAAATCCTGTTATTCCCTCCGTATATTTGTGGGTCAGTACAATATAAAGAGCATCATTGTGACTATGCATATGCTGGATGAAATGTGATTTGTTTTCTACATAATAGCAATTTTTTTCCTTTTTTTTTTTTTTTTTTTTTTTTTCATCGTGTTGCGTTAGCTCAGCCGATTGCTTTGGGAAACTTTTAGATCAATTTCTTAGCGCAGATTAAAAAGCTATGAATCCCATTTATGGAAGAGCTCCCTTATGAAATGCTCTTTGAAACTTTCATATTTTGGCTGAAGAGTGAATCAGACGCTAAGCAAAGATCTGCCGACGGGGCTTTCATGTTAAAAAAAAAAAAAAAAAGATAAAAGCAGTCCCATCTGGAAGTAGCCAGGACACACAAGGGTTGCTTTTATGCTATCCATTCCACTGGGAGGTTCAACATGAAAAGCGGCCGTGGATATTGTGTTATTACTGTTGCAAACACGTCTGTGGATCAGAATACTAATCCCGGGCCGTCCAAACAATTTCAGTGCTGAAGAAAAACACCTCTATCTCAGGCACTTTGAAACCGTCTGTAGCGACACGAGTAATTAATGTTTAATGGGCAACTACTGACAGGGCAAATCCTTCCGAGACACTCTGGGGCTATAGAATATATATATCTATATTCTCTGGAAAAGCATCAGATTATATAACTGACTGAAGAAATTCCTTCTAGCAGCTATATATATATATATATATATATATATATATATATATATATATATCAATATTCTGTCTAGTCGATGCGGATTCTAACTGTGATCGTACAGAAATTCTACGTGCAGATGCAGAGCGAAAGAAGAGGAAGTCAGTGGATCTGGAACGAGTGTGAGGACGTCGTAAAAGGTTTTAGTGAGGAAGTTAAAGAGGGTGTCGCGCAGTCGACATTTGTGAAGAAAAGAACTTTATGGAAGTAACTTTTTCCTCTTTTTTTTCTTCTGCCATCACCCTCTTTCTCTTCCCCTTTCCTTACTTTTTTTAAGCCAAGGAAGGTTCCTGCTCTCTTAAAATTATAAAAAAATCTTGTGACATAATGGAAAGAGAGATCAGGGTCAGTTGGTGTCATTTGGCACCATGTGCTACTGGCATTTTATTCATAAAAAAACATACTTAATGAAGTTTGCAGTTCCAATTTTGAATCTGAAGCTGATTAACTTTTATTAGCGAAAGAATCATTTCAAATCAAGTGATTAAACAAATGTAAATGACTGCACCTGAGAGCTGTTAAACTCAGTGTGTTTGCATTTCCTGTTGTTTTCTGTTGGAATTTTTATTATTTGCGCACCGCGTTGAGGGCAGTTGTTCCTGTTGGTTCCCTGTTGGAGTCGCTCAAACTTTCAAAAATTAGATTTTTTGGAACCCTTAACACTCTATTGCATGCCTGTGTTAAGTGTGGAACAGTTTAATAATGACCCGTACTGTGTGGCTGCGTTCTAGTTGCTGTCCCGTAGGTCGTTGTGTAGCCCATGGCCCCTCCCCCACACTCCTGACCCGGGCCTTAATAAACTAGAGAGTGCCTTTGACAATGTGTGACTTGAAAGCAGGAAATAATGGGCACTAAATGTTAAATCTTTACAGGTTATTGACCTGTGGAGCATACATGGGCTCTGTTAACTATGTGCAGCCTGACACTGACAGCCTAGCACTTTTGTACCGGGCTTTTGACTATGCTAACACTAGTTAACATTTCTCACATCGCTGTCAAAACTCAGGACTGCTTTAGATACTCAAACCATCATTTAAAATGATTTGTTTTTAATATCTGCATTGATATGCATTCATTATTTGTTGTCTCTCTTTGGTCTTCACCTGACAACCTAAAATTAATTTTAACACAATTCATTTTTTTTCTGATTTTATTTTTAATAATAAATGAATTGTATTTTGTCAGTCAATCTACTAATGGACCATTTGGAATCCTTCACGGAGGATAGTGCTAGTGGTCCACAGACTACAGTTGGAAAACCACTCTTAAATTGATGTCGACCCATCCAATTATATTTCAGGACCTGGATTCACCCTCCCTGCTCATGAAAGGCAAATAAGGAAAGAGCAGAACCGGCCTCCCACTGCTCTGCGCCCAGCAGTAAAGGCATTTACAGCACTGTAAAGACGGCTCAATTGTCGCATCCAGCGGTTGGTTGAAGTTTCGGTGGTCGTTTGGGGAAAGGGTTCACCGCATGGTCAGGCTCTCAGGTTCTCCAGTGATAAATAAAAGAGGGCTGGAGGTATCGCTCTGTTTTCAGCCGACCTCACAGGTATTGATCAGGCAGCAGAGGAGAGGCAGATCATTTCTTGCCCTTTCTTTCTTGGTGTGCTAACTAACTTTTGGTTGTTTACTTAAGGGTGTTCACAATTACAGATTTTCAAATTTGAGGAGTCACTGGGCTTCATGAATAATTAATCAAGTAATGTAGTTTTAAAAATGAAAACACTTTACAATAAGGTTTAATTAGTTAATGCATTAGATATCATGAACTAATAATAAACATTTTTCAAAATTAATTAATTAGGTAAACATTTTAATTTATAAATATGCTAATGTTCATAATACATTTAAGTACACAACATGAAATGTTAAAAATATATTAATATGCACTACCATTCAAAAAGAAATAACATTTCACAAAATTGTCTTTTTTTTTTTGTTGTATTTTTCCTCAAATAAATGTAGCCTTGGTGAGCATAAGAGACTTCTTTCCAAAAAAAAAAAAATTCTTACCAACCCAAACAGTGTAGTGAATTGTGGAATTAACATTGAACTAAATTAATCAATTCAGTAAAATTGTTGTTCATTTTTAGTTTTTGATACCTAATCCTTTAACTAATGTTAAAGGGATAGTTCACCCAAAAATGAAAATTTGATGTTTATCTGCTTACCCCAAGGGCATCCAAGATGTAGGTGACTTTGTTTCTTCAGTAGAACACGAACTAAGGTTTTTAACTCCGTTGCAGTCTGTCAGTCATGTAATATCAGTCAATGGTTTGAGTTAAAAAACTCACGGCTTTGAGAGAGAGAAAAAAAACATGCACAGACAAAACCAAATTACACCCTGCGGCTCGATACATTGAGGTCTTTAGATATGAAACGATCGGTCTGTGCAAGAAACTGAACAGTATTTATACTGTTTTTTTTTTTACCTCTGATCCACCGCCATATCTAACTGTCCTGAGCGCGTCCACAACAGCCGGCGCGTGACGCGCCGTTGTCTTCTTGCTTTATGACGGATCGCAGACTTATAAGTGCAGGGTTTAATTTGGTTTTGTCTGTGTATGTTTTTTTTCTCTCAAAGCCGTGGGTACCATTGACAGACATTTTATGACTGACAGACTGCAACAGTTTGAGTTAAAAATCTTCGTTTGTGTTCTACTGAAGAAACAAAGTCACCTACATCTTGGATGCCCTGGGGGTAAGCAGATAAACATCAAATTTTCATTTTTGGGTGAGCTATCCATTGAACCGTATTTAATATTTAGATTTGGACTTGACTCTTTATCATGTATACTTGCCAGTGCCAACCTTGTGTATATATGCTAGAATCTACAAATTCTACAAATCCCACCTCAAGTTTGATGGTGGCTTAAACGGAGCTCAAACTGTGGTGAGATGCCAGTGAAATGCTAGAGGCTCCACTCATTTCCTGCCACTTCACACCAGGCTAACCCTACAAGTTCCTCTCCAGCCCAGCTCCTGTTTCCTCCACTTCTGAAAGCCCTTTGTCCTCTCACTATACCGTCAGGAAAGCTGCCCAGAGTCATAATTTAAGGCATCATGGCCTGAAGAAAAAAAAGAGAGGCGAGAAAGGAAGAGGAAAACACATGGAACCTTTCACCTTTTGTTGCAGTGGAAGGGTTAGCCTGCCACACACCAGGGTCATACACAAACATTTTCCTGTTGCTGATATTTGTATTGTTTCTGCATGCGAATTGGACAGCATGTGCACAGAGACATCCGTCTGTACATTACTGATAGGTCTCCAGCTTGTACGTGAATGTGCATCTTTGTCAACTGAAATGCCCCAAGTATATCTGGAGCTAGACAGCTGAAATTACGGCGTTGTACAGTGAGAGAGAGAAAAAGAGCAGGAAAAATGGAGGACTGAGTGTGACCTGCCGGCCAGATAAATTGGTCTGCAGGCAAAATGGATTAAGAGCTTTAAAGCAAGCTAAAAAACAAGTGAATGAATGTGCAACACTGTGCTCACTTTGAGCAGATAAATTTAGAAGCGTCTTTGATGTGAAAGTGTGTTTAGCAAGTCAATATTTGTCTGCTTTGGTCTGTCCCGAGACGTCCTCTGTCTGCGCACCAGACCGTGAAGCTATCAGAAGAAGCCTAGATATCCTCAGTGTTTATCTCCTTTGCTATTCTTTCTGTTCTCTGTGAAGGCTATATAAATATTAACCAGCTGACTTCTCTTCATTTTCTGATACAGAGTAATCTACTGTATAGTGTCTGGAAATTCAATCTGTGCTGCTTGTTTCTTTAGCTTTGTGTCTTTGTATATGGTTACATTAAAATGTCATATTTAAGTCTGAGTGAAATCTATATGCGATTTTGTCAGAGATCATCTCGTGAGGTGGCTTTTGTTAATTACATTTTAAAGTGTGCTCTTTCTGTTTTGTTGGACCAAAGCTGTGCTGCCTTATTTGCAAACAAATGACTCTTATGAATGGTTCTTCTTAATGATTCAATTTAAACGATTCATTAAACAGACTCCCAATACTAAGACTCCCTCACTGAACTGTGAATCAATTTTCAATTTTGTCTAATTGAAAATGGACACAGAACCGTTATGTGATGTGTACTTCAGATTCTTCAGGCTTAACATCAGATTAAATCGGGGCTGATTCTTTAAAAATCATTCAATTTAAGAAAATCAATATATTAAACTTGCCACTGCAGTTTCCACTTGGGTCATTTTATTCATGAGCAATTATTTTATATTCAAATTGTCTGTTCGCATAGAAATAGAATATTTTGTTGCTGTTTGAGAGCTTTCTGTTTTTCTCATTGTTTATTTTAAATGGATGAGATATTAGAACCACAATATGTTATGTGTGTGTGTGTGTGTGTGTCAAGATGTATAATGTGTTACTGTATGAGTCCAATATCCATAGTTTTAAAGAGAAAAAAAATCTAAAGCTCTCAAACAAATAAAATTCTTATTCAGCTACCTATACTTACTACTTGGACTTCGTTCTTCAGTCACCTGCAGCTCTTTTCCAAATGCCAGATGAATTTCAAACAACGACATTGTTTTTTGCGCATATACCTGTAAATATTCAATAACTGTGATATATTGTGATAGAACATGCATGGTCGACAGTGCTTCTGAACAATCACCCATATTGAGCGGTTCCCTAATTTGCCAACTAAAAACGGCATTTGGCTCCCAAATGCTTCATTTGAGGTGCCAGTGGCTCCCTAGTCATTGTTTCAGTCTGGAGCCCTGCATCAGCCTGACAGCGCTCAACAAATATACTCATCCACGCCGGCATGCTCGCGTGAACGTGCACATTTTTACGAGGGGAATCTGGCAGTCTCCCAGCATTTTTGTCTTGGTTGATAAAAAAATTGCTCTGCCTGCGGTACACATCTAGTCGAGAGAGGGAACACACAGTTCCTGGCTGTCCTTTCCAATTGGCAGTCTCCGTACTGTTCTGTGACTGATAAGAGGATAGTGTAAATAAAACTGTACAGCACAGCTCGTTACCACTAAAGGAAAAGGGAGAGCACGCTGTCTGTACTCATTGTTCTGACGGCACTGTTTTTCCTTTTTATATGGATTTTTTTGCCTCTTTTTTGGTACTGAGTGTGCTGTCTTATATAACGCATTTGTGTAGGCTCACCGAACAGCAAGGGTATGTTTTTGTTTGTGCCGTATTTGTCTACTCATGTTCCCGCTTCCGAGCGACAGGGGAGGGGTTGGGGGCGTCTGATCAGAGTGTGTGATGAGAATCCACCTTTATAGCATTAGACAATGTGCTTGTTCACAGGTCTTTCCATTACAGCTGTGCTCTAGTATCGCTCTCTTCAGGGACTCATCAACAAAGCCAGCGCGGCCCCACTGCTGGGTAATCTGACTCTGGATGTTTGCCGCAGCTCCCGTAAAGGCTCCGGTTTCACTCGCGTCATTTTATTCATGCGCACGGCCCGTACAAACAAGACAGATCGATGAGGCATCCTCTTTAGAAACAGTAAATCCCAGGGTTTCGGTTGTGCAATACGTTCAGAGGAGGGAAGTGAAAAAGGAACGGGCCCGTGGCACGTGGCACCTCTCCTCCACTTGTTGGGAGCCACGGTTGTGTAAGGGCCCATTATGTCAGGTCTGCATCGCTGTGGCAACTCCGAGTGAAGGAGGGAGGAAGTAGGAGTTGCTAGAGAGCGATTCTTTTATAGCCACAGTTTTTTTTTTTTTTTTTTTTTTTCTTGTTTTCTTTTTTGCTGGAGAGGCAGTTATTTCTAGCACTGGTCTCTGTTTTTGTCTTTGGTGGGAAGGAGTTTGAAAGTGGGGTATGAATTCTGCCAAATCTGAGGGAGGTGTTTTAACTTCACGTTTTTTTTGTTTTTTTTTTGTCATGCTTAACAAGAAAGTTGCTATTGATCAAAGGGAGAGGCTAGAATTTATCACTTTAATTCCATGACTTCTGCTGGGCCTGGAAGCACGCTCCTGCTGGGTGGCTGGATGTTGTCACCCCCTGTGAGATAATGACCCGCTTCAATAAGCTGCCGTTTATGTTGTGGGGTGGGTTTTAAGGTCTGGCTTTTCCCTCTCTGCCACTTAAGGTGGTGATCAATGTCCCGCTGGCCCTCCATCTCAAGCTACTTTAGTTCCTGGACCTTCCTGCTCCATGGCCACTGATGCAAGATCTGCTTGACACCAGGATTGGGCAAAATCTATCTATGTATTTTTATCTATCTAATTCTGTCTGTCAGCCTGTCTATCATTCTATCGATCATTCTATCATTATATCTATCTAGCTGTGCCTCAATTAGATTTGTGCAAAACTTTTGCGATTATTTTGTCGATTTAAAAAAAAAAAAAAAGCTATTGTGAAATGACAGATGACCGTTTTTCCATTTAACCGATTTTATACGACTAAAACTTTTTTTTTTTTCTCTCTTGCGATTAGTCATGGCGACCAATGTTTGTAGGTTTACACATATCGCAGCCATTATTTTTAATCGTAAGAGACGTAGGCGTGTATCTTTAGCGAAGCAGTGTGAAGAGCCGCTACGTGCCATGGCGCAGCTGATATAGTGTGGCCGTATCAGAGCTCTAATACTCTGCAGACGTGTGCAGTGTAAATAAGGTGTTATCTAAGCAATAATTGCAAGGAAAGCCAAGCATTATTGGCAAGGAAAGCCCCTTATACCAACACACGAGATGTTTCTTGCTGGTTATAGTACATTAAAGAATGATAATGTGACGTTTACATACACCAGGTGACCTATAAATGTGGAAAAAATGTCACCATTGCAGTATTGTGAAATTTCAAATTGCCTGAAAAACCACCTCATGTGAGCGTAAAAAACGTTTTGCGATATATGGGAGTTTTTGGCCGTATTTTCAATTTGCAGTGCAGTTTTACAGTTTCTCTGCACTTAAAATTGTGTAAAGCACCCATTGCAGAAGAAACAGTGTTTTATGGTTAACAATTATTGAGTATGAATACACTGAAGTAACCAGTTCTGAGGTCTGTGGTAGTTCTTCTTTATGTGCAGTTTTTTGTTTTAATAATGTTGTTTGATTTCTTGAGCCATTTAGAGGAACTTGTTTGTGCCACTTTTATAAGAGTATTGCTGAGTGGCATCATCTGCAAGAAAGAAACACTTTTTCTACTGCTTGACAGTACAGTACATTTTGCAACTTTACAGTGGTTGCGAAATGGACTTTGGTGGGGTTTTTTTGTTGTTGTTTTTTATCTGAGCTATGACTTCCTGTTTTGCTTGTGAAGGCGGTAAGATTTAAAGGCATAATGACGAGAGTTGACAGCTCTGTTCCAAATTTTAAAAACTCCCTTTTGATCGAGCAGATAAATAGTGTTTCTGCTTAATTCTGATTTATAGATCAGATTGTATATTGGCATCCTGTGGTCTCACAGTTCCTCTTGGTGTCCCATTGCAACATCTGAACATGCTATGCGGATGTCATATGTATGGCTTCTTGTTTTTATCTTCTTTTTAGGGTTGTGTTTGACAGCATATGTGTGGTGATTTTTTTATATATATAAGTGAAAGTGTGCTTTGAATGATAAATCCCTCTTATGATGCATTGCTTTCATTGCACAGTGCACACAAGATCAATGTCTGGCTTACATATCCTACAAAATATTGTAAACAGTGTTTTTGCCAGCAAGTTTTACTGAAGTGAATCCAGCAGACTTCCAATTCACAGGCACCAAATAATTTTAAGTATTACTGGGGCTCAAATAAGAGATATGACACCATGCACCACCCGAGGACCTCCAAAATGATGTAAATTTAATAACTTTTGCATTTTTTGTCTTGTAGCTGGTGAGAAAGCCATCGTTTGTGACCAGTGTGGAGCTCAGTTTCAGAAGGAAGATGCTCTAGAGGCCCACCGGCAGATCCACACAGGTGTGACACAAACACCAACCCACACTGCACACATCAAACACACACTCAAATGTCCTGAATTCAGTATATGCAGCATATCACTGTATGTACAAGTTTGGATTTGAGGGCCCACTTGTGTTTACGTTTAATAAGAGAAATTATTACTGTACCTAATGTCTTCTATTCTTTCAGGAAAACATCTGTTAATTAAATTTATTTTCTTGTTTCCCCACATTTTTCACATTTGAGAAAAATCACATTTTTATGTCTTGTCATATGCCTTTGCAGAATTTCATAATTAAGCTTTCTTAAATTCATATTTATGTTGTGTTTTATGTGTATATATTGAAAGGGAATATAAATACATCTACTTTACATATCTTCCATCTGTTGTTTTTAATGCAGTTACAAATGGGCAGTGTTGAATAGCATGCTCATGTTCAGATTTATATTTGATATGTAAGAAAATAGCAAGCTGGTTACAATTGATATAATTATATTTAAAGGGTCATCGGATGCAAAATTCACTTTACATGTTGTTTGAACATAAATGTATGTGGGAAGTGTGTGTACACATCCACCCTATAATGATAAAAATCCACCCAGTGTTTTTTTTTAAATCCCTATTTTAAAATCTCCTTTCTCAAATCAGGCTGTTCTGAGATTCCTGTCAGAATGACATAGTTCTGCACAGACCACTCCCACGATAGTTGATTGACATGGCCAATTTACCTTAGACCTGCCCTGAGTGAGCTGTGAGTTGTCTGACATTGTGTCGACTCTGGTGCAGGGGAAGACAAGAATGTCTCCGATTAAGCGATTGAGGTTTTTTGTTGTTGATGTTATAATGAACATAGCAGTCGTCATTTACTCCCAACATCTGAGCCGCTGAAGCTGAATCTTCTGTTAATCCTCCAACAGAGGATTAACGTTACTTTCATTTTTGAAAGGAATGCGCCGATGTGCCTAAATGTGTCTATGTTTGCGCGAATCATTCGTGTTCCAGCTTCATCTACAGAAGAAGTGAGTATTAGGGTTTTTTTATGAATCTTTGCAAATCACCTTTCCTAATATGTGCTAGTTGGCAAGTTACGCGGCTGAAGTTTACAGTCTACTCGTCACCCCACGGAAGAGAGGGGCTGGGTCAGCAGAGCTCATTAGCATTTAAAGCGACATGGACTAAAACAGCGTGCTGAAAACAGGTGTTTTTTACACTACCATTGAGAAATTTTAACCAACGTGTTATAGACTTTTCATTAAGACCCTAAAGAATCAAATCAGCTTGTGGAAAATGGGCATCCGATGACCTCGTTAAGTATGAATTTAAATGAATTTTAAGAATTATTATATTGCTTTTGTAATATAACAATTACAAAAGTCTCCCCCCGCCCCCCATTTAATCTAACTTTTGGGGACTGTTTAGTCCCTAAACTTGTATCCATGCAATGTAAAATATCTTTTTGATTTATTTATATTTACAAAACAAGCAATGTAATACAGAATGCAAATCGAATTATATCCGTTTGCATTCTAGGAAGAGAAGTTCACTCTGTGTGTTTATTTGCAAAGCGTGGTAAACAATCAGCCACCTTGGTTATTTATAAATGAATAAAGCTTGAGCCTCGATCATGTGTTTGAAGAGTTGCGTCCAACAGCTTCTTTAGAACACATGGTGACAGGCGAATATTTACTGGAAGAGGTGAAAGGCAAGCCACTCTAGCAGGTATGGGGTAAAGCTGGTGTAACTCCTGCTTGTCATTCTAGGCAGACAAATTATTGGTTGTGAGAAACAGGGCAATTGTGGTCAGTCTTGGTTGGATCTGTTTGTTTATTAGGTGCCCTCAAAACAATGTTGTGGCATGGAAGGAAGACCTCTCCAGTTTCTGCCTCTGCTTACGAACTTGGTGGCAACCCGAGTGGGGTATGTGCTCATGTGCACCTGACCCTGATATGATGACCTCTGCGGGGTTGCTGGACACAAGAGCTGCGCTGATGCATGTGCACCTCAGTACACTGCCATGCTATGACTCCTCACTTTCCAGACAACCCTCGCTATCTGCCCTTGGGAGAATGTTCTAGCACAAACATGTCTAGCACTCCACAGCATAACGGTGTGGCTCGCTTAGATCACTTTGGGTATAGAAAGCACCGTTAATGCATTACATTTGTGATCATGTTCCCATTTTGTTGTGCTGAAAAGATTCATCACACCCATGTGGCCTTAAATCACCTTCAGGAGCTAGGTACTTGAGATTGACATCCTTAAAACGTACAGTCAGTAGTTCAGCGTATTGAATTAGGTCTTTCATATGTAAGTGGACACACTTGAATGAAGCTTTTATGGCTGCCAAAATGGCTTGAGTGAGTGTTCAGAACTTTAATCACTGTTGTGATACAGACAGTCATTTTAAACCAGCATCAAATGCGATTGGGTGAATATGTTGAAAAATGTGTGTGAAGGCTTCAAACAGTCTGTAGTTCATTGTGGCTTCAATATTACTTGTGCAAACACTCTGTTTCCTGACCTTGGGCCGTCAATATAAGGAAAAAATGAATCGGTTCAAAGTACTGATATAGTGAGAGAAATCATATCATTGCTTGTGTGTGTGTGTATATATATATATATATATATATATATATATATATATATATATATATATATATATATATATGTATGTATGTATGTGTGTATATATATATATGTATGTATGTGTGTGTATATATATATATATGTATGTATGTGTGTGTATATATATATATATATGTATGTATGTATGCATGTGTGTGTATATATATATATATATAAAAATATATGAAAATTAGAAATAACAGGTCTACATCTTATAAATAACATGCATGAAATTTAGAAATAACGTATGTCTACATCTTTTTTTTTTAATTGAATAGTACTTTTATAGTACTTTTTATATTTATAATAAATATTTGATACTAATAAATTAAAATTTGAAATAACAGTTCTACATCTTTTTATATTTTATTTTTTCAAGTAAATATTTTTTCCAAGTACAATGTTTACATTTTACACAGTGTTTTGATTCATTATTTCTTTTTATATAAAAATATGAATCAGTTCAAAACACTGATTTAATGATTCAGTGTTTTGAAGCATTGTTGATATCTCTCTTCTCTCTCTTTATTGTTGACTAAATAAAAAACATTCTTCATTGACCATTTTCACTAGTAATTTCACAGACAAGATTAAGCCTAACTAGCTTTTGGCTATTGAATATTTGCTATTAAAACGCTATTTTATTGCTCTAGTGATTGTAAGTCTTTAGGAAACTTAATTGGCAAATAAACACACAATGAAGTTATTGATATTCACAGTTTGCCAATTCATTGTGAATATATCATGAATATTTCATGTATCCAGCCCAGCTCTCTCCCAGTCTTAGAGCTGGTTGGGTGCACTTTGTGTTATTTGACAGACATGCGTAAAAGGCTCGCCGTGCCCTCGCTGACCGGGCCTCCCGAGAGCCTTGACCAATATGGGGCCCATTGTAAATAGGGGTTAAACAGGGCTAACGATCAGAGAAAGGCATACCAGTGGAAAAGCCTAGCTAAATATAGATTTGGAGTCTGGAGTAAAAAAATGGGCAGTGAAACTTGTCTTCCTGCCAGGGACCTGAACAGCAGTGAGGCCAGCCTCCCCTGTGGCTACCAGGCTTATATTTTAAATGTGCTATAACGCATGGCTAGTTTGATACGCTGGCTTTTTTTTCCACAGTCCCTCAATATGCTCACCCATATGCTTCATTTTCACAGCCTAGATTGACTTGAAGTGGGTTATTGGGGGGTTTTATGTCTGCGGCTTCATGATTTTTTTTTTCCTGAACACTAGCCATGACACGCAGACGTCCACGTTTTGCTACGCACCGAGGGTGGTTTTTGAATCATTCTTCGAGATGATGTAAAGGCCACAACAGGAAATGCTTACACTTCACCTTGTTATCTCCCACTGTTAGTCAGATCAGAGTGACAAACCCTGCGTCCAAAACCTTGATTCGAAGCCAAGTCTGATTTTGCTCTGCTTACGTTATGCTAACACTGTTACTTAACAGGCCAAAAACCACATCTCTGTCCCCACACCAGCCCTAGTGGATGTGTAACTCGCAGTTGCACCCTCTTTATAAATAGTTAACAGCTGTTGGCATGGTGGTGGTGTTTACAATGGACAAAGTTTTCTTGTCGTTGTAAACATCCAGGTCTCGGTTTTCAAGTTGGCAGCTCGACTGGCAAAAGGCTGAAGTGCAAGGAGCAGCGGTCATTTCCTGTAACGCTATCAGGAGGACTGCCGATGAAGTCGACCTGCATGCATGAATGACGAAACAAAAGCCATTCATGGAAAATCAGATGCCGCAATGATTGAATAACACAGCAATAACAAAACGGCAACAAAATTAGGCATGATGGAATGAGTCCTGACTGATAGGATATTGAATTTGTTTAATTTTCTCTATTAAAGAGAAAAACAGGGTTTTTTTTCCCCTCACCTGAATACAGCGTGTGCTTGTCAGATTATTTCTCTTCTTCTCTCTAAAGCAGTAGAGACGCTTATGAGTAGTATATGTGTTAATGTACAGTATACAGTGTTGGTAGCAACTAATTTCATGTAACGGTAGTGCATAATTTAATTACAAAATAAATTTATCTGTAATGTTACAGTTACTAAGAAAAGTGTGTAATTAAATTACAGTTGCTTATGAAAATGTTAATGATTACAGTGGAGTTACATCTGAATATTTTTACATGCATACAGATATGATTGATTTCTTTCCCGAATTGCTTTGACTGCTCTAAAATATGAGACACCAACGTTTCAGGAGTTTAGGATACAGAACAGGACACATGCTTATTTGATAACCGTTTTATTTCCAATTTGGATTTATGAACATGCTTTATTTTTATTTTTTAAGATTAACTGTTTTTTCCAAGGCATTGTTAAAACCCTGTGTTTAACCTCAGGATGATTTCAAAGTAAAAAGTCTGATTTTGTGGTGGCTGTGTTTTAAATTATTATAATCTTCAAATGATGAAGGATTTTGAAAGTCAGACAGTAATCATTGTTGAGATCTACTTTAAGGTTAACCCTGCCTGCTGTAAATGTTTAAAAATTAATTTTAGAAAAATGTAGAAATTTACATTTAGAAAGTAATCAAAAAAGCAATCAAATGTAATCAGTTACATTACTTTTATAAAGTAATTGAAATTATTACACTACTTATTACATTTTAAACAGGGAAACTTGTAATCTGTAATCCATTACATTTCCAAAGTAACCTTTCCAACACTGACAGTATATATATGTATATGTGTGTGTGTGTGTGTGTGTATATGTGTATATATCCTAGTATTTTAAATTTGTGATTAATCATGATTTACCTGTAAATGTGTTGAAAAAGAAATGCATGACAAACTAGTTAAAGGAAACAGAACCTTTCACACTTCCGCCAGGTATGAGACATAATCCTTATTATTCTTTTATCATTATTCATTTGTTTTTATTCAGCCATTATCAGCCTTTAAACTGGCAATAAAACGTTTACCAAGCCACATCGCTTCAATCCCAGTATACATTTACCCAACTATTATCAAAAGTATTTCTAAAATACAACAAAACATTTCTTACGACCGCACGTGAAGTATTATGACAAAATGCATTATAAGGAAGAATCGGACCTATTCTGCAGCTGCATTAGAGCTAACATTAGCATCATGCTTCATAAGACAATTTATGAGATTAATAGTGCACTTTTACTCAGAACTCACTTCAAACCACCATCGAGTGTTTGTAATAACTTCCTTTTACGATCACATGTGGAATTTGGTCGTTTACTGTTGTTAAAATATGCTATTTATAGCTTTTTATATCGCTGCACAAATTAGCATTTCAGATGCACACATTCATTTCAAGAAAATCACATACAGACCATATCTGTCGTAATCGTGTGTTTATTATCTTATATAATCTATAGTGGCTGTTGTCATGTTTATTTCTTCTGTGTAAAAGCCTTAACATGTATGCTCTGCTGAAACTCACGTTGTTTGTGATGTTACAACCGCCTCTCCGGTCTTAAGTTGCCAGGGATACATTCCAAGTATAATACGCATTAGCAAAAGGATCTGTTTTTATTTTTATTTGTCTGTATACACTTTGGGCTGCCGCGATACATTAAAAAAGTAGCCCAAAAAACCGCAACCCACGGCTCTGTAATTTTTCCCACGACTGTATTTTCAAAATAGCCCACTTGTGCCGCTGCCCTGGCAACACTGGTTCTTTACCCTCATCATCACACAATGATAAATAACCATGCGTTAACGTTGACACCCCTAATATAGATAGATAGATGGATATACTGCTGTGCAAAGGCAGAAGACCGTAACTTTGATTTGGTCGAAAAATTATTGATATTTTTGGGACATTCAAGACATCCTTTATCATGTACAGTCATGGCCAAAAGTATTGGCACCCTTGGTAATATGATCAAAGAAGGCTGTGAAAGTTCATCTGCATTGTTAATCCTTTTTATCTTTTATTTAAAAAAATCACAAAAGTCTAACCTTTCATTGGAGAATAAGATTTTTAAATGGGGGGAATATCATTATGAAATAAATGTTTTTCTCTAATACACATTGGCCACAATTAACGGCACCCTTTTATTCAATACTTTTTGAAACCTCCATTTGCAAGTTTAACAGCTCTAAATTTTCTCCTATAATGCCTGATGAGGTTAGAGAACACCTGACAAGAGATCAGAGACCATTCCTTCATCCAGAATCACTCCAGACCCTTTAGATTCTCAGCTCCATGTTGGTGCTTCTCCTCTTCAGTTCACCTCACTCATTTTCTATAGGGTTCAGGTCAGAGGACTGGAATGGCCAGCAGAAGCTTGGTTTTGTGCCCAGTGACCCATTTTTGTGTTGATTTTGAGGTTTGTGTTTGGATTATTGTACGGTTGGAAGATCCAAACATGGCCCATTATAAGATTTCTAACAGAGTCAGTCACTTTTTGATTTTATATCTGTTGGTATTTGATAGAATCAGTGAATGCCGTGTGTCTAAACAAGATGTCCAGGTCCTCCAGCAGAAATATGCCCACAACATCAAAAATACAGCAGTGTATTTCATTGTACACAGGGTAATTTTTTTTTATCCCTGTGTTCACTAAACCCATCTTGAGTGTTTGCTGCTATAAAGCTCATTTTTTTTAGTTTCATCTGACCATAGAAGCCAGTCCCATTTGAAGTTCCAGTCGTGTCTGATAACTGAATATGCTGGAGTTTGTTTTTGGATGAGCTAGGAGAATTTTTCTTGAAACCCTCCCAAACAACACGTGGTGATGTAGGGGCTGAAATAAGGCCTTAAAACCCACACTAAATAGTTCTGAATAAGACTTTTGAGTAATCAGTCTTGTAGGCTAGAATATTTACTTCAAAATTATGTGAAAATCATTCTGCTTACTCATTCACAGAAAACAATATATTGATTTAAAATTTTCAAGACATGTTTTGTGATCGAAAGACTATATGCGAGGGAGTGGCAATGGCCTTGAATATTAAGTGAGTCTCACCTGAGAGACAAAGGGCCCTCCCCTAATGGCCTCTAATGGCTCATCAGTGTGACTGTGACTTTGAGGCAGGTAAGAGAGAATGTGAGGAGATTGAAATAAAGGTTTTTTTTAATTATTTGTATTTTATTTACAACACAGTATAATCAAAACATACATAATGAAGGTCAAAGACACATTCGCGGTCAGTTCGCGGAGATGGAGAAGACAGAGAGTGCACCCTGTTTGTTTTCTTATTTTTCCAAAAGCACAAAGTTGTTGTGTTATTGTGAGTGTACACAAATAAAAGTAGACACTTCACAGTTTCGATTGATGTATAACACTTATTTGTGTGACCCAAAATCAACAGAGTATTTTTAGTGTCTTTTGCACTGATCTTAAAAAAACAGAGTTGGTATCGCCGGCGATACAGCCGACCCCAGAGAGTTAATCGTAACTTTGAAAAGCCCCGAAGAAACCAAGGTAGAACACCGTATAACACCAGTTACGGCTCTTTCACTTTGTTTGGAACGCTCAAAATGAGTTATGGCATTCTGCCTTTGTTTAGCCGCGCGTCAATATGAAGTTATGGTGCCGGCTTGGAGTTATACGGTGTTCTGCCTTTGTTTTACTGACCATTAAAGACTGCCACATTTTCATTACGGTGTAACTTGTATACTTTTATACATCTGATCTGTCACCGAAGCACTTTATTAGACAAACGAATTAGATTGCGATACTAAACAGCTCCATATAGCAAAGCACTGTAAAGACTATACCTTGGCAGCAATACATAATCGTGAATAACCTTTAAAGATTTTTTTATTATTATTATTATTATTTCCTTTTTGTAATGCAGATTATTCACAAGGCTGTCGCTTCTAGTTGGACGAGTATGGACTCGAATGCCATAGCATGTAGCATGATCAATCATAAAATCAGTACTAACAGTTAGCAGTTAAATCCCTATCCTACCTTTTCTTGTAACCCGATAAAATCAATCTATGGCGATGAACGTCGTCGGAAATGTTTAATCCACAAGCATTCTGAGCATTCCTGCTTGCTGGCGTTCACATCAATCCACAAGTTGTTTTTTCAGGTTAAGCTATTTTCATTCAAGTCAATATAAAAGCGTTACGCTATATCAAGCATTCTTTACGTTACTGAGCATAGCAAATAAATTGGTTGCAAAATGGTATCCACTCACATGTTTAACATTTAGTCCGCTTGTTACGGTCAAAAAACAATTAATACAGTCTTGTTTCTATATGCAATAGCCTATATGAGAGAGCCCATGATCACTAGATTTTATACAGGCGGTACTGTAACGATTTTGTAAATGGTGATCAGCAACCAAATATTAATGTGGAAGTTACTGTCTTTTGCCTTGGTGTGACTTCTCACATTTTGCAGAAAATGCAAAGGCAGAGTACAGTAACTTCAAAATAGGGGTAAAAATCAAGTTTGAGCTCACAAATTTTGAATGTAGATCTTTTTCATTACTAAAACATCAAATTGCCAAATTTCCAGTGTCCTACTTATAATTAATTTGGCTGGACAAATAAAAAAAGAAATTTTTCTCAGTTTCACACTCTGAGTACACTGTAGGGCAGTGTATATATATTATTATAATATATTATTATAGTGTATATATAAAAATTATTATACATTATTATAAAAAAAATATAAAAATAAATATATATATATATATAATATTCATTCAGCAACTTTTATTTGTACCAAATAGATCTAATCTGACAGTATAAAGACATTCATAATGTTACA